>NC_060138.1:805285360-805589634 GCF_021461385.2 Schistocerca piceifrons
GCTCGTTGCCGAGTGCAGCGCCACAGCGAGGCGAGTAGTAGCGCGCTTTCACAAAGCGAACTGGAGTCTGACGAACGGAACTGAAGTGGCAACTTCAACTTGGTGCCAGTGTCGGACCACAGTGGGTGAAGGCCGGCCGACAAGTCTTCAGGACATCGCCGGGCCGGGCCGATGCATGGCGCGACGGCCGAGCTGGTTTGGATATTGGCATAGCTGGCCCAGGATTTGCCAGTTTCAGCGCAGTTCCGTATAGACAGAAGATGGGCAGTCACTGTCACTGTTGTCGTGAGGAGGCTGAGGTGGAGAAGAGTATAAGTTCGTACTAGCCAGAGAAAGCGGGAACAGCAAGCTGGAGATCGAGGGCGGACACTTGAATGTCGAGTTGGAAGCAGGGTACAGCAGCAAGGCAGTTGGACTGACGGACTGCCAAGGCTTGGTCCAACTTGCTGCCAACACGAGGCATGGTTCTTGCTGGAGCAGTGGGCGGTATTTGCCTACCTATGTCCAGCAGACACGGAGCAACTGAGAGCAGGTAAGTACTAGCTGATGTGTGGTTTCATTTATTACAAGTGGAAGGCAGCATGTAGTGTCTTCTGCTACATTGTCGTGCAAACCGTTGAGCTCGTGGTAGCATGCTTAAGTAACCAAGGATTTACGTTGGTCAAACTCAGCAAATCCACTGTTAGGACTAGAATTTGAAGAACAGTGCTATACCTGACCGAATCGTATTTTAGGGGCAAGATGCCTGTTATTAATGTTGCTTTTCTCTACATCCTTTCTATAGGATGTACATACACTGTCGAAAATAAAAATCGCAACACCGAGAAGGAGTTGTCCGACATAAATGAAAGATGGTAGGTGTGTTTCTACTTCTGAAACATGATGTCTGTCCAGATTTCGCGCCAGTCACATAGGAGTGGTGCTAGTAGCGCTAGTATGAGCATACAAATCAGGTTTGCTTTAAAGACACTTGTACCGGTCGTGAGGGTTCAAAATGGTTCAAATGGCTCTGAGCACTATGGGACTTAACTGCTGTGGTCATCAGTCCCCTAGAACTTAGAACTACTTAAACCTAACTAAGCTAAGGACATCACACACATCCATGCCCGAGGCAGGATTCGAACCTGCGACCGTAGCGGTCGCGTGGTTCCAGACTGTAGCGCCTAGAACCGCACGGCCACTCCGGCCGGCTCGTGAGGGTTAGTTACCTATGAGACTGGACGTGGTAAGTTGATGTCAGTCAAGAATTTCCTTAAGGCGATAAAGACGTCATTATCAACACTTCACTAAGAAGAGTACAACAGACGGATCGAAGCGTCGATCATTGAAGAAATCTGAAGAGGAGTATGATGCAATCTAGGTACTCATAAGATTTTATCATCAATATTTCTGAATCTTTCCGCCAACACACTGGTCTCTTCGGACCAATGGCAACCGCTTTAGTTACGGAAGAGCTTTTCTTTACTGCAATACTGCAGAAAGATTTGGCAGGAATGTTACCATTGTTTGTCATTGCTGGCAGCTGTGATCATAGGAATGTACGGTCGCATGAAGACAAGGCTGGTGTGCCACATGGCACTTTCGCGAGGGAAGATTATCGTCTTTGACGTATGGCTCTGACGCATCGTACTGTATCTGGAGCAACAACTGGAGCCAGCACAGCCACACAACGAACTGTTACAAATAGGTTATTTCAAGGACATCTACGAGCTAGAGTCTCTGTAGCGTGTATTCCACTGATTCCAAACTATCGCCGTTTGCGACTTCAGTGGTGTCAAGCGAGAGCTCATTGGAGGGCAGTGTGAAGGTCTGTTACGTTTTCTGATGGAAACTGGTTCCGCCTCGGTGTCAGTCACGGCAGTGTGTTGGTTAGAAAGAGGCCAGTCGAGGACCTACAACCAATTTGTGCGCGCGCTAGATGCAACTTCGTAGGACAGTGGTTATCACACGCACAGACTGCAACTCTGTTCCTCTTTCTGGTGATCCGACCTGTTGCGCTTCCATTAGTGAACAACATTCCAGGGGCTGTTTTCCAACAGGATAACACCCTCCCACATTCCAATGTCGTAACCCACATGCTCTACACAGTGACGGAATGGTGCCTTGGCCTGCTCGGTCACCAGATCTGTCTCCAATCGAGCACATGTGGGACATCATTGGACGACAGCTCCAGCGTCATCCACAAACAGCTTTAATCGTCCCTGTAATGACCGGCCATGTGCAACAGGCATGGAACTCTATCCCACAAACTGTCATCCGGCACCAGTACAACACAATGCATGCTCTTTTACGTGCTTACATTCAACATTCTGGCAGTTACACCGGTTATTAATGTTCCAGCGTTTTACTTGTGCAATGGCCTACCTTGCACTTACATGAATTTGTGATCCTGCGAAGTTAATCACATAGCTCATCTAGACAAATATATTCCCCAAATTTCATTACCAGCATTAATTACTTTTTGGTGTTGTGATTTTTTTTCGGTCAGTGTATGATTTATGATTTACTGCAAACTGTGTCTGTTAGTGTCGTCTGTCTGATGTTTGCTTAAGGTGTCGGCCTTTGTTGGAGTCCGCAGCTCGTGGTCGTGCGGTAGCGTTCTCGCTTTCCACGCCCGGGTTCCCGGGTTCGATTCCCGGCGGGGTCAGGGATTTTCTCTGCCTCGTGATGACTGGGTGTTGTGTGCTGTCCTTAGGTTAGTTAGGTTTAAGTAATTCTAAGTTCTAGGGGACTGATGACCGTAGCTGTTAAGTCCCATAGTGCTCAGAGCCTTTGTTGGACGCATTTATGATTAGGCTCTGGGAATCACTATGACTCACGATCATGATGTGATGCGCGACAGAAAGAAGGTCAGCATCGGTCGCCATGTCATCTGTCTTTTCTATTGCATTGCAGATCTAGGTTTCAGCTGACAGCGCTGTTATCAACAGTGTGTTTTAACTCTGTATCACTATTTATCACGCAATGCTGATAGCTACACTGTCAGCTGAAACCTATATCTGCAATGCAATAAAAAAGACAGATGGCATGACGACTTTCTTTCTGTCCTATATTGATATCTGATGCTGTGTATCAGATCTCCTTTGTTTACATGTTTGTGCCCTACAAGGCTGGTTACTCCAGTGGGTCAAGAGTGTCATAAGTATTACTGTATTATACCAGGTATCAAGGTAAAAAAAATGGCTCTGAGCACTATGGGACTCAACTGCTGAGGTCATTAGTCCCCTAGAACTTAGAACTAGTTAAACCTAACTAACCTAAGGACATCACAAACATCCATGCCCGAAGCAGGATTCGAACCTGCGACCGTAGCGGTCTTGCGGTTCCAGACTGCAGCGCCTTTAACCGCACGGCCACTTCGGCCGGCCTATCAAGGTCATCTGATAACCTTAACGACAACTCTTGGTTCGTGCTTTCTCAACATGCACTTTTATATTGTTCAGGTATTTAATAAAGTTGTCTGCGCTTACGCAGCCCCCAGCCACTTTCTTCTCCCACCGTCATCCTGAGCCACGATATAACTGAGATACAAGATACGTAGACACGCTCAGTGTTAAGATGTATCGTGGGACCTCCAGAGCATGGAAGGCCATTCCACTATAGAGTGCGGCACTGCGATCGTGTGTCAGTCGTCAGTCCATGTGAAAATCTGAATGTCCGCCATAAATCACTGTTTGAGAAATGCAGTGGGTGTTTCGACAAGCGCGAACAGTTCCAACTGCTACGATTGCTGCCAATCATTTAACAGTGTTAACGATTGTACGGCGAGCTTTGAGTAGCGCTACTTTTGGAAAATACGAAGGGCGTCCAGAAAGTAAGTTCCGATCAGTCGAGAAATGGAAACGACTATGAAAATCCGATAAAGCTTTGCACAGATGTGTTGGGCAGTGTCTCTTGTATCACATCACACAGCATCACGTCGCTCTTCTCATTTCTGAGCTCACAGTGAGCGCGTAAAGATGTCTAGAAAATAGTGTCTCCCGCCAAGTACGAGGTCCTGGTGAGAAATTTCGCCTGAAGCTATGCAGCCAACATTACATGTCTGTCGTGCTGTTACTTCTTCAAGACAATTCTCAGCCGCATTCTGCAGGGGCAATGAAGTTGCTCCTGCATCGTTTTCAGTTGGAAATGTTTGATTACCCACAATACAGCCAGTAATTGTCTCCCTCTGAGTTTCATCTCTGCTCACATGAACCGCTGGCTATGAAGACATCATTTTGGCACGGACAACGAGCTGTAGGCCAGCGTGGAGAATTAGCGGAAAGCACTGGCGGCTACCTTCTATGATGAGGGTCTTGAAACGTTGGTACAACGCTACGACAAATGTCTAAGTCATAACGGCGACTACGTAGCGAATTAGCTGGAAGATGTAGCTAACTGTTACAAATAAAACATTTCTGATATTCACCGTGGTTTCCATTTCACGATCAATCGTAACTTACTTTCTGGACAGGCCTCGTAGTTGCATGATGCTGGTTGAACTGTACTCTGACCGTCACGATTGCCGCTATTACCACAGCAACATAACACTACAGATTTATATCTTGTTCCAAATAGTGGTCGTTGTGTTTTGCCTTGGGGCTGACATGACCAGAACGTTGTTTTGTGTGAAACTTAATCGCCTTAAAGTTATTTTGACATTGCAGTCGTAACTATAACTACATCTAAACACCGTAAACCACCTTACGGTGTGTGGTGGAGCATACTTCTGGTACCGCTCTCACTGTTCCACTAGCGGACGCTACTTAGTAAGACCGGCTTTCGGTAAACCTCTGCACGAGCCCCAGTTTCCTTATTTTCCCGTCCTGGTCATTTCTCGGGGTGCGTGTGATAGGAAGTAATAAGTTGCGCAAGTCTTCTTGGAACGTACACACTAAGAATTTCAAAGGAAACATTTTCTTGATGCACAACGCTCCTCACTAAGTGCATGCCACAGATGTTTGATGAGCAATACCGTACCAATCTAATGTTTTCTAAACTAATTCGTGACGAAACTCCCACCGTTTCTTTGAATCTTCTCTATTTCCTCTAGCAAACCTACCTCGTAAGAGCCCCAGGTGGCCGGGCAGCATTCAAGGATCAATAGATCGATCAAGTATTTTGTAAGCCACTTCAATCATGGATGAATCACCATTTTCTTATGACTCTTTCCGTGAATCTCAGCCTGCTTTTCCTACAACTAGTTTTACATGGTTGCACCACTGTAGGTCGCTCCAGACGATTCCTTCCAAAAGTTTTATAAATGTTGCTGTGCCGGCCGGAGTGGCTGTGCGGTTCTAGGCGCTACAATCTGGAACCGAGCGACCGCTACGGTCGCAGGTTCGAATCCTGCCTCGGGCGTGGATGTGTGTGACGTCCTTAGGTTGGTTAGGTTTAGTTAGTTCTAAGTTCTAGGCGACTGATGACCTCAGAAGTTAAGTCGCATAGTGCTCAGAGCCATTTGATTTTGTTACTGTTTCCAGTGCCTTGTCGCCATCAGTGTAGCCAAACAGCATTGCGTCTCTCTGCCTATTTAAGCGTAACAGGCTACATTCATTTTTGTAGACAGTCCATTGTAACTCCTTGTACGAAGCGTCGATCCTCTACGTCTTCCTGCATTTCATCACAATTTTCTGTCACAGGAGTTGTCTTATCAACAACAACATCGGTCGTGAACAGCCTTATGGGGTTTCAACATTAATCAGTAGATCGTCTACATATTACGTGAACACTAACCGCCCTATAACACTCCTTTCGAATGTTCTCGAGATTACTTTTACGTCGGATGATTTCGGCCCCTCACGGACGACGTGTTGAGTTCTCTCTGCTGGGAAGTCCCGAGTCCAGCCACAAAGCTGGCCCGATACTTGCTCGTGTTTTGTTCTCTAAGCATCAGATAGGAACTGTATGAATAACAAGCGGAAGTTAAGGGAACAGGGTATCAACCTAGATGGCGTTCGACGCTCTGGATTTTATGAACGTGGAGAGTCAGCTGAGTTTCACAAGTTCTCCATCTGAAGAACCCATGTCTATTCCTAAAGAGCACATTATTGTTCTCTGAAACAGCCGAGCATAAAGTGTATTCTGTAATTGAATCAGTCGTTTCTAATAGGTCCTTTAACGTATTTTCTGGTAAAAGCGTTTTACCGTGGTTTGTGGTCGCCTGGGTGTAAATGTGTGATTGTGTGCTCAAGCGAACTGTCTCCGTGAGCCGGTTTGACACAGGGAGCCGACAATATTTTCATTCTTTTCTGGAAAGCTCCTTCCCCTGGAGGAAGCGACACTTCCCCAGAAAACCGTGCTTAGAATAACCACTTTAAAGCCCACGTGGTGAATACGGAGGAAATTTGTTACAGTTAGTAGCCGCCAAAAAAGGTGGATTTCCCACGGCACTCGAGGAAGAGATGCGTATCGTCAGTCTTGCTAGTTATTCACAATTCAAACAATTCACGTGTGGTGACGACCTTTGAATTTATGAATGGAATTTTAAAGCATATGTTTGGATTAAGATTACCAATATCAAAACGTGCGACTCTTTCTCGGTGACCGGTGCACAACAGAAGCGTTTGAACCAAACATAAGAAAATAAAAGGCGTAGGCAAGGCTATGAAATACATACCATACAATTAGCTACAGCATTATGAAGACATACTAACAATATCTGTAAAAAATGATTAGTATGAGAGACTAAAACGTTACTATATCCACTGCATATTCGTCATACAGTCAAATATGCTGGTTGTATTTAAGCACTGGATAGCAAACGCGTAATATATGTTCTTCCAACACTCTAGCGCAAAAAGATAAACTCTTAAATACAGCCACAAACAGCGAGGTGACGCTGTCGTTAAGAGTATGGAAGGAGGATGCCGTCGTAACGTGCAAAAATAATGTTGCACACTGCGTTGCGGATTATGTGTCGCTTCAACTGATTACGGATCGAATTACAGGCAGTGTGCAACTAAGAAGTACGGATATGATTGCGTAGTATACCATTACATACTGCTTCAGAGAGAGAAAGTTTCGGCAGAAGGAGAGAAGCTGCCGTATCTGATGGAGCCAGAGACGGTGAAAAGAAGCAATAAAAAATCAAAAAGTAATTAAAAAAAGAAAAATAATCAGTATAAGAAAAATAATCAGTGTTTTGACGAAGCATTGGTGTTCACGAATGAACTCACCTTCAGAGTTATTCTTTGCAATAATTGGCAAAATAGCAATCACAGGTAGTGAAATATACTAATAAATTAAAGCTAAATTGTATTCGTAATATAATCGGAGCTTTACATTAATCACTGACATTATTCCAGCGAGTTTACGTGAAAGAAGGCAATTCATAACACAAGGCAAAACACAAAAGAGTATTTTGTTGGTTTTCGACCAAAGAATTGCTGAGACGGTCAATACTAAATCGCTGACTGGTCAATACTTGAATGTTTGTTTAGGAGAGATGTTAAGATCGAAACAAAACAAGGGAAACCGCTCGTAATTTTCAAACGTCATTAAAAAAAGAGAAGACAATAAGTATATTTTCATATGAATGCGCTCGCTTTTTAATATAAAATCAAAATTTGGACTTTTCTCAGTGGCTGTCATAGGCTACTATTAATGTGGATTGAGAATTACTGCCACCAGCGCTGTCGTATTTTTCAAGGCCACGTATTTCTGTTAACTTAACAATACGATACATAGTGAACGTTGTAAAACATATGGTTCGTTGCAAACTCCTTGCTCAACTGGTTATCTTTAATTGAAAATATAAGCTTAATGTGACCGCAATACAGTGCTAAAGCGTATTTATCTAGTGTTTAAGCACAGTGGTCTCTAAATTAATAAATGGATACACTAATGTATAAAGCTACCCAAGCAGCACGTGCTCCTCCACAGTTTCAGACGAACAGTGTTCAGTCATAAAACCTGGCATGTCGCTGTTAGGCCTTGACCTTTTTACGGTATTACTGTTAATTTTTACTTATTACAAGTATCCATGTTTATGTGTTGACTTTGGATTGCATCCGTCCATATGAGCAGAATTTCATGAGTTGTTATTTTACAGTACGTTGTTTAGTCCTCCTGTGACAGAGTCCTGTAAGCGTTCTATGATGAACTGCCACTACACGGTTTTATGAGTATGTAATTTTTGTTATTTTGCTTTTGTGTATGCCCCAGTGATTTTTTTTAATGTAAGCCTATAATTTCGACATATTTCGTTTTTATAGATCTGAGTGTGGCGGAACATATTGCCGACACTAGGAATCCAACAATTGTGTTAACATGTCGGTCTTGGGAAATAAATTGGTTTTCAAAAGAAGATTACAATACATAATATTTTTGTATATGAAAACCAAAAAGCACACAAAGAATACATTCTTTCCTCAAATATTGTTTAGACCGAAGTATTGTAATGCACTGTAAATAACTTTGTTCAAAATTATGTGCATGAAAATATATAAACAAGGATGTATCACGTATTCGTTATTCCACGTCGTTCGGTTTTCATTTCCACAACTACTCCTACCCAAACGACTACACTTATCCCAGATATTGTCATAATTTAAAACTATAAAAGTGCGAAAGTTTCCTACAGGTCCCCTTGTGCAAATAAATTTAGGCTGCAGTACTTAGCCAGAAAGAAAGAGACGTGCACGGGGCAGATTAGCGTGCAGCGTTGCATCACAACAGTCTCCGGACTGTAGTCTGTAACAATAGTTTCCTTAAAACGCTTCAACCGCATAAAGAGGGAATTTTTTCCGGCAAGGCCACGGCGACTTTTCATTGCTTGCTTGATCGTCTACTTCGTTTCTAATGACCTTGCGTTCGCGACGAACGGTTCAAATATTCGCTCTGCCTTCCTGAGTTAAGTTTTCCTCGATATTCCTAGATCACTTCAGAAGAATGTCGAGGCGAAAGCTTAAAACGATAACTTTCCTTCTCCGTCGTTTGTTTTACGGAGCAAGTGATCTATCTCTAACGACCTCGATGCTAACAAGTTGCGAATTTCTAATTTACTTTCTAATGACCTTGATGTTAAGCTTTGTTTCCTTCCTCAGCCACAAGCCACCACCGCTTTAGTGATATACTCCTCATATCGAGACAGTGTGATTGTTTGCAGTGCAAGGAGTCTTCAGATACGCTTCATCGGGGAAATCTCCGTATGTGGCGCAAGGCGGAAGCGAGATGGCAGGAAAGATGATTACAGCTTAGGTTCCTGCAAACTACTAGGGAAACAGATAATCAAGTTTTTCCTTTCCTGTTGCCGGAAGTAAAGGCGAGCGGGTATTTCGTTTTACGTCATTTCCCATATCCGTAGGCGACTCCTCACCTTGGCCGCAGACCCAGAGCGCTAACCGCCTGATACATAGAAGTCCGTGTATGGCTTTCAGAACCTTGGCAGGCTTCCTGTACCAGGCATGAAGCCACTTACGTTGTGTGTGTGTGTGTGTGTGTGTGTGTGTGTGTGTGTGTGTGTGTGTGTCTGTGTGTATGTTCGTTCGTCCGTGTACGTGTTCCCGTGTGTCGGGCGTTTCTGAACTTTTAAAACTGGTAAGTATAGTTCGGTTCTACCTTGGATGTATGTCGGCTTAGCGGGGTTTAGATATCTTGAGTTTGGCTTCAAATCTTATGGCACCTGACAATTTTTAATTCCTGTAAATTCTTCTTATATGTGGTAAATATCAATCCACACTGTGTTTGGGATTCCTCTGATAATTTGCAGAGACAGCTCTCAGGTCAGTTAAAGGCAACGGCCTATCATTGCTTGGTTTTAAAACCTACTGCTAAACTTTTCTTTAACGTGAAAAGAACTGTTTTATTTCTGAAACTAACTTCGTAAATATATTTTGCAGCTGTCACTTCTCTATAAAAATGTCTGTCTTTGTCGCTGTTCTATGAGGATATTACTTCAATTTAAATTTTATTGAGGAAAACGACACGACTGAGAATCAGACATACTGTTGTCTATGATTCGTATTTCTCTGACAATGTAGCGATAAAGTCAGCAAGGTGCCCCAACCGTTTCTCGGATATTCTCTACTTTATTTTTTAAAAGTTTTTCCTGTCACAAGTATGGCATGTTTCAAGTGGCAACCGAATATTGGAATTAGAATGGCTGCGAATCTTAAATGACTTAGAGCATGAGTAAAATTTCAGCTTGCACAGTAATTGTTTGAAGAGTAATTGACTGTTATTGTTGAAAATTCAGAAATAAAATTTTTCTGAGGTTAGATAAATAATTCTGTTCTTTTAATTTCTCTGATCTGCAATGGAACCTTTTCTGATGAGGATGAAATTAAAATTACTTGCTCTTCCGTTGACAGTTCGTATAACGTATTAGCGGGTACCAACAATTTTTCTAAATCTCACCCATTTTATAGAGCTGACGGATGTCGATCTCTTTCGTGTGTCAAAGATAAATTGCAACAAGAAAATTTTAAACTTTATTTAAAATAAACATGTTTAAACTTACGAAAGGGACGAAGAAAAAAATTGACTCGTTCTGTGGCACACAGAGAATGTAGACCACTATAAAATTCCAGCAAATAACGAGAATATGACATGGTCAATTAACATTCCTGCCACACCAAAGCATATGACAATCGGTTTCAGTGAATTACATTGAAAAAGAAAACTTGAAACCTAATTAATGGTGAAAGATGAGAATAAGAAATCATATAGAAGAGGGCTAAAATAAAAAGTACAGGGTTATTACAAATGATTGAAGCGATTTCACAGCTCTACAATAACTTTATTATTTGAGATATTTTCACAATGCTTTGCACACACATACAAAAACTCAAAAAGTTTTTTTAGGCATTCACAAATGTTCGATATGTGCCCCTTTAGTGATTCGGCAGACATCAAGCCGATAATCAAGTTCCTCCCACACTCGGCGCAGCATGTCCCCATCAATGAGTTCGAAAGCATCGTTGATGCGAGCTCGCAGTTCTGGCACGTTTCTTGGTAGAGGAGGTTTAAACACTGAATCTTTCACATAACCCCACAGAAAGAAATCGCATGGGGTTAAGTCGGGAGAGCGTGGAGGCCACGACATGAATTGCTGATCATGATCTCCACCACGAGCGATCCATCGGTTTTCAAATCTCCTGTTTAAGAAATGCCGAACATCATGATGGAAGTGCGGTGGAGCACCATCCTGTTGAAAGATGAAAATAGCTCCCTGCTTGCTTTATTCGTCGACTTCCGCGGGCTACGCGTGAAACTTGCCCGCACGCGTTCAACCGTTTCTTCGCTCACTGCAGGCCGACCCGTTGATTTCCCCTTACAGAGGCATCCAGAAGCTTTAAACTGCGCATACCATCGCTGAATGGAGTTAGCAGTTGGTGGATCTTTATTGAACTTCGTCCTGAAGTGTCGTTGCACTGCTATGACTGACTAATGTGAGTGCATTTCAAGCACGACATACGCTTTCTCGGCTCCTGTCGCCATTTTGTCTCACTGCGCTCTCGAGCGCTCTGACGGCAGAAACCTGAAGTGGGGCTTCAGCCGAACAAAACTTTATGAGTTTTTCTACGTATCTGCAGTGTGTCGTGACCATATGTCAATGAATGGAGCTACAGTGAATTTATGAAATCGCTTCAATCATTTGTAATAGCCCTGTAAATGTTTTTACATGCAAACAATGGCTAAAATTCCATTAGGAGAGAAAATAATTGAAATTGCAAAGGTGTATATTGCCAAAAGAAAGTAAAAAGGTACTCAAACTGAACTTGAAAGATAGAAAGCATTGTTTTCAATCAGATGTTAGTGCAGGTGTCAGTACGTTATGCAGTACCGGGAGACTTGCTATTGATAAAAGGGAAAAAAGAATAAATTCAGTTCCAACGAAAGCTATAGTATAAAATACGAAATTTCATTTAAAAATGCTAATTTTTCGCAGAAAACTAAAATAAAGTAATACATGTTCACCAAGATATTAGCGTCGTCTGATTATTTTGTATGAGTAACTTAGGAAGTTTTGATTACCACTGCCAGACCTAAACGTCATTCAGGACTTGCAACTGGACACCCGCCTTTAATGGCGGTTCTCCTCCGATTGCGTCACCCGAGTATACCCACTGATTCAACCTGCCACCGGCTCCGCCTCATTACTTCCAAAATTTGCAAAAGTTCTCCTGTTGTGGGTCCAGGGGCCCCTGAAAGAACTGATACAGCGGGGAGTTTGTCTTATCCAGAGCTGCAGCAAAGAAATTCATTCTTTTATTCTTGGCGAAACACAACTGTGTTGACCATTCCAAAATTTGCAAAAGTTCTCCTGTTGTGGGTCCAGGGGCCCCTGAAAGAACTGATACAGCGGGGAGTTTGTCTTATCCAGAGCTGCAGCAAAGAAATTCATTCTTTTATTCTTGGCGAAACACAACTGTGTTGACCATTTGTAGCAAGTTGAGATTGCACATGGGGTCACAGTACTGCTCTTCCGTGTGAACCTGATTATTGGTAAGAGCATTTCTCGAGTCTCGAGTCACGGTCCAGTGTACGCTCAACTGCACAGTGAAATATTAATTATTGAAACAACCTTAGGCTATGTCAAATACATGCTCCATCACAGCCATTCCCAAAGCGACGCTATACTATCTAGGTACGCAATAGGGCCTGTGCAGAGTCACAGTGAAAAACTGAAGTTGTGAGGCGACCCACTACGAGTGCCTATATAATTCCGTCGGTAACAACACTGAATGAGAATATCTGGGGCCGAATCTTGGTACACACACACACACACACACACACACACACACACAGAAGTTTCATTGCAGCATACTACGGAGTTAGAAATTCATTTTTTATTGTTTCTCTATTTTTCTGGTAGTTCAAGGTTGTCCAGAAGAACAGGCCACTTGTGCTGTTTGTGATCTAGCTGATCGAGCCAATAAAAAAGAAAAATAAAGCGTTTCCATCGTTACAATAACAGAAATGTACTTCCTGTTCCTGTTCCTTAGAACGAACGTATGCGTTGAACTCTGCTGCTTGTTAATAGACTAAAAAATAAGTTTTTTTTGTTTGAATTACCTGCTGTATTAGCGCATTTAAGCATACCTGCAAAAGTCCACCATTTTTTCTGTAGTCAGTGGTATCAGATGTAATTATTTGAGATTACATAATTAAACTTACGTGGAGCTTTTTTACATGAATATTATAGGAGAAAAATAAATGTTCGAAGTTTGGTAGATAAAAGTTGTCATGTGCTGCTCTAGGAACGAGACGTTGCCAGCCAGACCAGAATCACGACTAATCTGATCATTGCACAAAAACCATCGAAATTTCACTTGGATAGTGACTGTAGCAAAGAATTCCCACATATCTCCTGATCGCTAGTTTATGTGGCAGACTACTAGGTAAAATTTTGGAAGTGATAAGCAACTGTCGAAGAATCGGTCATCGGATCGCAGCATCAAATTGAAGGCGCTATGGGATTTTTTAACTAGAGTTGGTATAGTGCCCCATGTTTGTTCGATTCCCACATAAGATCTAACATGTCATACTGAAAATTAGCCTGCACGTGACATCATTACCAACAACCTACATTTACATATTTGATATACACGGCAGCACCTCATCAACTGGATGTGGTAGGCAGTGTAAGAACAGCACGAGCGTGTATTTCTTCGAAATGTCAGTACGCGCAGTGGTCACAAGCTGAGAGTGGAAGTGTATTACACCTCTTGTCTAAATGATACACTTGTCATAAAGTTAGAAATGCGAATGGGCAGTCTGGAGGACTCCGACGCAAGTAGCATTGCGTGAGCCTGTCCCAAGAGTTGTCGCCGGCAGGAGTGGCCGTTCGGTTCTAGGCGCTACAGTCTGGAACCGAGCGACCGCTACGGTCGCAGGTTCGAAACCTGCCTCGGGCATGGATGTGTGTGATGTCTTTAGGTTAGTTAGGTTTAATTAGTTCTACGCTCTAGGCGACTGATGACCTCAGAAGTTAAGTCGCATAGTGCTCAGAGCCATTTGAACCACTTTGAGCCAAGGGTTGTCGATTCTGCTACCGGTTCCAAAAACGAATACGTCAGATCTGCCAGGCACTTGAATAGCGCTAAGGGCTGACTGAATTTGCTATCGTATTCTCTGACAGACTGAAACGATTTACCAAGAAAACCTGTACAAGAGCCGTTGGTCCACTTTTTCTTTCAAAATGATACCTCGCGGAGCGTTATGGCCAACTCACTCCTGTAATGAGTCACGTCCCGTTAATACTCGCGAAGGCACGAAAGAAATGTTAAGTATCGACAATAGGTTATGCATTGGCGAGGCAGCCAATTGCCGAATCACAGATGGGCGAATCAGCCAGCCGTAACGGATAGAGTTTAAGATGTCTCGTCGACGATATCAATAGAGCACTGATTGTAGTGAAAGAGTAAGACGGCTATTCTCTATTTAAATATACCAGCACCAGTGTTACGTGAATTAGGAAATTGGGGATAGGCGAGTGGTTCGTGGATATGTAACCTGGAGGACCCAGACGTAAGTTGCGGAGGCACTCTGCATGGGCATCTATTGTCATGGAGTAGCACGAGCGTATCTCACGTGTTGACGATGCAGCTATCGATTTAAGCAATAACAGGTTTCTTTCATCCAGAATGTAAGAAAAAATATGGATAATATATGCCTAGTCAGAATATTTTAGCAGTACAATCAACTGCTGTTTCTATGACACCGCCGAGGCCGGCTCCAAAACACCTGCCACAAGGAACACTGTGCTGCGTACGTGCTGCTGTCGGTAACGGGCATGCACGCAATTGAACTATAAAAGGAAAAAGTGTCTCGAGGGTGAAGAGCTATTTTCAGCTGTCGAGACCGGTTCGTTTCGTGCGTAATGTGCGTCTCAGTGTGCCTCTGGCTAGGCGCTGTGGCGAAACGGCGCCTCCTATCTGCGAGCCGGGTCGCGAGGTCACATAATCGCGAGGTCGACACGCGTGATTTCGGCAGTCTGCCTCTGGGCGTTTAGAGGACCTAATGAGGGTCGCCGATCCCGTAAACACGCAGTCTTGCCCCATCATCAGACGCATTTGTAAACATTAGCGCCGTATGTAACGCAGGATAAACAGCGCCTTATCTAGCGGCGAGCGCGCGATGCGAGTCGGCGGCGATTTCGCCACTGGGCGGTCAGCTAGCGCGTGCTCCTGACCTTCTCGCCGGCCGACCATCACGTAACGAGCCGAGCCGAGGCCCTTCGCTGTAACGACGCCGTCCGCGGCGAATAACGCAGTGAGCGCCCCAGGGGTGCTGAAGCCGCGGACGAGGTGATCGTTAAGCGAGGCGGATGTCTGCAGGCACGTGGGCGGCCCACGCGCTGTGTTTGCGCACCTCACCAACACTCGTATGCAGCCAGCTTGTGCGTCTTCAAACACGGCACACTGTTCCGTGAGAGTAAACGCAGTCAGAGTTTGGTTTGCAGTCTGTACACAGTACTCTTACGAGGAACAGCTCCACGGGTGTGTGTGCTCAGGCATCACCCAGCCCAAGGAGAACGTTATTGACCGGCGCGTCGTGTTCTAATTACTGACCCATTTGGAGCAAGGCGATCTAAATGACCTTCACGATCAACAGATTTAGTACTTAACTCGGCTTCTATTCACTGACTACGATGAGTTGCTACTTAATTACTGCGTATCTGGGAATACCGATGACATCTTGACCGCAAAAGTTAGAAGACCCAAGATGTTGACAACGGGCCTTCAGAACTACACTCTCTAGTAGGAAATTTGATACTGGTTTATGAGAGCGCCGTGTCTGAGAAGTTAGTGTGTCTTACCGCACACTCGAAAGATCCAGGTTCGATACCTAATCATGTAAGCGATTTTTCATCGGTCAGAGAGCTGCAACCAAGTGATGAGTCTGATGACACGAGCGAGGACAAGGAGCTGCTAGGAGGGAGTGTGACGACTTCGAAACACAAATTTACTGCCGCATGTGAATGATGTGTTTTTTTTTTCATTCATGTCTCCCGCAAACTTCCTATCAGTTACGCTTCAGGCGTAGGATAAAGAAGCGATCCAATTTGGACGACTCCGCCGCTGACTTCAGGGTTAAGGTGTGTTGAAGACAAAGTAAACACAGGAAGCTCTATTTAGAATTTACATTACTGCGTCACATCATGTGGAAGGAGAGGTGAAATCTGTATTGTATTTCTTGCTTCTACGGAACGAGGAGGTGAGATTATCAACAATCTGCCGTTTGAAGCATCGCCGTTGCATTTTCTTTCGAGAATAGTGAAAGAACATCACTAACATTAAGAAATATCTTGACTGTATTTCCTCAATAACGCGTCGAAGGTAAAAAAAAGTTACATTGTATGGTGAAAGAAGACGAAAAATCAGAAGAAAAAGAAGACCATGAAGGAGAAGAATTAAAAGATTTCTACGAATTTCGAAGTGAAAATGAATCACTGTGTCGACTGAAGATAGTTGGTATTGACATTTTTGCGCCGTTGTCATACAAACAAAGTGCATCTGCCACTTCCATCAGGCACAAAATTTTATCGTTGTTGTTTGTTGTTGTGGTCTTCAGTCCTGAGACTGGTTTGATGCAGCTCTCAATGCTACTCTATCCTGTGCAAGCTTCTTCATCTCCCAGTACCTACTGCAACCTACATCCTTCTGAATCTGCTTAGTGTATTCATCTCTTGGTCTCCCCCTATGATTTTTACCCTCCACGCTGCCCTCCAATACTAAATTGGTGATCCCTTGATGCCTCAGAACATGTCCTACCAACCGATCCCTTCTTCTGGTCAAGTTGTGCCACAAACTTCTCTTCTCCCCAATCCTATTCAATACTTCCTCATTAGTTATGTGATCTACCCATCTAATCTTCAGCATTCTTCTGTAGCACCACATTTCGAAAGCTTCTATTCTCTTCTTGTCCAAACTATTTACCGTCCATGTTTCACTTCCATACATGGCTACACTCCATACGAATACTTTCAGAAATAACTTCCTGACACTTAAATCTATACTGGATGTTAACAAATTTCTCTTCTTCAGAAACGCTTTCCTTGCCATTGCCAGTCTACATTTTATATCCTCTCTACTTCGTCCATCATCAGTTATTTTGCTCCCCAAATAGCAAAACTCCTTTACTACTTTAAGTGTCTCATTTCCTAATCTAATACCCTCAGCATCACCCGACTTAACTCGACTACATTCCATTATCCTCGTTTTGCTTTTGTTGATGTTCATCTTATATCCTCCCTTCAAGACACCATCCATTCCGTTCAACTGCTCTTCCAAGTCCTTTGCTGTCTCTGACAGAATTACAATGTCATCGGCGAACCTTAAAGTTTTTATTTCTTCTCCATGGATTTTAATACCTACTCCAAATTTTTCTTTTGTTTCCTTTACTGCTTGCTCAATATACAGATTGAATAACATCGGGGAGAGGCTACAACCCTGTCTCACTCCCTTCCCAACCACTGCTTCCCTTTCATGTCCCTCAACTCTTATAACTGCCATCTGGTTTCTGTACAAGTTGTAAATAGCCTTTCGCTCCCTGTATTTTACCCCTGCCACCTTTAGAATTTGAATGAGAGTATTCCAGTCAACATTGTCAAAAGCTTTCTCTAAGTCTACAAATGCTAGAAACGTAGGTTTGCCTTTCCTTAATCTTTCTTCTAAGATAAGTCGTAAGGTCAGTATTGCCTCACGTGTTCCAGTATTTCTACGGAATCCAAACTGATCTTCCCCGAGGTTGGCTTCTACTAGTTTTTCCATTCGTCTGTAAAGAATTCGTGTTAGTACTTTGCAGCTGTGGCTTATTAAACTGATTGTTCGGTACTTTTCACATCTATCAACACCTGCTTTCTTTGGGATTGGAATTATTATATTCTTCTTGAAGTCTGAGGGTATTTCGCCTGTTTCATACATCTTGCTCACCAGATGGTAGAGTTTTGTCAGGACTGGCTCTCCTAAGGCCGTCAGTAGTTCCAATGGAATGTTGTCTACTCCGGGGGCCTTGTTTCGACTCAGGTCCTTCAGTGCTCTGTCAAACTCTTCACGCAGTATCGTATCTTCCATTTCATCTTCATCTACATCCTCTTCCATTTCCATAATATTGTCCTCAAGTGCATCGCCCTTGTATAGACCCTCTATATACTCCTTCCACCTTTCTGCTTTCCCTTCTCTGCTTAGAACTGGGTTTCCATCTGAGCTCTTGATGTTCATACATGTGGTTCTCTTATCTCCAAAGGTCTCTTTAATTTTCCTGTAGGCAGTATCTATCTTACCCCTAGTGAGATAAGCCTCTACATCCTTACATTTGTCCTCTAGCCATCCCTGCTTAGCCATTTTGCACTTCCTGTCGATCTCATTTTTGAGACGTTTGTATTCCTTTTTGCCTGCTTCATTTACTGCATTTTTATATTTTCTCCTTTCATCAATTAAATTCAATATTTCTTCTGTTACCCAAGGATTTCTACTAACCCTCTTCTTTTTACGTACTTGATCGTCTGCTGCCTTCACTACTTCATCCCTCAGAGCTACCCATTCCTCTTCTACTGTATTTCTTTCCCCCATTCCTTTCAATAGTTCCCTTATGCTCTCCCTGAAACTCTGTACAACCTCTGGTTCTTTCAGTTTATCCAGGTCCCACCTCCTTAAATTCCCACCTTTTTGCAGTTTCTTCAGTTTTAATCTACAGGTCATAACCAATAGATTGTGGTCAGAGTCCACATCTGCCCCTGGAAATGTCTTACAATTTAAAACCTGGTTCCTAAATCTCTGTCTTACCATTATATAATCTATCTGATACCTTTTAGTACCTCCAGGGTTCTTCCATGTATACAACCTTCTATCATGATTCTTAAACCAAGTGTTAGCTATGATTAAGTTGTGCTCTGTGCAAAATTCTATCAGGCGGCTTCCTCTTTCATTTCTTAGCCCCAATCCATATTCACCTACTACGTTTCCTTCTCTCCCTTTTCCTACACTCGAATTCCAGTCACCCATGACTATTAAATTTTCGTCTCCCTTCACTATCTGAATAATTTCTTTTATTTCATCATACATTTCTTCAATTTCTTCGTCATCTGCAGAGCTAGTTGGCATATAAACTTGTACTACTGTAGTAGGTGTGGGCTTCGTATCTGTCTTGGCCACAATAATGCGTTCACTATGCTGTTTGTAGTAGCTTACCCGCATTCCTATTTTTTTATTCATTATTAAACCTACTCCTGCATTACCCCTATTTGACTTTGTGTTTATAACCCTGTAGTCACCTGACCAGAAGTCTTGTTCCTCCTGCCACCGAACTTCACTAATTCCCACTATATCTAACTTTAACCTATCCATTTCCCTTTTTAAATTTTCTAAGCTACCTGCCCGATTAAGGGATCTGACATTCCACGCTCCGATCCGTAGAACGCCAGTTTTCTTTCTCCTGATAACGACATCCTCTTGAGTAGTCCCCGCCCGGAGATCCGAATGGGGGACTATTTTACCTCCGGAATATTTTACCCAAGAGGACGTCATCATCATTTAATCATACAGTAAAGCTGCATGCCCTCGGGAAAAATTACGGCCGTAGTTTCCCCTTGCTTTCAGCCGTTCGCAGTACCAGCACAGCAAGGCCGTTTTGGTTATTGTTACAAGGCCAGATCAGTCAATCATCCAGACTGTTGCCCTTGCAACTACTGAAAAGGCTGCTGCCCCTCTTCAGGAACCACACGTTTGTCTGGCCTCTCAACAGATACCCCTCCGTTATGGTTGTACCTACGGTACGGCTATCTGTATCGCTGAGGCACGCAAGCCTCCCCACCAACGGCAAGGTCCATGGTTCATGGGGGGGATATTATCGTAACAGTTCTAATAACCCTGTCACTGTGAGACCGTGATATTTTCATACTTCTGTGCCTTGGACAGAATTTGAGTGTGTCGCCACATCTGACGCGAGTTCAGCGCTACAGACCCCTTTTTCGGCCAAGAAAATGAGGGACCGCAATATTCTTGGTTTTGTTGTCGATGATTTCGTAGAAGTCGAAATTGCTTGGTTAGTATCTCCAGGTTCGAAATAGCAGATTTGTACAAATTTACGTAATGATTTTTAATGTTAACTGCAACAAATTAAGAAAAGGTAACTACGAGATTTTAGTAATATTCATTTGTCGATTCTTATTCCACTTATGTATCAGATATACACTCCTGGAAATGGAAAAAAGAACACATTGACACCGGTGTGTCAGACCCACCATACTTGCTCCGGACACTGCGAGAGGGCTGTACAAGCAATTATCACACGCACGGCACAGCGGACACACCAGGAACCGCGGTGTTGGCCGTCGAATGGCGCTAGCTGCGCATCATTTGTGCACCGCCGCCGTCAGTGTCAGCCAGTTTGCCGTGGCATACGGAGCTCCATCGCAGTCTTTAACACGTAGCATGCCGCGACAGCGTGGACGTGAACCGTATGTGCAGTTGACGGACTTTGAGCGAGGGCGTATAGTGGGCATGCGGGAGGCCGGGTGGACGTACCGCCGAATTGCTCAACACGTGGGGCGTGAGGTCTCCACAGTACATCGATGTTGTCGCCAGTGGTCGGCGGAAGGTGCACGTGCCCGTCGACCTGGGACCGGACCGCAGCGACGCACGGATGCACGCCAAGACCGTAGGATCCTACGCAGTGCCGTAGGGGATCGCACCGCCACTTCCCAGCAAATTAGGGACACTGTTGCTCCTGGGGTATCGGCGAGGACCATTCGCAACCGTCTCCATGAAGCTGGGCTACGGTCCCGCACACCGTTAGGCCGTCTTCCGCTCACGCCCCAACATCGTGCAGCCCGCCTCCAGTGGTGTCGCGACAAGATTGAATGGAGGGACGAATGGAGACGTGTCGTCTTCAGCGATGAGAGTCGCTTCTGCCTTGGTGCCAATGATGGTCGTATGCGTGTTTGGCGCCGTGCAGGTGAGCGCCAAAATCAGGACTGCATACGACCGAGGCACACAGGGCCAACACCCGGCATCATGGTGTGGGGAGCGATCTCCTACACTGGCCGTACACCACTGGTGATCGTCGAGGGGACACTGAATAGTGCACGGTACATCCAAACCGTCATCGAACCCATCGTTCTACCATTCCTAGACCGGCAAGGGAACTTGCTGTTCCAACGGGACAATGCACGTCCGCATGTATCCCGTGCCACCCAACGTGCTCTAGAAGGTGTAAGTCAACTACCCTGGCCAGCAAGATCTCCGGATCTGTCCCCCATTGAGCATGTTTGGGACTGGATGAAGCGTCGTCTCACGCGGTCTGCACGTCCAGCACGAACGCTGGTCCAACTGAGGCGCCAGGTGGAAATGGCATGGCAAGCCGTTCCACAGGACTACATCCAGCATCTCTACGATCGTCTCCATGGGAGAATAGCAGCCTGCATTGCTGCGAAAGGTGGATATACACTGTACTAGTGCCGACATTGTGCATGCTCTGTTGCCTGTGTCTATGTGCCTGTGGTTCTGTCAGTGTGATCATGTGATGTATCTGACCCCAGGAATGTGTCAATAAAGTTTCCCCTTCCTGGGACAATGAATTCACGGTGTTCTTATTTCATTTTCCAGGAGTGTATTAAAGTGTCATCATGGCCGCTACACTGGGCGACACTTTAACATGCCTAGATATTACGAGACACGTCTTTCTGACAAGCAACTACTTTCTCCGTTTTCCCGTGCCAAACACGAGGTACCCCTGAAAGTCACCGTCCTCTGTGACCGAGCGGTTCTAGGGGCTTCAGTCTGTAACCGCTCGACCGCTACGTCGCGGGTTCGTATCCTGCCTCGGGAATGGATGTGTGTGATGTCGTTAGGTTAGTTAGGTTTAGTTCTAAGTGTAGGGGACTGATGACCTCAGATGTTAAGTCCCATAGTGCTTAGAGCCATTTGAAGCTTGAAATTCAAACAAATTTTTCACGAGGACTTCCTTATGTAGATTCATAATTGTTCAGCTTTAGGTTAGATACACTGAGGTACAAAACTTGAAAATGAAAGTAACTTTCAAATGATGTATCACTACTAAGTAACATAGTTCGATGAAACTTTGTCCATACATAGAAATAACTACCGTAGGTAACTGAAAGAAATACGCAGCGATATGAACAGAAACTACACTCTGATTCAAAGATAGTAAATACATTAATTCACCGCGATTCATGATGGTCCCCTTGGGCATTGCAAAAGGCGGGTGTATTGTCACCAGGGACCGTAATACATGCTCTGTAACGTGCTCCCATCCTGGCCACAAGGTTGGGAAGGAGTTATTGTGGTAGAGGGTTCGAGTCCTCCACCAGCGCCATCAGTAGCTGCTGTATGGTCACTAGTGCCCTTTGTCGTGCTGAAGGTCATCTCCGCAACGCATCCCAGACGTGATCGATGAAATTTACGGCGGGGGGACGGGGAAGTCAGTCCATTCCCGAATATCCTCTCGGTCCAAGAGCTCCTCCACTTGCGCAATTCGAGACTGTCGTGAGTTGTCATCCACAAAATAAAGTCAGGGTCGAATGAAGCCCTGGAAAGACGCACACGGGGAAGGAGTACAGTGACACAATAACGTTAACCGTTGACTGCACAGTGTCCAGTGATATGGAGGTCAGTATGCTCACGTTTCATTATGCATATCCACAGCATAACGCCTGGACCACCAAACCAATCGTGTTCGACCATGTTCTTGGGTGCATTACGTGTTCCCACCTCTCGTCAATGAGAGTACGTTTGGCAGCCGTATTGCAGCAGGTCCACTTGCAGGAAGGACCGTCCAGCAGTTCTTGAATGCGGCTAGTGAAGCAATGGGAAGCCGTACCACAAGAAGTCCTTACCACCCTCGTGGCCAGAGTGTGAGCTCGCTTCTGAGAAGGCACTGCCGTCCATGGTGATCGCACTTCCTTTTAAGAACCGTGTTTTACCTTTTGTAACATCCAACGCGGGGATTTCAATGCAATAATAATCTTTGACTGGAAGTGTACATTTGTACTGGTTTCAGTTACCTCCTGTACTGTACTGTAGCAGCTTTTTCTATGTAGGGATCAAGTTTCATCGAGCAGTCTACTTGGCACTTGCTTTCGTCCTCAAATTTTGGACACCAATGTATTAAACAGATGTTCGTAACTTTAACGTAATACGAGGGACATTCAATAGGTAATGCAACACTTTGTTTCTCTGCCAATTTTGGTTGATAAAAATGCAGAATTTGTTGTTGGACATCGTGAAACATTCACGATTCAGCTCATATACTTCATGAAGATCCGATTTGTGGCGGTGCTATACATAGCCTTCAAAATGGCGTCTGTAACGGAGCTGCGTTCCAAGCAGACAGACGTCATTGAGTTTCTTTTGGCGGAAAACCAGAGCATGGCAGGTATTCGCAGGCGCTTGCGAATGTCTACGGACATCTGGCAGTGAACAAAAGCACAGTGAGTCGTTGGGCGAGACGTCTGTCATCATCGCAACACGGACGCGCAAACCTGTCCTTTCTGCTGCGTCCCTATTAGGCGTACACAGCTGTCACTGCTAAAATGTTGGAACGTTCCGACACCCTCATTCGACATGTTAGACGGGTCACAATCAAACATCTCGCTGCTCAACTGTGCATCTCTGTTGGTAGTGCTGACACACTCGTCCAACGAATAGGGTACCCAAAGGTGTGTGTCCGCTGAATTCCTCGCCGCCTAACACAAGGCACATTACGAGGCTGATCGTGACAATATTTATCGAACATCATCACAGGCGATGAAACATGCGTTCACGACTTCGAACCGGAGACGAAACGGCAATCCATTGAGTGGCCTCACACCAAACCTTCTCCGAAGAAAAAGTTCGAAGCTGCACCCTCAGCCGGTAAAGTCATTGCGATGGTCTTCTGGAGCTCTGAAGCGGTTATTATGTTTTATGTCCTCCGTCACGGTGGGTGCAACGATCAACGGTGAAGTGTATTGTTCTGCTTTCAGGAAGTTCAAGAAACGACTTCAGCCTGTGCGTTGCCACAAAAATGCAAATAAAATTCTCCTTCTCTGTGACAAAGCAATGCCCCATATAAGCCTGCACACCCGAGAGGATCTCACAAAACTTTCTTGGACTCTTCTTCATTATCTGTCCTGCAGTCGGGATCTCGCACATTCCATCTGTTAGGCCCAATGAAGGATGCACTCCGCGGGAAGCAGTATGTTGGTGATGGGGAGTTATTGATGCTGCAAGACGTTGGCTCTGGCGTCGACTAGTAGAGTTGTACCATGGCGGGCATACAGACCCTCCCAGTAAGGTGGAGTAAGGAACGGTGTTTATATTGAAAAATAAAGTTATCCTAACTAGAACAATGGGGAATAGAATAGTGTACTGAAATCCTGAATGAAACCAACCTACTTGCAGCCACTCTACTAGGTCCAACATTCATTACATCCATGAAGGAATACTGTCTGCCAACATGAGGATGCTCGACCTCATGCTACAAACAGACAAATATGTCTCAGAAATTATCGTGTGCCTTTCTTAATTAGGTTTGGTTTCCTCCGATTGCCACTCTTAGGGTTTTGTTAATGATCCGCTATGAGGGAGTCGGTCGACAGGATTCTCAAAATGGTACATAAAGTTTTTGTGTCCTCCATGTGCTACAGAGCTCTGCAAAGTAATTATGAAGTGCAGTCAAATGGAACCGAGACAAATGGAAAAAAGTAATTGATCTCTTTATTATTTCAACAGAAATCGTCGTAACTCTTAATACATTTATTCTGCTGTGAGACAAGACCGTCAGATTCTTCATGGAAAAATGTTTGCGGTTGCCAACGGAACCATGAATGTATACAGGCGTGCACCTCTTTGTCCGAAGCAAATCGATGGTCATAAAAGTCTTTCTTCAGCGAGCCAAAGATATGGAAATCGGATGGGTAGAAATCGGTACGGTGCGGAAGACGTGTAGGAGCTTCTCAGCGAAACATATGCAGCGTAGTAAAAACAGCCTTGCCATGATGTGGACTGGCATTATCTTGCAACAGAATGATGCAGTTGACTGTGCGCTTCATTTTTTACAAAGACTCCACGTACCGCTGTGCTTTAACTGTGACGCCGTGTTCCAGAAAGTCAATAAGCAGCCGACCCTTCCAGTCAAAGAAAAAGGTCATAATGACTTACCCGGATCTGGCGTGCCTGTTCTTTCGAGTAAACTGCAGAAGTTTCGCTGAGAAGCCCTTACACATCCAATGTTTGCTTCGACCAGTGTTGAAGGCGATGTTTTAAGAGAACGAAGTTATGATATTGTAAGTAGCTTCAGTGGTATGAGGGGTAGGCATTTATCAATTAGCCAATAAGATTACTTGAAACTACTATTTTAAGACAGATTATCTGGGAAAATATTGTATTTGAATCTTTATATAAATAAAATTTGTTTTTTTAAAATTAGTTTTGTTGTCTTGGATTTGCCTAACAGACACCTTTGCTTGTAGTTCAATGATCCTACAACTTCTTATAAGTGTGGCTTCCAGTGGACGCTTCTTCTATGCTACTTTCTCGAGGGATTCACTGCAGCTGAAAAGGATATATGAATACTGACTAACGTCTGCTCCACGGTATCGCTCTCTATTGCTTACTTCAGTCCCACTTTTCAGTGTTTCTGAGATACCAATAATGTGACAAAAGCACCACAAAACAGTGCTAAGATAGTGAAATCGTCAGCTACATCAGGTAGTGTAGACAGCTGAACTCGTGGAAGATGTTTGGATTTCGGAGAAATGTAGGAACACGCGAGGCAATACTGAACCATGACTTTTCGTAGAAGATAAGTTATGGAAGGACAAACCATGTTTGTAGAATTTTTAGACTTAGAGAAAACTTTTGACGATGTTGGGTGGCATATTCTCTTTGAAATTCTGAAAGTAGTAGGTGTAAAATACAGGAAGCGAAAGGCTATTTACAAGTTGTACAGAAATCAGACCACAGTTATAATAGTCGAAGATCACGAAAGGAAAGCAGTGGTTGAAAAGAGAGTGGGACAGGGTTGTAGCCTATCCCCGATGTTATTCATTCTGTACTCTGAGCAAGTTGTAAAGAAAACCCAAGAAAAATTTGGAACAGGAATTAAAGTTCAGGAAGAAGAAATAAAAACTTTGAGGTTTGCCGATGACATTGTAATTCTGCCAGAGACAGTAAAGGACTTAGAAGAGCAGTTAAACGGAATGGGCAGTGTCTTGAAGGGAGGATATAAGATGAACATCAACAAAAGCGAGATAAGGATTGTGGAATGTAGTCGAAGTAAATCTGTTGAGGCTGAGGAAACTGGATTAGGAAACGAGACGCTTAAAGCAGTAGATGAGTTTTGTATTTGGGCGGCAAAATAACTTATGAAATGCATTTCCGAAGGAGAGAAATTTATTAATATCGAACATATATTTAAGTGTTAGGAAGTCTTTTCTGAAGGTATTTGTATAGAGTGTAACCATGTATGGAAGTGAAACGTGGACGCTAAAAAGGTTCAGACAAGAAGAAAACAGAACCTTTTGAAATCTTGTGCTACATACGAATGTTGAAGATTAGAGGGATAGATCATATAACTAATGAGGAGGTACTAAATAGAATTGAGGAGACAAGAAATTTGGGGCACAACTTGACTAAAAGAAGGGATAGGTTGATAGAACTCATTCTGAGACATCAAAGACTCACCAATTTAGTACTGGGGGGTAAAAATTGTAGAGGGAGACCAAGAGATGAATACAGTAATCAGATTCAGAAGGATGTATATTGCACCAGTTAGGTTGTAGTAGTTATTCGGAGATGCAGAAGCTTGCACGGGATAGACTAGCATGGGGAGATGTATCAAACAAGTTTTTGGACTGAAGTCAAAAACAAAAACAGTGTAGACAGTTCTGATAATAAACTGACATCAAAGTAGATTTTAGTACGGTACAGTTTTTGTTCACCTTAACGTATGCGTTTCGATGCGACAATTTTGAATCTATTTTAGTTCGTCACGGTTTAAGTTGGACATATATTTGATAATCAGGTTTCAAAGTGAATGTTTGATAAACAGACATCAGGACCATTTCGCTGGAC
This sequence comes from Schistocerca piceifrons, assembly GCF_021461385.2. Lineage (NCBI taxonomy): Eukaryota > Metazoa > Arthropoda > Insecta > Orthoptera > Acrididae > Schistocerca > Schistocerca piceifrons. Next base: position 805,312,363 of record NC_060138.1, read on the forward strand.
CCAAATTGCTCCGAACTCAAATACCACATCCAGTCAACATCCAATCTGAATCTAAGGAATAGCTAACGCCGTAGGAGGGACCAATTATGCCTGTAAAACAGAGTCGCACATTAGGAACATCGAAACAGGCACCAGCCTCTACAACCCCAATGAGGGTGGGGCAGCGTCTTGTTAAGAAATTAACATCTCATCGACACACAAGTAAACTGGAGGACAGTAAACGGTTACAACATGCCAATATACACTTTAAATGTGTACTCAGAGAAGAAGATTTTTACTGCAAAAGTGCCGACCAAATCTTTATTTTTAACTTCTATCGTGCTTTCTCTCAGTTTAGGAAGGCCTTATGAACTGCTTGTAACATCTGAAGTCAGATTTACAAAGTGTGCGGCGCAGTGGCGTGGAGTAAGTCCGTCGTCACTTCTACCACTCACTTACATAACACAATGAGGATCATTTTGTATTAAAGAGCACATTTTTTTCAACCAGTTCTTTATGAGTTATTCGAGTTGCGCATTAGGCATAGCACAGAACGCATCACAGCAAAGGCCGCTAAGGCTATTTTCAAATGGACGTAACTCGACGTAAAGCTATTTCTGAACAATTTTATTTTAGAAAATGGCCTGCACCGTTGTTGTTTGTTCATAAGTAACGTGCATTCTCCGTTTCAGGATCGTGGTTTGGAAGAAACGTCTTGCTTTGTCTAGACTTATCTCTCATCTACACGGTGTCGGCATGTTAATCAGTATTTGGCAAGATCAGTGGTAGAGTGTGGCCGGAGGCCATCCCTATAGACTATTTATTGCCTCTCGTGGTAGCCGTGCGGTCTCAGGCGTCTTGCCACTGTTCGCGCGGCTCCCCCCGCCAGAGTTTCGAGTCCTCCCTCGGGCATGAGTGTGTGTGTGTGTGTGTGTGTGTGTGTGTGTGTGTGTGTGTGTGTGTGTGTGTGTGTGTCTTGTCCTTAGCGTAAGTCAGTTTGTTAGACTAAGTAGTGCGTTATCGTAGAGACCGATAACCTCAGCAGTTTGGTCCCATAGTCCTTACCACAAATTTCCAATTTAGACTATTTATTCAGCTCTCCTTGAAATAAGATACGTTATTTGTCTTAAGAAAGATGGGAACCCTAATAATGGCTCATGCAAGAGAAGCGCGAAAAAGTAAAGTAATTGAAGCGTCTCACAGAGCGAGGTGGCGCAGTGGTTAGACACTGGACTCGCATTCGGGAGGACGACGGTTCAATCCCACGTCCGGCCATCCTGATTTAGGTTTTCCGTGATTTCCCTAAATCGCTCCAGGCAAATGCCGGGATGGTTCCTTTGAAAGGGCACGGCCGACTTCCTTCCCCCCTTCCCCGTCCTTCCCCAATCAGATGAGACCGATGACCTCGCTGTCTGGTCTCCTTCCCCAAACAAACCCCAAATGAAAAGTCTCAAACCCAGAAACTGAACCGAGAGATTCATACATCTGCCGTAGGCAGAGAGTACACACTATTTCTTATAAGTAGATAGGTAGGTAGTAGTGAGACGATAGATAGGATGCCGTCTGTAGGGAAAGACGGGTAACACAATATTTACAAGAGCCAGGACGGAACAACAAGAGTGAAAGACCAAGAACGAAGTGCTCAGCTGAAAAAGGGAGTAGTCTTCCGCCCCTATCGTTCATCGATGAAGCAATGACGAAAATAAAAGAAAGGTTCGAGAGTGAAACTGAAATTAAAGATGAAGATATCAATGACAAAATTCCCTGATAAAATTGCTATCCTCAGTGAAAGTGAAGAAGAATTACGGGATCTATTGAATCGAGTGAACAGTCTAATAAGTACAGAATGTGGACTGAGAGTCAATCGAAGAAAGACGAATAAAATGGTTCAGATGGCTCTGAGCACTATGGGACTTAACATCTGAGATCATCAGTCCCCTACAACTTAGAACTACTTAAACCGAACTAACCTAACGGCATCACACACATCCATGCCCGAGGAAGGATTCGAACCTGCGACCGTAGCAGCAGCACGGTTCCGGACTGAAGCGCCAAGGACCAGTCGGCCACAGCGGAAGGCTGAAGAAAGACGAAAGTAATGAGTGGTAGTAGGAATGAGAAGAACGAGAAAATTAACATCAGGATTGATAGTCACCAAGTAAATCAAGTTAAGGAATTCTGCTACCTAGGCAGCAAAATAACGAATGGCGGAAGGAGCAAGGAGGACATCAAAAGCAGACTAGCAAACGGCAAAAAGGGCATTCCTGGCCAAGAGAGGTTCAAATGGCTCTGAGCATTATGGGAGTTAGCTTCAGAGGTCATCAGTCCCCTAGAACTTAGAACTACTTAAACCTAACTAACGTAAGGACATCACACACATCCATGCCCGAGGTAGGATTCGAACCTGCCACCGTAGCGATCGCACGGTTCCAGACTGTAGCGCCTAGAACCTCTCGGCCACGACAGCCGGCACCAAGAGAGGTCTACTATTGAAGAAACATAGGCCTTGAGCAAGAAATTTCTGAGTATGCACGTTTGGAGCACAACGTTGATGGTAGTGAAACAGACTGTAGGAAAACTGGAACAGAAGAGAATCGAAGCATTTGAAATGTGATGCTACAGAAGGACGTTGAAAATTAAGTGGACTGATAAGATAAGGAACGAGGAGGTTCTCCGCAGAATCAGCGAGAAAAGGAATATTTGGAAAACACTGACAAGAAGAAAGGGCAGGATATTAAGACATCTGTTAAGACATCAGGAATAACTTCCACGGTACTAGACGGAGCTGTAAAGGGCAAATACTAAAGAGGACGGCAGAGACAGGAATATATCCAGCGAATAACTGAGGACGTAGGTTGCTAGTGATACTCTGAGATGAAGTGGCTGGCACAGAAGAGAAATTCGCGGCCGGCCGCATCAAATCATTTAGAAGAGTGATGACTCACAAAAAAATAAAGCGAAAAAAAAAAAACAAAAAAACAAGAAAGCTAACCCGTAAGTGTCAGAGATTTGTGTCAGTCGGTTGTGTCATATTATCAAATTGAGTGGAACCAGTGAAGCCCAGATAGTGAGTGAAAACATTCATATAGTCGACATGGCCGCAGACATTAAATACTTGCGGTGGTTCCATTCGACTGAAAAATCCGAATGATCGGCAGAGCTATCGATTGTTAGACCAGTGTAGTGTCCCGCCACTGGAGACTCACCGTATCGAGCTGCTGCTCTGTGGCGACGTGCTGGCGTCGACCGTACATGTCTGCTGGCTTGTGGGTGGGTACGGGGAGGTCTGTGCGCGCCGCGGTGCTGGGCTGGAGTGGCGGGAGGCGCGCCCACCGCCGCTCTTATCACGGCGGCCGGCCTGGGTCAGCGCGCAGGTCACCACTGCCGCTGCCGCCCAGGGACGCGGTAGCCGCGTGTTCAAGACTTTCGCTACTGGCCGTCAGCAGGAACGGAAATAGTCCAGATAAGGCGCAGGCAGTTTGTGAACCGCAGTCCACTGTCAGTCCATTATGCAATAGCAACGAGCGGCTAATAAACCTCAAATTATATATATATATATATATATATATATATATATATACTACTGGCCATTAAAATTGCTACACCAAGAAGAAATGCAGATGATAAACGGGTATTCATTGGACAAATATATTATACTAGAACTAACATCTGATTACATATTCACGCAATTTGGGTGCATAGATCCTGAGAAATCAGTACCCAGAACAACCACCTCTGGCCGTAATAACGGCCTTGATACGTTTGGGCATTGAGTCAAATAGAGCTTGGATGGCGTGTACAGGTACAGTTGCCCATGCAGCTTCAACACGATACCACAGTTCATCACGAGTAGTGACTGGCGTATTGTGACGAGCCAGTTGCTCGGCCACCATTGACCAGACGTTTTCAACTGGTGAAAGATCTGGAGAACGCGCTGGCCAGGGCAGCGGTCGAACATTTTCTGTATCCAGAAAGGCCCGTACAGGACCTGCAACATGCGGTCGTGCATTGTCCTTCTGAAATGTAGGGTTTCGCAGGGATCGAATGAAGGGGAGAGCCAAGGGTCGTAACACATCCGAAATGTAACGTCCACTGTTCAAAGTGCCGTCAATGCGAACAAGAAGTGACCGAGACACGTAACCAATGGCACCCCATACCATCACGCCGGGTGATACGCCAGTATGGCGATGACGAATACACGCTTCCAATGTGCATTCACCGCGATGTCGCCAAACACGAATGCGACCATCATGATGCTGTAAACAGAACCTGGATTCATCCTAAAAAATGACGGTTAGCCATTCGTGAACCCAGGTTCGTCGTTGAGTACACCATCGCAGGCGCTCCTGTCTGTGATGCAGCGTCAAAGGTAACCGCAGCCATGGTCTCCGAGCTGATAGTCCATGCTGCTGCAAACGTCGTCGAACTGTTCGTGCAGATGGTTGTTGTCTTGCAAACTCCTCCTCACTTGCACTGAGGATAGCAATCTCATCAGCAAATCGGATCATTGACGTCCTTTCACTCTGAATTTTAATTCCACTCCTAAACCCTACTTTTCTTTCTATCATTTCTTTTTCGACGTACAGTTTGAATGGTAGGGGCGAAAGACTACATCCCTGTCTTACATCCTTTTTAATCCGAGCACTTCCACTCTTACTATTCCCTCTTGGCTCTTGTACATATTGTGTATTACCCGTCTCTCGCTATAGCTTACACCTATTTTTCTCGCACCAATTTAAATTGTGAACGCTTTTTCCTGGTCAACAAACGCTATGTACATGTCTTGATTTTTCTTCAGTCTTGCTTCTGTTATCAACCACAACGTCAGAATTGCCTCTCTGGTACCTTTACATTTTCTAAAGCCAAATTGATCGTCATTTAACAAATCCTCAATTTGTTTTTACCATTCTCTTGTATATCATTCTTGTCAGCAACTTGGACACATGAGCACTTGTCAGCTCTTGCCGTCTTCGGAATAGTGTGGATGATATTTTTCCAAAAGCCAGATAGTACGTCACCAGATTCATACATTCTACACACCAACGTAAATAGTCGTTTTGTTGTCACTTCCCCTAATGACTTCAGAATGTCTGCTGGAATGTTATTTATCCCTTCTGCCTTATTTGATCTTAATTCCTTCAAAGCTCTTTTACATTCTAATTCTAATACTGGATCCCCTATCTCTTACCTATCGACTCCTGTTTCCCTTCTATCGCACCAGACAAATCTTTCCCATGATAGACGCCTTCAATCTACTCTTTCCATCTATCCGACGTCTCCTCTGCATTTAACAGTGGAATTCCCGTTGCACTCTTAATGGCACATCTTTGCTTTTAATTTCACCGAAGATTGTTTTGACTTTTCTATATCCTGAGTCAGTCCTTCCGAAAATAATATCTTTTTCGATTCTTCACATTTTTCATGTAGCCATTTCATCTTAGCTTCCCTGCACTTCCTATTTATTTCATTGCTCAGCGACTTGTATTTCTGTATTCTTGAATTTTCCTGAACATTTTTGTACTTTCTCCTTTCACCAATCAACCGAAGTATTTCTTCTGTTACCCACAGTTTCTTTGCAGTTACCTTCTTTGATCCATGTTTTTCTTCCCAACTTCTGTGTTGGCCCTTTTTAGAGATTTCCATTCCTCTTCGAATGAATGCCCACTGAGATATTCCTTATTGCTGTATCTATAGCCTTAGAGAACTTCAAGCGTATCTCGTCGTTCCGCAGTACTTTTGTATCCTACTTCTTTGCGTATTGATTCTTCCTGACTAAAGTATTAAACTTCAGCCTACTCTTCATCACTACTACATTGTGATCTGAGACTATATCTGCCACTGGGTAAACCTTACAGTCCAGTATCTGGTTTCGGAATCCCTGTCTGACCATGATGTAATCTATCGGAAATCTTCCCGCATCACCCTGTCTTTTCCAAGCATACCTCCTCCTCTTGTGATTCTTGAACAAAGTATTCGCTGTTACTAGCTGACATTTATTGCAGAATTCAATTGGTCTTATTCCTCTCTCGTTCTTTGTCCCAAGCCGTTATTCTCCTATAACCATTTCATCTGCTCCTACCAGTACAACTGCATTCCAATCCCCCATAACTATTAGATTTTCATCTCCTCTTTTGTACTGTATTACTGGATTAACGGTGGATATCGAAAAAATTCAAAGAAGGGCAGCTGGTTTTGTACTATCGGGAAATAGGCGAGAGTGCCATGGATATGATACTCAAGTTGGGGTAGCGATCATTAAAACAAAGGCATTTTTCGTTGCGGCAGAATCGTTACACGAGAAAGTTGGTGACATTTCTCCTCAGAATGCTTTCTATTTCGTGGGCGCCCACCTATAGAGGGAGGAATGATCGTTGTAATAAAAATAAGAGAAATCAGAGCTCACACGGCAAGATTCATTCGTTTCTGCCGCGCTCTCTTTGAGAGTGGAATTGTTGAGAAATAGCCTGAAGGTGGTTGGATGAAATCTCTGCCAGGCACTTATTTGTGAATTGCAGAGCACTCATGTAGATGTAAAAGTAGATGTATATCTTGTCAGAAGTGAGATTGACTGTGTCTAACGAATTCATCGTCGACAAGTTGTTGCGCTCTAATAAAAACGAAAGGATTACATATAATCCTATTGACTGCGATAAAATGTTTGATTATTATGACCGCCTTATATACCACAGTGTACGTTTGCGTGTCCTGTATTTTTAAAGAAAACGAGAGACTTAATATAGTCTCGATGGTATCAAACCTCAAAATATTGTTGACCAGTTCGTAGTTCCATGTCCCAAAAAAAAAAACTGTCATGACTTCCGTGTTATTAGGATCAATGTTACGTGAATCGCATTCCAGCAGTCCCAAGAGGAAAAAAAGGTAAAATAGTACTATGAGAATAGTAATTTATCACATCTGTAACTAATTGGTTTATATACACAACATCATGGGCTATTAAAACGGAATAGACGGGAAAATTGTAAGTATAACTTCAGGCCTCGACTGTTGGATGTTGATAAGTAAATTGTTGGCACGTATATTCTAGCATTTGAATGAATATAACTAAATGCATCCAAACGTGCATTCTACTCTAAATATTTTTACATCCAAACGCACATATCGTCTCGAGGAAGACATCCTTTGCAACTGTGATAAATGTACACTATTTCATCATATAGGTTCCACGTTATTGCAGAGCATTATCAATGGGCAATATAAATATCCAGTTTTTACCTGTAACTCACAGAATAATGTTTTAAGTTATCAGACCTAAGTGGGTTCCTTATACTGCTTAAAGTTTCGCCAGTGTCAGTATTATCAAAGTACTGGTGCTCGTTCGCTTCAGCCAGTGAAGTGAAGGGGGTTACGCGGACTATTGTGTTTATGCGTTGATGGAATTCTGCTTTCCTTACGTTCGCTAATATGATAAAATAAAGTTATAATGTAATTCTGCAATGAAATAATGTTTAGTTTTAGACACTGTTTCCTCCTGCAAAATTATTGATATATGATTCAAATGAAGAGCGTTTCCCTGTAAATCACTGAATCAACTGTCTTAAACTTAAATGAAATGGATTATACTTTCACCCCCACGTGATGCATATTTGTATCGTTACGTTTGTATTGTAGCGCTACATGCACGTGACTGCGCGAACTCAAGTTGACCTCAAACACTCAGTATTCATCGGTCTGTGGACCGAATTTATATATTACTGCATCTGTGATTACTGCATGTTTTTATGTGTCATTCTACCAAGAATAAGGTTGGGACTTAACATCTGTGGTCATCAGTCCCCTAGAACTTAGAACTACTTAAACCTAACTAACCTAAGGACATCATACACATCCATGCCCGAGGCAGGATTCGATCCTGCGACCGTAGCGGTCACGCGGTTCCACACTTAGGCACCTAGAATCGCACGGCCACACCGGCCGGCCAAGAATAAGGAATGAAGTTTTTTTTTAAAATTTAGTTTTACGCCAGTAAGACATGATTTATGTTGACTCGTATTCAAGGTGTTTGCGTTTTGCCGGCCGGAGTGGCCTAGCGGTTCTAGGCGCTACAGTTTGGAACCGCGTGACCGCTACGGTCGTAGGTTCGAATCCTGCCTCGGGCATGGATGTGTGTGGTGTCCATAGGTTAGTTAGGTTTAAGTAGTTCTAAGTTCTAGGGGACTCATGACCTCAGAAGTTCCATAGTGCTCAGAGCCATTTTTTTTGTTTGCATTTTTTATTCATTTTTGCTAAGAAGAGAAATCGTGAAAACGTGCAGCGTTTGTAACGCAATGAAGTCAACTTGCAAGGTCTTCCAGAGTGCGCTTGAGGAATGGAAAGCACTTAAGGGAAAACAATGAAAAAAGCGTATTGACCCAAAAGAAGACTGCGTTGCATAGCGAGAATTTTTGATCTTTTCCTGGTATGATTGCGTGCAAAGAAACACAGTGACACATTTTTCCGTTGCAATATTCGCGAGCTGAACGGGAAACCCTGTGGCAGAAAAGCTTTGACATGCCCCGTATAAATCTTGCGAACAACACTGTATACAGAGTGAGTTCTGTGATGTGTCTCAGATACAGGGACTGGACAAAAATATGGAAACACCGCGAGAAATGCTTGCTTAGATATAAATGCAGACGTTAGCCGAGCCTGCAATTTGCGCTGCTGTATTTGACGACGAAAGTCACCTGTGCAATGTACCTCAGTACATTGCAACTGTCAGTCGTGGCCAGAACAGTGTTCTATGTTGTTGTGAGTGCATTATGTCGGAGATAAGTGAATTCGAACGTGGGCAAATTGTTGGTGTTCGTATGGTAGGTGTTTCCGTCACCCAGGGAGCTGAAGTGTTTGGTGTTTCAAGAGGCATCTTATCGAAAATTTATATCGCATACAGGGCAAACGAAAATACATCATCCGCTAAGTCACAACGTGGACGAAAGTATTTGTTGATGGATCGGGACAGACGGTCATTGAAGAGGACTGCGACTAAAAATACGAGAACGACAGCTGTAAAAGCCACTGCAGAGCTGAATGTCGCACTCGCAAACACTGTCAGTACCAAAACAACACGAAGAGAGCTACATAAACAGCGAAATGCAGAGCGAGCTGGAATTCCGAAACCATTCATCAGTGATGGAAATGCCCGTAACGGGAAAACGTGGAGCCAAAGTCATAAGACCAGGTCTGTGGAGCAGCGGGAGAAATTCATTTGGCTGCATGTGTCTTACGGATATTCACACTGTTTTCAACTTCTGGCCTAGTTTACGTCCCTAGAGTGGGGTTCAGTTAAGATTTAAGCAGCCATATTATGCTATTTTATGGGTCTCATGGTTAGTCCCCAAGGTCGCATTACTGCCAAAGATTATGTGGCCATTTCGGCTGATCATGTCCATCCCACGGTCCAGCGTTTGTTCCCTTATGGTGATGGTGTGTTTCAAGACGATAGAGCTCCTGTTCACCCATATTGGATCGTTCAGAAGTGGTTCTGTGAGCACGAGGATAAATTGTCACATCTCTTCTGATCATCACAGTCTCCAGATCTCAGTATTATTGAATCTTTATGGTTCGCTTTGGAGAGAAGGATGTGTGATCGCTATCCACTTCCATCACCGTTAGCCGAACTTTCCACTACTTTGCAGGAAGGTGGGTATAAGATTTCTTTGAAAACCATTTAGGACCTGAATATGTTCATTCTGAGACGACTGGAAACTGTATTGAATGCCAACGGGTTTTATGCGCCATATTGAGCATGATAAAGTGCCGAGTTTTTGGTATTTCCATATTTTTATCCTGTCTCTGTATATCCAGGAGAGTTGAAGACGTCGAAACTGGGCTTTCAACGTTAGTACACAAAAATGGTTCTTGTTACGTCTTCATCTACCAAGAATTTGAAACAGATGTAGTATTCCAAATTTATATTCAGATACTTTTTAATTATATTCGATAACTCCTGGGAAGAACTGTAAAGTGAAACTGAGATGGTGGGTTCTGCTCTGCTATCCAGTGTCAGCGCGTGGAAGAAGCTGCAACTGCAATGTCAGCTTTGCACATGTTATTGAGAGGCTTGAACAGATACTGTCTACACCTCCATTTAATCTGAATTATAAGGTCTATATTGTTTCTTACTGTACTATTCACAGATGGAGCGTGTTGGGAATGACCGTTTGTATTCATCTATGCCAACTATCATTTTCTAGTTTTATTTGCTAACTCTTTGCAGCACAGATACGTGAGGGACTGGAGAATAATGGAAGTTTCCGCACTGGAAACCCGATTTTCGAGTTTTGTAACAGGTTCTTGCGAGATGTATGGCATCCTTCTTCACGTGTCTGTCAGCTTAGATTTTTCAGTATTCTGTTAGCCTCTCTAACCTTTACATTCGCATCTCTCTTGTTTATATTTTCTTTATGGTTTCAGTTAGTCCGACCTGATATAGGTTCCCTGCACTTGAGATGCATTTAATTACAGTCCGTACAATCGTCGTGGGTGCAACCTCTTTTGAGGACATACTGTTGTCTTACAGCGTCTTAAGGATGAAGACGGATGAGTCCTTTAGCTACACCGGGTTCTATGTGATCGTCAAATTTCATATCTCTGCACATCTGCTTCGAAATATCTAAATGAGAAGACAGACTCTAATCTGATCCATCAATCCTGCAGTCAATAGGAACTCTGCTTGTCCGTATCGTGCATTTTCCTCCATTAATAGCTAGTTGAAAGTCGTTACATCAGAGGTTTCTTTTTGTAAAATTATAACTGAATATTACTGCAGTGATGAGTTAGTAATTCGTTAAGTTTGTGGATTGACGTCGATGGCTTCTTATCATCATACAATTAGTGTATATCCGCATGCGTACTATAAAATGACACATAAACATACGGAGTGCAGATAGTTGATCTCCATAGCAAAATCCCACCGTATAGTAGAGCATTAAAGACAAAAACGACAGAAACAAACATCTACGCGCTACTCATATACAAGCACGAAATGATATCTCGTATCCGAGAGTGAGAACATACGGCGTCGTGTCCGAGAGTAAGAATATACAGCTTTTTCAGATCTAAAGTTGAGGAACGTTAAATACACAAAAATGCAACTTTCATACTATATGATGTGTATGTATCCTAATGTACTGAAACATCATCATCATATCCCGCTTGTTCCAATTCCAAGTAGACTGCAGCTGATCTTCCCATCTCTTCTTAGGACACCCAACATTCATTTTACCTTCAGGTGTGTATTTGAATACTATTTTAGGTATTAGTTCTTCTGACATCTTGTGAATGAGCTCATGCGTTTCTTTCTGTACTCCTCTATTTTTTGAAGTGTGCTTTTGACACCCATTTCATTCCTTATCTCAATATTTTTTACCTGATCTATAAGTTTGCAACCAGATAGAATCTCATCTCTGCTGTCTCAACCCTACTCCTTTGAGTGGCGGTTAGGGTCCAAGTCTCTGACCCATATGTTACAATAGGCACTGCCATCACATTAAAAAAATTGTACTGTCTCATTTCTAGCTTCTTTAAAGAGACTGCGATTTGGAGTACCTACCAACTGCTGGGACTTTTTCGGTATGTATTCTTGATCATTGTTTGTACTATATTAGACCTTAAATCCCAGTCTTTAAAGGTATTTATTTTTCTAATAGCTTATCATCAGTTATTATTTATGGTCTTAATTGCTCTTTACCATGGAATTCCATTATCTTAGTTTTACTTTTAGATATTATCATTTTACAATCGTCTGCCATCTTGTGCAAGAACCAAATTGCTCTCTGTAATTTATCTTCTGTGTCCGCTAAGATTATTTGATTATCTTCAAACATAAGTGTATTTATAACTTCAGTAAGACCAGGCATTGGCTCCAGGGGCAGCGACTTTTAAAAATAAGTTTTCAAAACAGCCACAAATCACTCATTGTATTTCTTATTTACAGGTTTCGCACTTCAAATGAACAAGAGCATCACCAGAATTTATAGTTTGAAGTTGGCTGACAGCATTAACGACTGCGTTTAAAGTTGACTGGCAGCTCTAAAGATTAACCTGGGCATACTATATTACTTAAATTTACGTTTAAAGTACAGTAGCATACGATGACATTGACAGCGACAAAGATGAAATTCATCATCTGAAGAAGAAAAGCAGTAAGTAAAAAATACAAAGTGCTAATTGTGGGTGTTTTCAAAAACTTATTTATAACTTTATTACTAAGCTTATAATGGCGCACTACTTTATTGTTCCATGTCTTTACGACGTCATTTATGTATATATTAAATAACGTGGGTGATAAAGGAACACTTGTCTCACTCCTTGACGTATGTTTCTCGCAAATGGACTGTCTTTTTGTACTTTAATTTTATTGTGTGTATACATACTTTGAATTACATTTGTTAGATGCTAGGGTATACCACTCTTTCTAAAATTTCCCATAATTGATCTCTGTTAACTTTATCAAAAGCTTTCTCATAGTCAATAAATGCTATATATGAGGGATAATTGTGTTCTCTGTGTTTTTCAGTAATTTGGCAGAATGGAAAAAACACTATCTAAAAAGATCTTCCCATCCGAAACCCATTCTGTTCTTCGGTAAGAAACGTTTCCCAAAGTATCTTAAGTGTATTTGTTATTAGTTTTGGGTATATCTTTTAACCAGAGTTCAGAAAACTAATACTTAGATCACTGTCACATTTTCTGCGATCCCATTTTTTAAATAATGGAAGAACAACAGCTGTTTCTCAATTTTCTGGTATGTTACTGTTTTTCAAAAAAGTATTTACAAAATTCGATCGTTTTGTTAGTAATGATTCTCTACATCTACGTCTGCATGGATACTCTGCAAATCGCACTGAAATACCTGGCAGAAGCATATTTAAATAATTCCGCGAGAGTTTGTCTTCCCCTGAGAAAACAGTTGCTCAGAACAAACGATGAACAAAACGGGCGGGTAATCCAAGACGTAATAGAAAAGCAGAAAGAATTACCTGTGTTTCGTCCATCACAGTGTGGTCGTTTAGAGCCATAGTCTTCCCAGACATCAGACCTCCAGGTACCTGAAAATGAATTCGTTTTTTGGTATAGTAAGTTCATTAGATGCAATCAACTCGCGATAAAGGAAAAGTTTTTCAGTTTTCGAAATATTAAAGACCATACTTGGTAGGTCATAACACACAGGAGAATCGATTTGCCTATAAGTGTAAATGCACATTATGGAGCTTTTAAAGAAGGAAACAGTTCAGTTTGCAGAATGGCTTATGATCAATGAAGAGCTGTAATTATTAATTTCATAATATACTTTATGAAAAAAAGTCAAGAGTTTTTCATGAAGACAAAAAAATTCGAAGAAATCGAATAGAAGTGTTGACAGGTTCTCTGTCCTATGGTACGGATATGCCCAATTACTGTGTGTGTTTGTAGCTGAGAAAATGTGCAGCAAACAGTCGCTAATAATCTGTTTGTTGCAGATCTAGATTTCAACCATTGTATGGCTATCATCAGTGCGGTAAGGTGCAAGTCAGATTATCATTACCGCTGTTCGTGTAGACAAGCGATAATGCTGATTTGACTTGCATCTTCCCGCACTGATGATAGCCGCATAACGGTTAGATCTGCAACAAACAGAGTATTAGCGACATAACTTTATAAGCATTCCATTGACTAAAACTGAAACAATGCCAGGTCTCAACACGTCAAGGGCACTGTCAAGGTTATAAACTGAGTCTTTCTCCATAAGCATTTTTGTAAAGTGTCGTCGATATTTCCCATTACTTGCTGCGACGTCTCAACTAGGACACCTCGAATTTCGTCTTGAACTCCTTGTTTTAATTCATCCAATAACCTACGCAGTTGTGCAAACCAGAAGATTAAGCGAACTATAAGGAGAAAAACTATCAAAAAATCTGAAGATGTCAGTGGGAAGGAATGTCGAAATTTAAGTTGAAGCTTTTTTGAGCAATTGTCGCACGTCTGCCACAGCCTTGTAGCGTGCGATGTCGAAACATCCTATTAAGATGACATGCTCCGATGGTGTACAAATTTTCTTCTGCATACAGAAAAAGTACTGCAACAGCTCTACATACGGATAAGCTCTTTGAAGGAGTAATCTCCGGCGATTCCGCATCATGTTACTGTACAACTTAGCGACGGCTTGTAGCAATAGAAACGGTGGTCCTGAAAATGCATTACGGCTGTTTTAATACCAGCACTTAATCAAATTTTAGTTTTCACGTCACACTGAAGACTTCTGCCTTCGTGTAGGGTAGAGAATTTACAGTAGGGCAGTTTTATTTATTAGGGCGAAAACTGCAAACCTATAAACAAAATTAATCAGAACTCGTAGGGGCGCCAGCAGTAAGCGACTCAGACTTCAAGTGAATGGCCTGGAGGACTACAACGTCTCTCCTTTGCGTGACTGGAAAGGCCCGTGTTACTTGAAACTCATTCCGTGAACGGCCATCAAAGCAAGTGTAAATGCGAAAGCGGATGCAAGGATGGCTCGTCGAAACCATCATGAGAGTGAATTACAACAGGGCAGGGTGATCGATTCGGAAAACGTGTTTCTCATATCGTGCCACTGCAGCTCGTTCAGGATATGCTGTTGTGACGGGTTATCGATGAGGAGGTAGTTGACCACGTAATGTGACCGGGATACTGGATGACCACCATCTTGTCCCCACGACCATAAAGCACTATATTATTCGACCACAGTATTCCCTAGACTCTGGAGTGTCGCAGTGGTTGGGAGGACCTGTCGAAGACTGTGGCTCGGCGGCTCCTGATGCTAGAGTCTGATTAATATTGCTCGTCGTTTGGTAGTTGCTCCAATCAGCGCTCGAAAGATCACAAGCGGAATGTCCACCGTTGCACAACAGAGCGTCAGTTCACTTGCTCTTTTCGAGCAGTACGGTGTACACACGTAGCCCGTTTTTGGGAACTGCCGGCAGAATATTTAACTGTCGCCGATCGCAGTTTTGATCATACTAATAAGCATGCTTGTCTCGGATTTATTCTAAAGAAACCACAAAAAGCGTCATTCTGCGCTGGATACATGAATGCCGTCGCCGTGAATGGCCTTTTCAACCAGTAAAATTTAAAGTTTTGGTGTGTCACTTCAGCCAGGATTGCGGATGTGGCCACGTGCTTGTTACACTCTGCAGGAGTGGCCGCAATCTGACGGCCTGCATCTATTAATGCCACAGCAGATAAATGGTTTCGGAAGCCATTAGGTTCGAAATGCAACCTCGACTCATGTTTATTGCGGGCAGTCTGAACAGTATCCTTTACGTCAGGAAGGTTTTGGAGGCGGAGGTACTTGAACCACTCCACATGCCACACTTCAGCATGACATGCTTCTCTTCAAGTGACGAGGAAGTGATGGCCTTTTTTCATAGAACTGTGGGTACTACTGGATCTCTTATGTGAGCGTATGCCTGACGTGTCGCTCATGGAACACGGCTGCAGCAGGTGTGGTCGGCTAATTGCTTCTCATTGCACCTCTAGCAATAACTGTTAATGCTTTATAGGCGTTCACGCAACTGCAAGCAGCAAGAGGAAAGTGTACAGAGTCGCTGATTGCATGTCACGTGTTAAGAGCCCTTTGCACGATCAATATTTATTGCGCAATAATAAGTATTGATGAGTAATACTGTTCAATATTACTAATTAATATCCATTATCTGAGATCGATATTGACAGTTTGCGCAGTAGACTGAAGGATGATGGGAAACTTTAAAAACACTGAAGTTCGTTCTACATATTGTGTAGTATAATGTGCCCAGTGAGGGCGCCATTGCGCAATACACATCAGTTCCTGCTAAGACCGAAAGATATTCAGTTCAGTTCAGTTCAGTTCACTCCTAACGATTTTCCACAAGGAACTGAAAGACGTAAATGACAGAAGATTAGGAGGTAGTGCCACGTGGTACTTTGAAAAAATGAAGTTTCTGATTTATCAGGAAAACGACAGATACCTCATTGTCCACAATTGCAGAGGAAATTGAAGATGATGGCATCGTGGCAGTAAGAGGAAATGTTTATTTTACTTGTAGCACTTCTTAGAACTGACAAATAAGACAAGGTCAGCTGTCAAGCGAACATACATGTATATATTTCTTCCAATAGTTGTCACACTTTACACATAATATCACGTAAACTTTCACTCAACATCATCGTTTTATTTCATTAGCAACAGTAGTTACAGTATAGAAATACATAGACAACAGCACTTTACCACGATAAATTATTCATTAAGTTTTTTGACATTGTCAATCATGAGCTATGCGATCTGCTGTAAATTTGTTATTTATGTTAGGAGTTCAGAACCCATGAAGTCAGGCTCGCACGTGGAATCTTCCTTATTTGGTTAGGTTACTGGTTTCGGCTAACAATCTAGCCGTTATCAGATCACAAAACATTCTTGATTAGTGTTGGTGCTATCACGGCTTCACACATAGTTAAAATCTTGCTTAAAATGATAACATCACTACATGATGTAAATACTGATTGTGTCCGTTATTAAGTTTTAACGGCATAACGCCTTTGTTTTATGACCATCATTCAATTACGTTGGCTACGAACAAAGAGACTGTTCTTAAGTATGTTATATATGGACTTGATTACAATGTTTATGCCTCTGATACAGCACAACCAGGAGTAGTTTTTCGATAAGCCGATAAATATTTTTATCTCACTGAAGTGAAGCTTTATTTGAGAACCAATATAGTTTTCAAAAGATCTGGGCTTAAATGAAATTCATTATAGGCCTGTGATATATGCATAGGGCCCCAGTAATAGGGGAGGAGATAATTCCAACGTTTCTCGAGAGACCAACCCGAAATATTTATGAAATTTTTACTGCACAATTCACCAACAACAGCTGTGTTATATTGACAAATTTTGTAGATAAAAGTATTGAATTTAGCAAGTCATGTGTTCCAAATTCTCCTCCCCCCTCCCCCACCCGCCAAATTTAAGTAGTACTTGACAGAAATAATTTTCCCAATTATTAAGATATGTCTTATTGTTGTGAAGTAAAGGGTTATGTGAAATGTTAAAAGAGTTTCATAGTCTGATACAAGAAACAGGAGACTGAGATTGCATGTGTGATTTACAATTCCTTATGGATTTCATCGGTCACTTATGTGAACTTAATTAAAAATTGCAGTAACAACGACAACTGGTCATCAACTACATGAACTTGTCAAATCGTAATAAACCAGATTGTTGGAAAGTCAGGTACGAGCTAAAACTTGTTATAATTTTTTCATTCAAGTAACTCTTGAAAAATAATCATTCTAACTACGTCTACATCATCTATATCCACACTCTTCAAAGAACTGTCAATTGTGTGGCAGAGGGAACGTCCCACTGTACCAGTTATTAGGACTTTCCATTCACGCAAGGAGCGTGCGAAGGATTATTTGCTTAAACGGCTCTGTACGCGCTACAATTAGTCTGGTGTTGATTTTGCTATCCCTACGAGAGTGATACTTTGGGGGTTGCAGTACATTCCTAGATTCATCACTTTAAAGTTGGTTCTCGAAACTACATAAGTAGGCTTTCACGGGATAGTTTGCTACTATCTTAAAGGGTTTGCCAATTGCGTTCTTTCAGAATCTTCTTCACACTCTTCCATGGGACAAACAGACGTGTGACCAGTCGCGCTGCCCTTCTTTGTAAACGTTGTACATCCCTGTTGGTCTTATTTGGTACGGGTCCCACGTACTTGAGAAACATTCTAAGATGGATCGCACGACTATTTCGTCTGCAGTCTCTTTTGTAGACTGACTGCATTTCGCTGTTATTTTATCGATGAACCGTAGTCTGTCACCAGCTTCACCTACGATGGAGAGGATGTGATCGTTCCATTTCATATCTCTACAATATGTTACACTCCAGTATTTGTGTGAATTGACAGCTTCCAACTATGACTCACTGATGCCATCTCCTTTTTCGTTTTGTATATTTCTGGGCATTTGAAACAAATCGACATCTTTGCACCACTTTGAAATATTATCGAGGTCAGACTGGATTTGAAATATTGTCGAGATCAGACTGAATATATGTGTAGCTTCATTACACATAAATGCATAGTCTGCAAAATGTTTGAGGTTAGAATTAATATTGTCCGCATGGTCACTAATTTAGAACATGATCAGCAAGATCCCATGGGTACACCTAAAGTTACTTCTACACATGTCGAAGAGTCTCCAACCAAGACAACATGCTGTATCCTCCCCACCGAAAAATCCTGAGTCCAGTCACAAAGGTCGATTGACACCCGTTATTACCGTACTTTTGATGATAACCGTAGGTTTGGTACTGAGTCGATTGCTTTTTGGAAGTCAAGAAACACTGCATCTATCTGACTGCCTTGATCTATGGATGTCATGTCGTCAAGTGAGAAAATCGCAAATTGGGTTCCACGTGATCGATACTTTCGGAGCCCATGCTGGTTGACTTGGGAGCTCAGAGTATGTTCTAAGGCTCTACAACAAATGGTTCTCAAGCGTATTGGGCGGTGCGTATCACTTCTGCTGCCCTTCCTGTAGACGGGTGTGACCTGTGGTTTCTTCCAACCACCGGCCACTGTTTCCGTTCAGAGGATCTTCGGTATGCTACTGATAAAAGAGGTGCTAACTCAGATTCAAATTCGCTATAGAATCTGATAGGGAGTCATTTAGGCCCTAGAGCTTTGTTCAGTTTTCACGACTTCGGCTGTTTCTCAACGCCATTGGCACTAATATCAATTTCATTCATCTTTGCAGTGATACAACAACTAAAGTGGGGCATTACAGCTGGGTTTTCCTATATGAAGGAACATTTAAAAACGGAGTTAAACGTTTGTGCTTCTGCTTTGTTGTCTTCAGTTTCAGTTTTTCCAGAAGGAAATGATAAAAATCATTTGTATTGATGGCAGCACGTACATTCGTCAACAGTCTTTGCCGAGGATAAAATACAATAAATAAACTAATCGAAGAAAAGCAAGGGAGTTTAACGTCCCACCGACAGCACGATCGTTAAAGACGGACTACAAGCCCCGATTACGAAAGGACGGGGAAGAATGTCGGCTGCGCCTTTTTCAAAGGAATCAAAGCCCAAATGTGGACAGTCGGATGGCGATTTGAAATGTCAAATGGTTCAAATGGCTGTGAGCACTATGGGACTTATCATCTGAGGTCATCAGTCCCCTAGAACTTAGAACTAATTAAACCTACCTAACCTAAGGACATCACACACATCCATGCCCGAGGCAGGATTCGAACCTGCGACCGTAGCGGTCGCGCGGTTCCAGACTGAAGCGCCTAGAACCGCTCGGCTACTCCGGCCGGCATTTGAACTGTCGCCATCGTGAATACGAGCCCAGTGTGCTAACCGCTGCGCCGCCTCGCTCGATGAATTAATCGAACCATAATACGCCAATAAACCTTTAAAATTCATTGTCATTAATTAAGATAAACATCGATACTTACGATTTCGTGATTCTATAAAACACCGATCTCCATATTAACTTTTCATTCATCATGTTAAAAATATCCCATGTACGTTGTTAATACCTAAACGTTATAAATAAACTAAACATGAAATAGCAAGTCATCCTCTCCGGCAACATCTTTTTGAACTACTGTATGGTGACGGTATGGTGTACAGTTTCGCCACCTGGCGTAATCTTCAGACGACGTATCACAGTGACTGTACTCTCGGGTCAATAAGGAGAGCCAATGATAATCTGATGACCGATTTAAGAAAAGCTTGTCATGCTTCAGAATATCAAGAGTTCTATTTGCAGTTGAACCTACTATTAGATCTGTAAGAGCCTTTGGTTACAGCAATCGGGATGAAATACGCCTTCCCTATGTATCTCGGTCCTGTTATACAGAATTCAGTTAGCCAATATATACGATAAGTATGTTCACCCAGGGATCCCTACGTTGCTGACTCCATAATAAGGGTGCCTGTCTCTATACTCTACTGAGAGAAACACACAGTGCCGAATCTCTGAAATCCAACGGAACTGCTGTGAGCCTTCGATACACAGTTTTCCGGGGAATTCTTAATTGCTGAGGCAGCTGTATACAAGGCAGGCATCGTTGTATTTTATAATTCACTTGCACAGCCAGGTTACTGTCTTGTCACGGAGTAAGAGGAACATTTCGTGTGTCTGTGAATTGTCGCTAAGGCATTTAAATGACATTGTGACGTATTCAACGACGCTGAGATTGATGTCTGTGTCTGGCCTGCTTCGAAGCGTCCTATGATTCTACCTTGCAGTATGTAATACTAATGAAGTCTTCGTGATTTACTATTTAAAGCTCACTAAAGAAGTAATCTCTGCGTTCAAAGACTGTGTAAACATTGCTTTAACCACATTTTTTTCTTTATCCTTCAATCTAGTGCCAATTCGGAGCACGGAGCACTTCTCCCTGTGCGGAAATCTTGCTGTTTTTTCTTCCCATTTTTCTCGTTTCCGGGTTATGCTTAACATTTGGCTGCTAGTATAACATGTTTTTAAAGAATAACCGGAATATTCCGCCTGTTATAGCAGAATCTCTTAAAATTATTAACAAAGTCAATTCTCATAGGCGTGATAAATATAAATTTTACTTCGTGCCTTTATTAAGATTTCCTTACGCAAAACGAATTGTAATTGTCATTACTTTTATTATTTTATTGAACTAAAGGAACAAGTGCTTAAGTTTGCGTCTGAAGTAAAAATTTATCTAAAATTCGTGCAATATTGTCCATAAGACACGTCACATGCCATGCCGAAACATTAAGTACATTGAAAATAAATTTCATTCTATGCTTGTTACCGTCTGGACATAACAGAATTAATCGAAAGACTAATGTGGGGCCAGAGAACGTAATGTTAACGGTCACCGTCACAGACTTGAAAAGAATGCCGGAAATGTAGTTATGTTTGTTTCTTCTGCTGTGTCTAGAGGAAACTACCTGTTAGCACGTCAAGGACTTGCTTTCCTGTTTAAAGTGCTGCGGTGGCTGACCACTCTCATAAATGTTGCAGATATGATTGCGACAGATACTAAAGGCGATACAGATGTAAATATACACGTTACAGTGTACATACCTAGCTAGTGCTTTCTCTCTTATAATGGCAGGTTGCACTCCTCAGCTTACGACTTGAACCTCCAGAGATGTCCCCGTAGATGACCGTACTGTTGGCCAAAAAGTGAGGAAGTCTGAAGCCTTAGCTGTTATACTCTGGACTGTAGCTCATTGGATGAGGTTTTTGGTCACTAGCGGAGGGGGGGGGGGGGGGGGGGAGTGACGCATGATTGCGATGTGGCAGTTAAGGTTTTTTATTTCACTGGTTGCACAACTTGGCTTTATGCTGCCCACGGTTCAGTTGTGCTTAGATGGTGATCTTACTGCTACATGACAGAAACAAAGTATCACTTCTACGTCCATCATTAAGTTGCGAAATGATTATCTCTAGTGACGTAACGTTGTTTATTAACTCTATAAGGAAAATAGAAGGTCAGAACGCAAGAAATGAAACAGGAAAAAGATGTGGCAGTTGTGTAAGCTCATAAAAACGGGAGTGCGTAAATCACTCTGACTTTATTACATTTGCCCGCATCTCGTGGTCGTGCGGTAGCGTTCTCGCTTCCCACGCCCGGGTTCCCAGGTTCGATTCCCGGCGGGGTCAGGGATTTTCTCTGCCTCGTGATGGCTGGGTGTTGTGTGCTGTCCTTAGGTTAGTTAGGTTTAAGTAGTTCTAAGTTCTAGGGGACTGATGACCATAGATGTTAAGTCCCATAGTGCTCAGAGCCATTTGAACCCAGCCTTTATTACATTTAGTACCTGCCTAAGGATATGTATCAATAACGCACACGCACCCACAGTTATCACATTGAAGAGTGAACTGGTTTAATTACTGAGTAAATCGAATGGTAATTTAATTGAACTGGTCATCTTAGAAGGCAATCAATTGAAGCTTAAACTAGACAAAAATATTTAATTATTTCGAACTACGGAAAAGGGAAGTTTTTAAATGACACAAAATCTTTTTACATCAAAGGGTGGAGTATCTCAGTCTCAGAAAGAAATATTCATGTCCGGGAGAGAAATCAGGCATTTCTTAAAATTTATTGCAATCTTTTTTCAGTCTCGTTATTTCACTGAAGTCCTTACGCCCGTGTCTAAGCCCATGTCTCATACAAAATTTTCTGAACCACAAAAATCGAGTGTAGTGGCGCAATGGTTAACGGCCTGGGGGTAGCGGGATTCACCGTCAGGAGAACCAGATTTAACTTTAATGTGGTGCCCCTAAGCCGATTACAGTAAATACTGTCGTGCTTTCTTCGGAAAGATTTCTTTCCCATCCTTGTCCTATCCGATCTTGCTACCTATCACTAATAATTTTATCTTCGACGGGGCATTAAAACAAATCTTTTCCGTTGCTCGCCCTGTTAGCCGTGCAGTCTGACACACTGCTTTCCGGGCGGGAAGGCGTGCCGGTCCCCAGCAAGAGTCTGCCCGACGGACTAGTGTCTACGTCCGGTGTGCGGACCAGTCTGTGGATAGTTTTTAAGGCGGTTTTCCGTCTGCCTTGGCGAATGTGGGTTGGTTCCCCTTTTCCTGCCTCACTTACACTGTGTCGGCGATTGCTGTGCAAACACTATCTCCACATACGCGTACGCCTTAATTACTCTACCACGCTAACAATAGGGCTACACTCATCTGGTGTGAGACGTTCCCGGGGGTTCCACTGGGAGCCTAACCGCACATAACCCTGGTTTCGGTGTGGGGTGGCGGTGGGGTGAGTGGACTTCGGCAGCCTGTTGCGGGGCTACGGCGGGGACGAACAATGGGGCTACACTCGTCTGGTGTGAGACGTTCCCCAGAGTTTCCACTGGGAGCCGAACCGCACATAACCATGGTTTCGGTGTGGGGTGGCGGTGGGGTGAGTGGACTTCTGCAGCCTGTTGCGGGGCTACGGCGGGGACGAACAATGGGGCTACACTCGTCTGGTGTGAGACGTTCCCGGGGGTTTCCACTGGGAGCCGAACCGCACATAACCCTGGTTTCGGTGTGGGGTGGCGGTGGGGTGAGTGGACTTCTGCAGCCTGTTGCGGGGCTATGGCGGGTACGAAGTCTCTCTGTCGTTTCTAGGTCTCCAGTTCCATACAATACAATACAATACAATCTTTTTCCGCTAGTCCCTTGATTTGCGAAAGCAACACGAATTCGTGAGTAGTAGAGTTGCACAGCCAGCACTTGATTTCAGCTGGGAAGGAACTCACCTCCATTGCGGGACCATCAACCATATCCTCAGATTGTGTTTCTCAGGATTTATTCCAAGTTTGAACCTTAATATATGAAGATGGTATCTGTTCCCGAAAGAACAGATACTATTGATGACCGTGCAGCTTATCTAGAATGAAATGATAATTAAATCGAAACTCTTAGCTGCCTTCAGGTGTTGTTTATATACATAAATGGAGACAGCTAAAATGTGTGCCACGACCGGGACTCGAACCCGGGATCTCCAGATTACATGGCAGACGCTCTATTCACCTGTCCCCATTGATGAATATCAACAACACCTGTCGGCAGCTAAGGGTTTCGATTTAATTATCATTTGACCCTTAATAGTTCATGGAGAGAGATCATTTTTTTTCTCATTGTATTCAATTAGTTGTTGCACTTGATGTTATGGATACCTTTCAACAGGGTATTAGTGTGTTGCTTGATAGTTGGTATTACACTGTTTTGAAGAATCATAATTTTGAAGAAAGAGAAAAGAATTTTTGTGTCAAATGCTTGCAAGTGATCTGTGTAAGATACTTAACTGCGTTTTCGGAACGCACATCGTCCGGCTGGTTCTCTTAGACTAACGGCTAGTTACAATTTACTCTATTGTTATTTTATTATTACATCACTAAGTAACATGTCACATTGCAAGCACTGGCGTGAATTTTCTTTTCTTGCAGATGGCCCACTCAGTTAGTGTTCAAAATTTCTAGCGCTATGGCCGAAGTATATAATGAATAAAAGGACAAACGTATGTATAAATACTGTTTCTGTTAATGGCGTGATGACGTGCGCCACCTATTTTAAACATATGTTTTGGTTTCAATAAAAACTTTGTGTTTAAGTGCCCAATCGTCATTTTTATTCAGTTCGCAGTTATTCAATATCAATACAAAAAGAGAGAAAAGTTTGTGAGCTTTTACTGCAGAAATTAAATTCCGAGTAAAAGTTATTGAAATTAAACACAGTACATCGTTTGGTTTCTCCGTCTTGTTAATAGGCGCAATATTTGGAAGAGATGTTATAGCAAATTTTCTTTTATAGTAAATTTTCCCTAAGAACACTTCTG
The DNA here is from genome assembly GCF_021461385.2 of Schistocerca piceifrons. NCBI lineage: Eukaryota > Metazoa > Arthropoda > Insecta > Orthoptera > Acrididae > Schistocerca > Schistocerca piceifrons. The sequence goes on from NC_060138.1 coordinate 805,336,682, forward strand.
GAATGTCGTGTGGCTAGGGCCTCCCGTCGGGTAGACCGTTCGCCTGTTGCAGGTCGTTCGATTTGACGCCACTTCGGCGACCTGCGCGTCGATGGGTATGAAATGATAACGATTAGGACAACACAACACCCAGTCCCTGAGCGGAGAAAATCTCCGACCCAGCCGGGAATCGAACCCGGGCCCTTAGGATTGACAGTCTGTCACGCTGACCACTCAGCTACCGGGGCGGACTACTTCTGGAATAACAAAATGGCTCTGAGCACTATGGGACTTAACTTCTGAGGTCATAAGTCCCCTAGAACTTAGAACTACTTAAACCTAACTAACCTAAGGACATTACACACATCCATGCCCGAGGCAGGATTCGAACCTGCGACCGTAGCGGTCGCGCGGTTCCAGACTGTAGCGCCTAGAACCGCTCGGCCACCTCGGCCGGCCAGAAATAACACCCTCGACGTATTTAATCAGCTTGGACACTAGGAGCAACTAAAGCTCAGTTGTTATCTAGAAGGTTCGTGTGTTCTAACACTTCTTACATACGAACAATTTCTACAGAGCGACTACTAACAAAGTATTGATAATAATCTAGCGGTTTATGTATGATGGGTCACGCCAGCACACTGAAGTTGCGTTATTTGAGGTGTACTGGCTCGTATTTATCATGGAAGAAAGATGGATAATGGTGAACCAGTTTCTCTGCGCTGCACATTCACCACAGCACTGTCCCTCTTACTTTATTTGCGAACATACCTAAAACAATTAGTTTATGCAATGTACACTCTAATCGCAGAGATACTTAATCAGTTTATTTTTTCCTTTATCACTGTATTTATTTCATCCGGAAAGATTAGGGGCTTCAGCACCTTCCTTACATCTAAACAGACTTCTTTAGCGAGTACGTATTACAAATCGTACCGTACGTGGGTGGTATAAAACCATAACGATAATAATAATAATAAGATAATATGTCTCATAATGAATATGTAGAGTTTAAGAAATATCAGTATTATTAACATTACGCAATTTCCTCATCACGTTGTTGTCGAACGTCAGTGGCAATATCTAACAAAAATATGTGACAACACTACAGAAAGAACGATAATATGTCTCATAATGAATATGTAGAGTTTAAGAAATATCAGTATTATTAACATTACGCAATTTCCTCATCACGTTGTTGTCGAACGTCAGTGGCAATATCTAACAAAAATATGTGACAACACTACAGAAAGAATAAATATGGTGAAGAAGTTGACTGCGCAGAGGAGCGAGAAACAGCATGATAAGGTTAGCAGATGAGATGGAAAGAAGGAAACAAAAATGAAGAGGGATGAGGAAAGCCTAGATAGTTTACAGTGCGTCTCCTAGACAGCAGTAAAACGGCTGGGTTATGCCGAGAGCAAAGCTACGCCACTGATAACTGTTGACTCTTGAATGGAGAGTGATATGGATAAGACACAGGCTACAGATTAATTTGTTCCACAGCGGTATCGCTGAAATTGAGGAGATCGAGAAAGGTTTACTGTTTTGCAACCGTAAAGCCAAAGTGCTAGAAGTATTTGATCCGGTGTTGCAGTTGTGAAATGATGATAAATGTAATCGGATGGTCACGAAACGCTACGAAAGCTTTCAACATGGTGTGAGGGTCTTGGAGAGGCATGCAACAGCAATCCAGCGTGTTCATAAGCGTGTTGACAACTGTCAATGGGTGTTTTGACATACTGCAATACTCTTTCTATAACTGACATACAATTTCTACAACACTTTTACATATCATATCTTTCTCGTTGTAATATTAGGAACATATTCCCAAAATCTGTCCAAGTGTTATCGGTATACCCATTACATTATGGTACCCTCACATGCCATCTGCGGACAGAGCACAGGAATACGACAAGCCTTATGCCTCTGTGCACGCAGTTACTGTGGTATTTTATAGTCGTACTCCATGTGAGAATGATTTATACGGAAGTCTCTAAGAAATTTTCTGAAGGTGGCAGGGGTAAAATACAGGGAGTGAAAGGCTATTTACAAAATTGTACAGGTACCAGATTGCAATTTTAAGAGTCGAGGAGCACGAAAGGGAACCAGTGGTTCAGAAGGGAGTGAGACAGGATTGTAGCACATCTCCGATGTTATTCAATCTGTATACTGAGCAAGCAGAAAAGCAAACAAAGAAAAATTTGGAGTACGAATTACAGTCCCTGGGGAAGAAATAAAAACTTTGAGGTTTGCCGACGACATAGCAATCCTGCCAGAGGCAGCAAAGGACCTGGAAGAGCAGCTGAACGGAATGGACAATGTCTTGAAAGGAGGATACAAGATGAACACCAACAAAACCAAAACGAGGAGAATGGAATGTAGTCGAATTAAATTAGATGCTACTGAGGATATTGGATTAGGAAATGAGACTCTTAAAATAGTAAATGAGTTTAGCTATTTGGGGAGCAAACTAACTGATGACAACCAAAGTAGAGAGGGTATAAAAAGTAGACTGGTTATGGTAAGAAAAACGTTTCTGAAGAAGAGAAATTTATCAATATGATCGAATATAGATTTAAATGTCAGGAAGTCGTTTCTGAAAGTATTTATATGGAGTGCAGCCATGTTGGACAAGAAGACAATAGAAGCTTTCGAAATGTGGTACTGAAGAAGAATGCTGAAGACTGGATGGGTACATCACGTAACTAATGAGGAGATACTGAATATAATTGGGGAAAAGAAGAATTTGTGGCACGACTTGACTAGAAGAAGGGATTGGTTGGTAGATCACGTTCTGAGGCATCAAGCGATCACCAATTGACTTCTGCATGGAAGCGTGGAGGATAAAAATCTTAGAAGGAGACAAAGAGATGAATAAGCTAAGCAGAATCAGAAGGATGTATGAAGTTTCAGTAGTTATTCGGAGATGAAGAGGCTTGCACAGGATACAGCATCATCAAACCGCTCTCTGGACTGAACACCATAACAACTACAAACCTAAGAAATGATCCTGGATTTAATTAAAATCCGGTTTTGGAATTTTGTAAATAGGATTTCACAGGATGAGCTTCTTTCATCAAGTGCCTGTCAGTTCATATTTTACAGTATTTATATTTCCTCTGCCGTCAAATAGGACCATGGCCTTTTGCGCTTTATCTAAGTTGAGTTCCTCTTTAAGGCCATACTGATATGCATCTAGCACACTTGAGATGTTTTGTTGTTGTTTTGGTCTTCATTTCAAAGACTGGTATGACGCAGTTCTCCACACTACCTTCTGACTATACTCAAGCATCCTCCTCCTACTCCTCCTCCTCCCCCCTCCCCCCTCCCCGCACCCCACACTTTCTCCATTGCTAAACTGACGATTTCTTCATGCCTCTTTTTTCCAATTTGATTTCGTACCTTCTTATTAGTTATTCGATCTACTCATCTAACCTTCGCTTTTCTTGTATATCATCATATTTAAAAAGCTTCTACCTCTTCTTGTCTGAGATGTTTACCGTTCATGTTTCATTTCTGCACAAGGCATTATCCACTCCAGTCTGCTGATTATCCAAGCCCTTTGTCCTCTGTGACAGAGTTATAGTGTCTTTACTATACCCCCTAATTTTGATTTCTTTACCCTGAACTTCAATTTCCTTTCGAAATTTCTCGTTGGTATCCTTCACTGCTTGCTCAGTGTGCACATTGAATACCATCGAGGAGAAGCTAGAACCCTGTCTCACTCTTTTCTTAAGTACTGCTATCCTTTCACGTCCTTCACCTCTTATAATCACTGTCTGGTTTCTATACGAGCTGTGGATAACTTTTCGCTCTCTATATTTTATCTATGACACCATCAGAATTTCCAAAGATAGTGTTCCGGTCAACTTGAGTTGTAGGCCGTATAAATGTTTTTCTTATAGAAACTTCATTTTCCCACTATGTTACCATTGAAATAATTCCTGCTACTTGTTTTACCTCATACTGAGCTTACAAGATTGTTTTAATTGATACAAGACGCTGATTCTGATACGTTTCGCTTTTATTTTTAATGTATTTTTTAAATACAATCTAGCTGATCAATTTCTAATTGCGTACTGAGGTCCACTGTTGAGATTCGAAGATTTCAGCCACATTTCAATACAATTTATGACATTACTGTCACTTACCGCCGTAATGGTCAGTAATGAATATTGACACGTTTCCTTTATGTTACTTTGTGTGTGAACATTTTGTAACCGAATTCAGTATTTCAGCTATTGAAGTCTATTTTACCGTTTGCTTTAGAGCCGCTAATCATAAGATATCGAACTCTTATCGAGTAGTTACAAAGCTGAGGCTGTAAGCAGTCCATATTTTCCAAGAGTAATCTACGGGGACCATCAAGTTAAATCTAGATAGTTCGAAAGTGAGCAGTGTTTGGACATGTATCGAATATGAATCCAGTGTCTTATCAATATGAAACTGCGGCACCTAAACACTACACGTGCTGCTGATAGACTTCCAAGGAACACATTAATTCATCGTAAGTGAACGTATCTGGGCTGAGACGGACGTAGTCTTCAAACCCTCATTTATACACTGTCTGATTACTTGTAACGCATTGCCTAGACGTAGAAGTAATTCTTCTTTGTTATTTAATTTATCGAGAATATACAATGGAGTAGTTCATAGCTGGTTTGAGAATCTGATACTTTGTAAACAAATGTTTATGTTGAATAAAAACAAACAAAATTTCAGTGCAAATTATAAGTAATATTCTTTCCATCAGAGACAGTTTAAAAATGAATTGGGTGTATGTTATTAATTTCTACATCTACATCTACATCTACATCCATACGCCGCAAGCCACCTGACGGTGTGTGGCGGAGTGTACCTTGAGTACGTCTATCGGTTTTCCCTTCATTGTAGTGCAAAATGTTTGAGAACGACTTAAATGAAATTTCACAAAAAGAATGAAATAATGTCCTCGTGGCAGTCATGTACCAATGTTCTGTACTTAACGGCTTCGCAAAGGTGGCGTGAAAGCAGTCTTTTTCTGTATCCGAATAATGTTATTCCTGACCATAATACTACAGTTTGTATAACGAAATTAAATTTCAAACGGTACCCTCCAATGAAAACGCTTAGAAGCTATGAGATATGAGCGAAAATTTAGTTTGAAGTTGGTTGTGAACGCAATGAGACGAAGCGAAAGGAAGGAAGATCAGTGTTTGGTGTCCCGTCGACGACAACATCATTAGAGGCGAAGCACAAGCTAGGGCTAGGGAAGGATGGGAACGAAAATCGGTCGTGTCGTCATTATCCACGTTTTTACTCACAGATATTTAGAGAAACCGTAGAACACATGTCTGGATGACCAGATGGGGATTTGAACCGACGTCTTCCTGAATGCGAATCCAGAGTTTTACCATTGTGGAACGACTCAGTGAAGATTAGAGTTTCTGCGGACAGTCTACAACATCTACTCTACGTGATTACTCTGCTATTCACAATAAAGTGCCTGGCGGAGGGTTCAATGAACCAGCCTCATGCTGTCCCTTTACCGTTCCACTCTCGGACGGCACGCGGGAAAAACGGGCACTTAAATTTTTCCGTCCGAGTCCTGATTTCTCTTATTTTATCGTGATGATCATTTCTCCCTATGTAGGTGGGTGCAAACAGAATGTTTTCGCGATCGGAGGAGAAAACTGGTGATTGAAATTTCACTAGAGGATCCCGTCGCAACGGAAAACGCATTTGTTTTAATGATTGCCACTCCAATTCACGTATTATGTCTGTGACACTATCTCCCCTATTTCGCGATAATACAAAACGAGCTGCCCTTCTTTGTACTTTTTCGATGTCATCCGTCAGTCCCACCTGATGCGGATTCACACCGCACAGCAACACTCCAGAATAGGACGGACAAGCGTAGTGTAAGCTATCTCTTTGGTAGACTTGTTGCACCTTCTAAGTGTTCTGACAATGAATCGCAATCTTTGGTTTGCTCTACCCACAATATTATCTATGTGATCGTTCCAGTTTAGGTTATTTGTAATTGTAATCCCTAAGTATTGACTTGAACTTACAGCCCTCAGATTTGTGTGACTTATCGTGTAATCGAAATTTAGCTGATTTCTTTTAGTACTCATGTGAATAACTTCACATTTTTCTTTATACAAGGTCAATTGCCACTTTTCGCGCCATACAGATATCTTATCTAAATCATTTTGCAAGTCGTTTTGATCATCTGATGACTTTACAAGACGGTAAATGACAGCATCATCTGCAAACAATCTAAGACGGTTACTCAGATTGTCTCCTATGTCGGTAATATAGACCAGGAACAATAGAGAGCCTATAGCACTTCCTGGGGAACGCCGGATATTACTTCTGTTTTACTCCATGACTGTCCGTCTATTACTACGAACTGTGACCTCTCTGACAGGAAATCACGAGTCCAGTCGCACAACTGAGGCGATGCTCCGTAGGCACGCAGTTTGGTTAGAAGACGCTTGTGAGAAACGGTGTCGAAAGCCTTCTGGAAATCTAAAAATATGGAATCAATTTGACATCCCCTGTCGATAGCACTTATTACTTCATGAGTATAAAGAGCTAGTCGTGTTTCACAAGAACGATATTTTCTGAATCTGTGCTGACTATATGTCAATAAATCGTTTTCTTCGAGGTACTTCATAATGTTCGAATACAGTATATGTTCTAAAACCCTACTGCAAATCGACGTTAGTGATACAGGCCTGTAATTCAGCGGATTACTCCTACTTCCCCTTTTGGGTATTGGTGTGACTTGAGCAATTTTCCAGTCTTTAGGTACGGATCATTCTGTGAGCTAGTGGTTGTATATAATTGCTGAATATGGAGCTATTTTATTAGCATACTCTGAGAGCAACCTGACTGGTATACAATCTGGACCGGAGGTCTTGCCTTTATTAAGTGATTTAAGCTGCTTTTTTACACCAAGGATATCTACTTCTATGTTTCTCATCTTGGCAGTTGTTCTTGATTAGAATTCAGGAATATTTACTTCGTCTTCTTTGGTGAAGGAGTTTCGGAAAACCGTGTTTAATAACTCTGTTTTAGTGCACTTTCCTCAGTGACTTCACCGTTGTTATCGCGCAGTGAAGGTATTGACTGCGTCTTGCCACTGGTGTGCTTTATGTATGACCAGAATCTCTTTGGGTTTTCTGCCATATTTCAAGACAGAATTTCGTTGTGGAAATTATTAAAAGCATCTCGCATTGAAGTAAGCGCTATATTTCGAACAAAGAGATTGTACTGGCACGCAACAAAAAGAAAATGGCTCTTGGCTTATTTTCTGAAATACACTACCTAACAAAAAAAAAAAAAAAAAAAAAATGATGCACCCTAAGGGGAGAAAGAAACGAAATGAGACATCACGGGTTGAGAGAATACGTGAGGCTATTTTAGTGATAACAAAATCGATTCGAATTTACAAAGAACTTGGCAGTATGAGCCTATGAGCCTACTTATTTGTATAGAGGATAAATGGCTCTGAGCACTATGGGACTGAACTTCTAAGGTCATCAGTCCCCTAGAACTTAGAACTACTTAAACCTAACTAACCTAAGGACATCACACACATCCATGCCCGAGGCACGATTCGAACCTGCGACTGTAGCGATCTCGCGGTTCCAGACTGTAGCGCTTAGAACCGTTCGGCCACTCCAGCCGGCACTTATTTGTGTAACGTTGCGCCCTCCCCCCCTCCTCCCCCGGCCTTGATGCATGATCTGATTCGGTTGGGAAGGGTGTCATAAAGCCGTTGTATCCTCTCCTAAGGCTCGCCGGCCTACAACTACTGTTAATGGTCCTTGATATCATGGATACTGACACCAGGACGGAGTTGACGTCCTTATTGGTACCACAAACGTTCTATCGAGGACATGTGTGAAGATCTTACAGGCCACAGGATTACTTCAGCATGCCGCGGACGGTTAATTGAGATACATGCCACGTTAGGCGAGCACTGTCCTGTTCACGAATTCTACCACGATACTGTCGCTTGAGAAGTAATACACGGGGACGCAGGGTGTGCGTGACGTACCTTTGCACCGTCAGAGTTCGCTCCATCATTACTAGCCGCGGCCTGTAGTCATGCCCGATTGTTCCCTACACCATGACGGCAGGAGTACCATCACTGTGCCTCTCCAAAATGTTGGAAGAATGGGAGCTCTCTCCAGCTGCTGACATACTCGCCGACGATAGTCATCCAGGATAGTGCAGAACCTCCATTCATCGTTGAACAATTCGAAGTCACTCTTTAACATTCCATGCTTCCCGGTCGCGGCACCAAGACAAACGCAGTCGTTTGTGTTGCAGTGTTAACGGCAGCTTACGCACGGGACAGTAATGCTCTAATTCTTTAGCCCATCTGCTGCTAGCCTTCGACCAATCGTGCGGGGCGTCACATAATGTGATACTGAGTCCATTATTTGTTCTCGGATGGCAGGCATAAATGTGTACTTAGTGTACAACACCGGGACCTTGAGGACGGGTACCCTGCCCTCATTTCCCACGAAGTCCAATACCGGGCCACTGTGATGTCCGAATTCCCCATAAACCTGGATATTGCACGACTCGACCAACCGGCCAAAATTCAAATTTCGAACTCTGTAAGGTGCTGGGAACGCTGTCTCATACGAGTACGCGGCATCTCCATGATCCTCACAGGGACCACTCAACAGCTGGCGCTGCTCACGCCCCTTATACACTGAAACGCCAAAGAAACTGGTATAGGCAAGCGTATTCAAATACAGATATATGTAAACAGGCAGAATACGACGCTGCGATCTGCAACGCCCATATAAGACAACAAGTGCCTGGTGCAATTATCGTAGATCGGTTACTGCTGCTACAATGACTGGTTATTAGGATTTAAGTGAGTTTGAACGTAGTGTTATAGTCGGCGCACGAGCGATGCGACACAGCATCTCCGAGGTAGCGATGAAGTGGGGATTTTCCCGTACGACCATTTACGGGTGTACTGTGAATATCAGGAATCCTGTAAAACATCAAATCTCTGACATCACTCTGGCTGGAAAAAGATCCTGCAAGAACGGGACCAATGACGACTGAGGAGAATCGCTCAGCGTGACAGAAGTGCAACCCATCCGCAAACTGCTGCATACTTCAATGCTGGGCTGTCAACAAGTGTCAGCGTGCGAACCATTCAACGAGACGTCATCGATATGGACTTTCGAAGCCGAAGGCCCACTCGTGGAACCTTGATGACTACACAACACAAAGCTTTACGCCTCTCCTGGGCCCATCAACAAGGGCATTGGACTATTGATGACTGGAAACATGTTGCCTGGTCGGACGAGTCTCGTTTCAAATTGTATCGAGCGGATGGAGGTGTACGGGTATGGAGACAACCTCATGAATCCATGGGCCCTGCATGTCAGCTGGTGAAGGCTCTGTAATGGTGTGCGGCATGTTCAATGGGAGTGATATGGGATCCCTTTTATTATTGTGTACATTGTATATTGTATACTGAGTAAGCAGTGAAGGAAACAAAAGAAAAATTCGGAGTAGGTATTAAAATTCGTGGAGAAGAAATAAAAACTTTGAGGTTCGCCGATGACATTGTAATTCTGTCAGAGACAGCAAAGGACTTGGAAGAGCAGTTGAACGGAATGGACAGTGTCTTGAAAGGAGGAAATAAGATGAACATCAACAAAAGCAAAACGAGGATAATGGAATGTAGTCAAATTAAATCGGGTGATGCTGAGGGGATTAGATTAGGAAATGAGACACTTAAAGAAGTAAAGGAGTTTTGCTATTTAGGGAGTAAAATAACTGATGATGGACGAAGTAGAGAGGATATAAAATGTAGACTGGCAATGGCAAGGAAATCGTTTCTGAAGAAGAGAAATTTGTTAGCATCGAGTATTGATTTAGGTGTCAGGAAGTCGTTTCTGAAAGTATTTGTATGGAGCGTAGCCATGTATGGAAGTGAAACATGGACGATAACTAGTTTGGACAAGAAGAGAATAGAAGCTTTCGAAATGTGGTGCTACAGAAGAATGCTGAAGATTAGATGGGTAGATCATGTAACTAATGAGGAGGTATTGAATAGGATTGGGGAGAAGAGAAGTTTGTGGCACAACTTAACTAGAAGAAGGGATCGGTTGGTAGGACATGTTCTGAGGCATCAAGGGATCACCAATTTAGTATTGGAGGGCAGCGTGGAGGGTAAAAATCGTAGAGGGAGACCAAAAGATGAATACACTAAACACATTCAGAAGGATGTAGGTTGCAGTAGGTACTGGGAAATGAAGAAGCTTGCACAGGATAGAGTAGCATGGAGAGCTGCATCAAACCAGTCTCAGGACTGAAGACCACAACAACAACATGGGATTTCTTATATGTCTAGATATGACTCTGACAGGACACACATACGTAAGCATGCTGTCTGATCACTTGCATCCTTCATGTCCATTGTGCATTCCGACGGACTTGGACAATTCCAGCAGGACAAAGCGACACACCACATGTCCAGAATTGCTACGGAGTGTCGCCAGGAACACTCTTCTGAGTTTAAACGCTTCCGCTGGCCACCAAACTCCCCAGACATGAACATTATTGAGCATATGTGTGATGCCTTGCAACGTGCTGTTCGAAAGAGATCTCCACCTCCTCGTACTCTTACGGATTTATGGACAGCCCTGCAGGATTCATGATGTCAATTGCTTCCAGCGCTACTTCAGACATTAGTCGAGTCCATGCCATGTCGTGTTTCTGCACTTCTGCGTGCTCGCGTGGACCATTCACGATATTAGGCAGTTGTGCCAGTTTCTTTGGCTCTTCTTTGTATATCCTACCAGTCTTGGTAACAACACCAAACACGAAGAACACTAATGCACTCTGATGGCCGTTCTACGCGTCACAGAGAATTTTAACTAATCATTTACATACACAAACATACACCGTCCAAACAGTCCTTGAAGGCTCAACTGTACCGATCGGCCACCGTGCCGTCCCCAGCCCTTAGGCGTCACCGGATGCGGATACGGAAGGGCTTGTGCTCAGCCAATTTCTCTCCCGGCCGTTGTCGGTGCTCTGTCAAGTAGTTCCTCAATTGGCCTCACAAGGGCTGTGTGCACCCCGCTTGCCAACATCAGTCGGCAGACCCGGACGCTGACCCATCCAAGAGCGAGCCAAATGCGACAGCGCTTAACTTCGGTGATCTGACGGGAACACGTGTTAAAATTGTGACAAGGTCGTTGGAATAATTTACATACCTGCTGATGATGTATACGTGTACGAAATTACAGCGACATCCGAGCTTGTCTTCTGTATTCATTTTTTTCATTAGGCAGACTATCTCACTGTTTACCTCATCTCATTTAGGGAAGCCGCGAAAAACGTAAATCAGGATTGCCAGATGGGTATCTAGGCCCTGCTGCTAACTAATACGAGTCCCATTGTCTAATTACTGCAACATTTCGTTCAATACATTGGTAAGCACCTCGAAAATTAATTGTTAGAGAGCAAGGTAGAACGTGTAGTGGTATGTGTTTGCGAAATAGTACTAAATAATTGGTAGAGGATTCCAAAATAGTGTTATATTTTATTTTTAAAACAGTGTTAAATGCTGTGTCCATAATCGGCAAAGTGAAAACGCAAATTTGGTAACATTCTCTAAACAAGTTACAGTGAAGTAAGTCTGCTTTGGCATCCTCTCAGTGCAAGAATTTGGCACTGTACTGCAAATTTCTCGGTTTCTTTTAGTAACTGGAGGAATTAGCGCTTGCGAGCCTGGCGCTAGTAATTACCACAAGAACGTTAAAGCAATTTTCTTCGTTGGTTAAAGTGAGTGCTGTAAAACTTCGTGCTCGTAATGAACGACAGGAGACACTGTGAATCTGCCACGTAAGTCCAGTGACCTGTTCCGGAAAAATGCACATTCCGCATCAAAATACTGTAATGTCCAGTAGATAAAATTTTGTGTTTTTTTCATTTCTTTCATGAATTTGAAGAGAGTGGTTATTCACATTATACACGTGCTGTAATAACAGATATACGTACTACCTCAGCTTGCTTTACAAATGCGTTGATACACACATCAAGATAGAGGAAACGTACCATTTTTGTATTCTTCTCTCCAGCCACAATTAAACTTTCAAATGGTTCAAATGGCTCTGAGCACTATGGGACTCAACATCTGTGGTCATCAGTCCCCTAGAACTTAGAACTACTTAAACCTAACTAACCTAAGGACATCACACACATCCATGCCCGAGGCAGGATTCGAACCTGCGACCGTAGGAGCAGCGCGGCTCCGGACTGAAGCGCCTAGAACCGCGAGACCACCGCGGCCGCCAATTAAACTTTCCTCTCCGTAACTATCTGAATAATTTTTATCTTTTATCGAACGATTTTCTGGATATGTGAAACACTGGTTGCATTTCTATCTCATAACAACTGCTTTTAATGTGAGCAGATACCAGGGTTCCAGTCATTGTGGCCCGCCGAGAAGACTCTGATGAACAACGAAAGGCCATCCAACTGTTTCGTCTTAAGTGCTTGTGTACCCCCCGCCCCCTGCACTATTGTTGTGTCTAAGACAACACTCGATCCAGCCCATGTTTCCTGTAAGAAGTGACATATGGCCCGTAGGCATCGACGAAATTCGCGTAGCGTGGGTTTTTAGAGTCAGATTTGGAATCTGACCAGCTATGGAGGGAGATCATCAGTGAAAGTGGAAGACTATGCCTGTCAGTATAGACTATGCCTTTTGCGTCTACATGTCCACCCTAAGCCGGCCGCTGTAGCCGAGCGGTTCTAGGCGCTTCAGTCCGGAACCGCACTGCTGCTACGGTCGCAGGTTCGAATCCGGCCTCGGGCACGGATGTGTGTGTTGTCCTTAGTTTAGTTAGATTTAAGTATTTCTAAGTCTAGGGGACTGATGACCTCAGCTGTTAAGTCCCATAGTGCTTAGAGCCATTGTCCACCCTAAAATATCTGATCTACTGCCCTCTCGTAATAGCTGCTAATATTAGTCTGCAAATAAAGTTAATTCTGATCTAATGTTGTTCAGTACGCTGCCCTCAGTCATCAATACAAATATCTGCACTTATAGCTATAACATACAGTATTTCACAGTATGTGCCTCTGTCAAGGACTCTTCTTGGAAACGAGAATGACTTGCACATTTTTTCATTCGCTAGGTATTCTTTGTTGCTCCAGCGAAGTACGATGAACTATTGCTAGAAAAACAGCGCATTCTTTTACATAATCCTTATAGAATCTCACAGCTATCTCGTCAGGTGCAGATGTCTTTCCGCTAATAAGTTTTTTTCTAGTCCGAGATCCCTTATTTCAGTATATGTCTCTTCGGTGTTCGTGCGATGCTGCAATAGAGCATCCGCATTACGATCTTCGGCTATGAAAAAGTTTCAAAAATTCGAAGGGTGTTACAAAAATTCGAAGGGTGTTATCACACTTCCTTTAGTACTCCTGAGATTACCTTTACACGTTTCGATTTTGTTCCGTAAGGAGTGACGTGTTGAGTTCTACGGTATCTGCAGGTAATTCCTGAGTCCAGTTACATCTCTAGTAAGCTCGTAGTCAAAGAGCATAGCATCAACTGGGGCCCCGATGTCTATGGCACTATGAATCTCATAGGTGAACAGGCTAAGCTGAGTTCTCCGTTTGCATATTTCATACGTGATTTTTATAGAGGTGGTTATTGTTCTCCAAAAACATCATAATACGTGAGCATAAAACATATTCCACAATTTTAAAGCAGATTAATGTCAGTGATATAGGCTGATAACGAAGTGCCTCTGTCAAGGACTCTTCTTGGAAACGAGAATGACTTGCACATTTTTTCATTCGCTAGGTATTCTTTGTTGCTCCAGCGAAGTACGATGAACTATTGCTAGAAAAACAGCGCATTCTTTTACATAATCTTTATAGAATCTCACAGCTATCTCGTCAGGTGCAGATGTCTTTCCGCTAATAAGTTTTTTTCTAGTCCGAGATCCCTTATTTCAGTATATGTCTCTTCGGTGTTCGTGCGATGCTGCAATAGAGCATCCGCATTACGATCTTCGGCTATGAAAAAGTTTCAAAAATTCGAACTCAGCTTTTCGGACTTCTATCTGTTATCCTCATTTTCAGTACCAGTATCGCCACTGGGCGACTGAAAAGATGACTTCGATCCGCTTACTATTTTTACATGAGACCAAAACTTCGTAGGGTTTTTGACCAGATCGATTAGTAAAATCTTACTTTCAAATTCATTGAACGCATCTCTGATCGCTCTCCTTACACCAACTTTCGTTTCGTTCAACACTGTTTGTCAGCTAGGCTTTGACATCGTTTAACTTTTTGTTGAAGCTCTGTTTACTTTAGTAGTAAATTTCTAAGACGAAAATTAAACCACTGTGGGTCTTTCCCATCTCTTAAAACCTTGCTCGGCACACATGCTTGTCTAAGGTGCATCGAACAATATGTTTGAAAATTATCCATTTGTGCTCATCTTCATCCTCAGAAAATATTTGATTCTGATTGCTCAGATGCTCTGCAATTTGTATCCTGTCACTCATGCTAAGCAAAAATATTTGCCTACCTTTCCTAATAGTTCTTGCAACATTCGTAGTCATTGATGCATCTGATAATGTTCATCACTGATCTTCCAAGCATTCCAATGCTTAGTTTACCAATATGTCTGCATACATTTGTCAGCCGATTACCTTCAGTCATTCGCGAGCTGACTGGCTGACGTGATTTGTAGACATCCACCCCGCCGAACTGGTGAATAGTGGTCTTCTCTTGCCTCATACATCTAAGATGCTAGAAACCTTTGTCTATAGTTCCGATTAACCACAGAGAAACCGATGAGAATGTCAGCCTCTCACAATGACTCTGCCTTTCCACTGGAGGCAACCCGATCCGTCACTCAACTGACGAGAAACGTTTACAGTATACACTGTCCAGTCACATTAATGTGACCACCTGAGCTGTGCGTGGCTAATGTTCGTGCCATCTAGTATATCTCATCGTGTTTTTACCGTACGGCCGCCTCGTAATTTTAATTTCAATTCCTGGTGTCGCTGAATTGCTGTCTTGCCTGCCGGTGAGCGGCAGCAGCAGCGCGTATCGATAAGCGCAATGTCGTACTACCTCTGGGTGACCAATAGTATTTCCCTGTCGTCGTATCTCTGGCGGTCAGTTGGAGAAGGACCAGCGCTGGAGTTGGTTGCGACAGAGCCCCAGTGAGGTCCGCACAGCCAGTACCAGCGGGGTCGACCGTTGGTTGGTCGTTCGGTCGGTCGTCTCATCGACGACGTACATTTGGGTCAGTTCCTTCCTGTGTAGAGATGTCAGTTGTGTCCCCTCTGCATGGTTGGGTCTGAGCCAGTATCTCCAGGATTTCATCCGTCCGAAGGAAGTCAATGAGCGGGAGACGCACCAGCAGTGCAGTCGCGACGGAGCAGCAGTCGCGGACGGACCAGCAGTGTTGCTA
This sequence comes from Schistocerca piceifrons, assembly GCF_021461385.2. NCBI lineage: Eukaryota > Metazoa > Arthropoda > Insecta > Orthoptera > Acrididae > Schistocerca > Schistocerca piceifrons. The sequence goes on from NC_060138.1 coordinate 805,352,145, forward strand.
CACACTAGTGATATCAAGGACACAGTAAAACTTCTGCTCACACACACCTTTATTCACACACGTCCACTTTACAGTTATCGTAGAAATATATCCGCTGCAGAGGGCAGCACAATGTACAGACTTTACAGAACACCAACAGATGGCGTAGGAGTCTTCATTCCCCGACATCCTCCCCACCCTGGTCCATCTCGAGGGGGATGACCAGCTGGACCGGTCGACAGATGTTCATACCATCTGGCTGGCGGAGGATGATGCACCGTATTTTACTGTCTCTGCCATGCCGCACTTCTTCTACCACAGCCCTCTTCCACAAGTGCCGTGGTTTGCTGTCTTCTTGAAGCAGAACAACCTCTCCAATTCTCGGTTTCCTTTGCGAAGGGTATCCCTTCACCTCATGATATTGTCTTAGCAGCAGGAGGTATTCTGTCTTCCACCTGCGCCAGTCTTACATGTGTGTGTCTGATGAGAAGCTCAGTGAAATGGTGACGTCCATCCAATATAACTGGATGCTTCTCTGAGTGTGACAGTGCAGCACATTGCAGCCTACCACCAAGACAAAGGATGCCATCCGATATAAAGGAATTGTATCGAGCAATCTTTGATTCCATGGGCAATTGTTCTCCCTTACGCAATGCAGACAGTTCACTAGTGAATAGCTCCTCTTGAACTCTTCTGATCCAGTAGGTCCGGGCATTTTGTAATTCCAAAGCACTAAAACTGCCGGAGATTCTATTTTTGTTTCTTGTTGTGCTGATAAATCGAAATACAAAGGCAGTTATATGCAGTACTCGCCAATATGAACTAAACCTTGCAATGTCCAGTAGTGGTTCAGTGATGGTGATGAGAGTGACATTTGCTCTCGTTTTGGTTTCTGGCATTGATGGAGGTGGGGCTGAGATTTCCAGTGGCCAGAACTGCTTGTCTTCTGAAAGCCATGGTGGACCACCCCACCAGATATCAAGAATGGCTAGCAGATTTGCTTCTAGTCCCCGCGTGAGATGATCTGCAGGATTTTGGCTTCCCGGACAATGCCTCCATTGGCTGGGTGTGGTGTATGTCAATATCTCTGTCACACGATTACAGATAAATGTTTTCCATTTGTTTGGATCACTCCGTACCCATTCCAGAGTGACTGTTGAGTCGCTCCACAAGGTAGCTCTGTTGGCATCAAACCCTGTTTCCTGGCAAAAGTAATGAAGGAGTCGTGATCCGACCAATGCAGCAAGTAACTCCAACCTGGGTAGAGTTACCTTCTTGATAGGAGCCAGTCTGTTCTTGCTACAGACAAGGTGCACAGTGTATCCAGTTTCAGTAGATGTCCTTATATACAAAACAGCGCCGTAGGCTCTTTCAGATGCATCACAGAATACATGCACCTCTGCAGAGCCACCTGTGCCCAGCGCCCCAATCCATCTAGGAATATGTAGTGATGACAAATGATGAAGCTTTGAGACCCATGAGTGCCAACGACATGCAAGATCTGTGGGCAAAACTTCCTCCCATGTAAGACCCTTCAGCCATGTGTCTTGGAAAATTATCTTTGAAACGATCCCAACAGGAGTGAACACACCCAGGGGATCATAAAACTGAGCAGCTGCTCGAAGAACATTTCTCTTGGTAGCCAGTTTGTCCAATAGATTTTCAGCTATCTTCTCGTAGTCACTACAGATACAGTCATCTTCTGTGTTCCAATTAATTCCTAAAACTTGGGTTGTGGTCTTTGTTTCAAGGCCTTTGACATCCCATATTGCCTTCAGATCATTCGAATTAGTCGCCCATTTGGACAATGGAAGACTTATCTGCTGGAAAAGTTCTGTCAGTTCATGGTAAACAGTTGCAGCGGTGTCGCTGTCTCTAACACTGGCTACGAAATCGTCCATGAACACTGACTTGTTTACAAGTCCTGAGGATAGTGGATATTTTTCACTATTTAGTACTGCTAGCTCCCTTATGGCAGCTGACAACAGGAATGGGCTTGGTGCAAGTCCAAATGGCAAACGTTTGAAGCGATATGTAATCACGTCATTTGTGGTCATGTAGGCACCACTTCCAGCTTGCTCAACACGATACCAAAGGAACCTCGTGAGGTCTCTGTCTTCTTCTTTCAACGTTAACTGCAGGAAAGCTTGGTCCACATCACACACTAATCCCACTGGAAGTGTGCGGAATCGTAGTAAGATTGCTAGAATATCCGGAAGTAAATTTGGTCCCTTTTCGAGGGCATCATTCAGCGATAGAGACTCTGGCTCATGTGAGGATGCATCGAAGACTATTCTATACTTCACACTTCCACTGATGCATTTCTTCACAATGTGGTATGGCAGGTAGAATGTGTTTCCAGCAGTACAGTCCTCAGGTGCTACCTCTACCTGGTTCTTCTCAATATATTTCGACATGGTCTCGTGGTAAATGACCTTCAGCTCTTCATTCCCTCGCAGCTTGTTTTGTAAGGAGCGAAGACGCGCTTCAGCAGTTGTTCGGTTGCAGGAGAGCGGCATATCCTTCTTTCGAGGCAGAGATACAACTCTGTGGCCATATTCCACACAGTATGATTCTCGGAATTCCTGATAAATGGGGTGGTCCATGGGTTTTAATGCTCGCTCTTGATGTTCTGTTATCCCGATTGTCTCCAGGTCCCAAAATCGGCGCACTGACTCATCAGATATATCACTGCAGCTGCCCTGAATAAAGTTGACAGTTGCTCTGTTGACGGTGGTGCTAGATCTGTTTCCACTGAGAACATATCCAAAGATTGTTGGGAGAAGAACCAATGATGGTGATACCTTGATTGGTTGTTCCAAAGTCACGATTCTCCAGTAATAATCAGCTCCAATCAGGATCTCAATAGGTAGATCTTCAGTGTCTCCTTTAGGATCTGCGAGTGGTGTACCACCCTTCAAGGCCATACCTCCTACATCTTGTGGCACTGTTGGTTGCTGTGAAAAATTATTTGTGCTTTCAAAGGCTGTTACTGATATGTGGGAATTAGTGGAGCACCCCATCATATTAAACTGCACCTTCTTCCTTGAGAGTGATGAACTGTAACTGGATTCGAAAGTAGTTATCTCGAGAGTAGTGCTTCCAATGACACTTAGTTGGAGAGATTCGATCAGTGAATGGTGAATGAAACTCGATTGACTCCCTGTGTCCAGGATGGCACGTGTCTGTTTGCTCTTACCAGTGGGTCCTGTGATACTCACACGAGCAGTCTGCAGGTATGTGAAGTTAGAAGTCGTAGTTTCAATTTTATTTACTGTTGTGGTATGGCTACTGCAGATAGAAATGTGATGCTCCCCCTTACATTTCGCACAGGACGCCTTTCCCCGTTTGAAACACTGATTTCTGTTGTGGCCACGTCTCAGGCATAGAAAGCAACGGTTCATTGTCTTGAGGGCGTCGATTCTTGCCTGCAAGCTTGCGATCTTTTGGCAGTCTTGGCCCCAGTGCCCTCTTTCGCCGCAATACACACAGAAGGGCTCTGAATTCTGTTGTTTCTTCTTGTCCCTCTTCGTTTTAACCTTTACGTGGAAGGCAGATGCTGTTGGTACGTAATTTTCGTGTGGTACAGTATCTCCACGAATTTTGCGTGTGTTGATAGCTCCTTCCACCTCTTCATTTAAGAACTCCATAAGGTGGGTGAGGTTCCCTTCTTCAATCTTTTGTCTTCGGGCATGAACAAGCCAATTTTTGCAAATTTCTTCAGGAAACGCTCGAAGAAGTTTGGGTGCAAGCACTCTCCCATAAGAATCGACATTTTCTCCTAGTGCTCGTAGTGCTTGGATGCGCTTATGGCACTCAATGTAGGTGGAATTGAGAGCCTCTGGACTGCCTGAAGTCGAAGTGTTAAGATTCTCCAAGAAATCCAGGTGACTTTGGATAATTCTGTTCTTATCCCCATATTTGGATTTCAAAATTTGCTTAGTCTGCTCATATGTATCAGCTGTAACAGCAATGCCATCGACCAAGTCCTTAGGTTCCCCATCAAGGTAACCACGGAGGAATACATGCTTGTTCATTGTTGACACCATCGGATTCTCGTCTATGGACGCTGTAAATTGCTCCCAAAATCGAGGCCAAGCTTCTATATCCCCTGAGAATGCGTGCAGTTTGATAGTAGGCAATTTTATGTCCATACAGGCGTGTTGTTGAGCCGCTGACGTCACGTTTCTATCTCCCGAGCGCGCTCCTCCTAGAAGGCCTTTCGCCTTTCGGAGGGCGCGTTTGCATTTATCAGTATATTCCTCACAAGCTTCCGCGTCGGCTTCGTATTCAGAGTCATCCAGCAAGTCCTGTATTGTATCGTTGAGTCGGGTCAACTCTTCTAATGTTTCTTGTAGGCGTTCCTGGAAGTGTTCTACTTCTTCTGCAGCTGTAGAACCATCGAAGGCGTTTATTTGGCTGACGAAACGCGTCGCATTCGATCGCAAGGTCGTCCGCTTCCGGCGCAGCCTCCCCAAGTTCGTAGCTACTGCTTCTGCCATGGTGAGTTGGTGGTTTTGCTTTCTGTCGCGAGAGTGCGTTCAAGGTCAAGACACCCCGTCAGTTGGATGCTATCGCTAAGGGATGGCGCTGTCCTGGAGTGTGAACCGTTAGCAGCCCCTAGTGATGTTTGTAGCTCTCAAGAGATGGCGCGGCCGTGCAGTTTTCAACTTCCGCGACCTTTAGTAGTGGTCGCTGTTGCCAACAGATGGCGCTGCAGTCTACCAATACTTCAGCAAGTCCCCTTTGTGCTTTGCAAATAATACGCCAACTGCCCTCTATTGCTCTGCCACCAACAAACATGCATCAAGTAACATCACATACAAATCAATCGCCCCGCAGTGTCCTTTGCTACAGTTTCAGAGCAATGCCGCAACTTATCTGTGTGAGCTGAACGTGGCGTGACGTGACCGGATTTTGAGATTGAAGTCGCTCAAAACCTTCTCCGCCGGCGTCGAGTCCTCTTTAATGTGTAGTAGCACTCTATCTCTTCATGTTCTCCCGGGTTTCGGCACCAAAATGTTGCTACACACTAGTGATATCAAGGACACAGTAAAACTTCTGCTCACACACACCTTTATTCACACACGTCCACTTTACAGTTATCGTAGAAATATATCCGCTGCAGAGGGCAGCACAATGTACAGACTTTACAGAACACCAACAGATGGCGTAGGAGTCTTCATTCCCCGACAAGCAGTATAGTCAGTCGGTTGGCGTGGAGCAGCAAGCAAGCCCCTGTCGCGCGGAGTCGGGCTGGAGCCGCTGGCGGCGTGCACGCGCGATTGGAGTTTGAGGATCTGGTTACGAGTGCTACGAAGTTCGTCGCCCACTGATCTTGGACATGAAGGCTGAGACCTCGCTTAACATACTATCGAGCCTCAACTGTTTGCATTTCTTCGTTTGATCCTGACTGTCGCTTTTGGGACTCTCCAGCTACCAACAATGTGTAGGTATTTAAGTCGACTAAGATTCCAGCCATCTTCCTGTGGAGTATAACTCAATTTATTCCCTGTTACTGAAGTTCACCAGCGGTATCGTCTCCCTTGTGGCCGTTGATGTTCCGGTTACCTGCTGTGGTCATTGACGTAGTTTTAGGCAGTGTATTTTCCTCGTCACATTGTTGGTGTCCAGCGTGGCGTGTAGTTCGACAGCTGAGGTGTTGTTAGTCGTTGTGGTTGCCAATATTGTGTGCGTCGTTGTATTGAAATCTTGTGGTTATTTGCTGGTTGCGTGGAGTGGAACTGATTTGGTTGATTGGTCGGTCGGCTGTCTGTCAGTTGGGTTGTATCCAGATTAAGAAGTCATTGGACAGGCTGCCTGTCTCACCTAAACGGGCGTTGGTGTCTCAATCCCAGGCCGACCCTTGGACACTTCTGAGCACTGTTCCGTGTCTGTTACATACTAACTTCCCTGTTTGCGTTTTAGTTATTTGGTTGATGTGTGGCCTTCAGCCGAGTTTTTATATATCCTGAATTAATGTTCCTCTCTTGCCCTTTAAGCATAAGATTGTTATTCCTTATATGGGGCTTTTGGCCGAATTTTACATGAAATGTTTTAAGGCCTTAAGCCGTTAAATTATTGTGTTGACGTGTGGCCTTCAGCCGAGTTTTAATATCTCTTAAATTAATGTTCTTGTCTTGCTCTTAAGGCATAAGATTGTGATGCTTTTGTATGGGCCTTCAGCCGAATTTTGCATTCAGTGTTTAGAGATAAGGCCTTCTGCCTTTTGATTGAAACTCTTCTCACTGCTTAATATGCGACCTCCAACCAAGTTCCATTAAAATTAAATTGCTAAGGCCGTCAGCCCATTAGATTGAAGATTTAGAAAATATTCTTTGGTGAAACCTCCAGAAGAACCTCGTATCTTTGCTTAGGCCTTGTGTCTTCCATTTTAAGCCAACCTAAAGTTAATCAAGGAGGTCGATTAAAGTTTTGAGTGTTTTGGATTCATGTTATTGTGTGTTGATAAATAAAGTTTGTATGTTGAGTGCAACTGACAGGAACTTAATTTTGTCCACTTTCCACAACCTAATCCGCTCTGGCCTGCTAGCCCAGGCATTTCACCACCTGTCAAAAGCCTGAATAATCACCTTTTCCATTGTGAACCGCTTCAAGACGTGCAGGACGCGAATCAGTGAGGATCTGGAAGGTACCAACAGGGATGTGTTGCCATGCCGGCTCCAAAGCCATGGTCAGCTGCGATGGGTTTCGGTTGAGGATCCATGACACGAACAGCCCAATCGACTGGATTAAAATCCAGGGAGTTTAGAGGCCCGGAGAGTATGGTAAATTCATCCTGGTGCTCCTCGAACGACACACTAACTCTGCGAGCTGTATGACACATTGCATTGTCCTGCTGGTAGACGCCTTCGTGCCGAAGAAAAACAAACTGCATATGGGGACGAGACCACTCAGGGAATACCATAAAAACATTCCCTAGACCATAACTCTCCCACCTCTGGAGTGGAATCTTCCGATGGATGTTGCAGAGTGTTTGCTTTCAGATGTGTCACGTCTTCCACGCCAACGGCCATCTGTCTGATGGATCATAGAACGTATTCAGCTGAAAATGCCACCTGTCACCACTCACTGGACGTCCAGTAGCGGTACTGGCGTGAAGTTCTAGCCCTCGTCGCTGATGAACGACAGCATGGTGCATGAACCAGATGCCTGCTGCGGATGCCCATAAGCAGCAACATTCACTGAACGGTCGTTGAGGAAGCACTGCTGGTAGCACCTTGACTCATCTGGGTGGTCAGTTGCACGTCTGTTCGCCCATACACATCTCCACAGCCGTCGTTCATCCCTGGCATCTGTGGTGCACATCAGCTGCCTCAGTGGCGGATTTGGATAGCGCCATTTTGTCCCGTATGGTGGCAAATGAGCTATTAGTAGTAGCATAGAGGTGCTACGAGCGCAATTTTGAGATCAAATTGATATGCGAATTAATTAAATTGATCAATTAATGACTCCCACTCCCGCCCACCGCCTCCACGCCCCCCACCACCGCACCCAGCCACGCCCACCCCCGCCCCAAGATGGCGTTATGTGTTTCTCTCAGCTGCATGTGTGCCCCTGCCCCCCCCCCCTCCTCCGCATCCCACCCCGCCACCTCCCCCAACTTGCCCATTGGTGGAAATTTTGAATTTTGGCGGAAATTTCGAACTTTGGTGGGAATTTCTTTGTCCCAGAGCTGTGCTGACATCCAACCCCACCCCACACTCGGGAATTTACAGGAAACTAAAATTGGCAGTGCCCTTACCGGGACTCGAACCTTGGCCCCCCTGGGCAGAAACCCCAAGTGTACCCCCCTAACACCAGAGGCACTTGGGATTGACGGGAAATTAAAAATGGCTGTACCCTTTCTGGGATTCAAACCCTGATTCTTCTGGATAGAAAGCCCAAGTGCACTCCCAACACATGAAAACTGTCCAGATGTTTCGAAACCGTCAGTGGAGTAAAGAAAAAGCGATAATTTAAACTCCAAAGAAAAAAATAATAAAAATCTATATTAAGCAATTTTTTTTCAGCCTGTTGAACAAATTATACCACCTGAGAGCGTCTCTTGCGTTCAGTGTCTGCAAATAAACTGTCGTGCACGTGAAATAACATTAGAGAATACAATCTTTCACGTCTTTGGCTCACATGTCGAAAGAAACACAATCATGTTATGTTTGACAACAAGAAGCTATAATTCAAGAGAATGTGCCTGTTTTGTACACTATGGCAGGTCGTCTTTTACCAATGTGATGCTATACCATACCAACGTTTACAAAACAAATCGTGAGAGCCTGTCTCACCCTGTGTAGGCGGGAGATTAAAATTTCGTTAAAAGATATCGGTGCAACGAATACAAAAAGAAACGCTGGTCAAGACTCATTCTGTGGCGCCCAAGGCGTCTCTTCCACCCGCCAGGCGGCACGTCATTGACATCAATTAATTAAATTGATCATGAGAGTTATTTTGTATGGCGAGTAATTTTGTTTCAGCAGTCGGATTACACTCGCCAAGCAGGACAACTGGGAATCCATGCACGGAACACGATGCTCTTTTCTAGGAACACTATTGAGAAATAACATCTGAAGCTGACCACAGAGGGATTCTACAACCCACAACATACATTTCACGTAACGACCACGCTATTAAAAAAATACGAACATAGCGCCTATGTTACCATCACTCTGCATAAAAAGTGGTCTTGAGTCTACAGGCGCACACAGCTCACTGACAGTGTTGCGCTTTCAGGCAGAAATGCTGTCTGCAATTTGGAATCAAGTCCATCCATTCAACCATATATTTGCGTTGGGTCCTGTAGAGCTGTCTTAATGATTGCAGCCACTGGAGAATCATTTCATGCCACTCTCGTATCTGAAAACGAGTCACTGTTTTTTTTTCCTAACCTATTTGCTAAGAATCGCATACACCAAGAAGTCCAGCCCTGTATTTTATACAGTCCCTCTGCATCTTGTAACTGCTCCTAAGTCTCTTCCCTGCACTCCTTGCAGCTTAGTCTATTTGATCGTCCCAATTTAAGTCTGACCCGTACAGAAGACGAAGAGTGCTATATCTAGGACCTTCTGCATCCTGTGGTGAACGGGATGAGCTGAGTTAATGCGACAGGAGCGCGTTTCTACCAATCGGTGGATGTGGTAACATGGGGTTATAGCGCCACCAACCGTGTACAGTGTGTAAGGCCAGCGCCAAAAGAAGATTTCCTCTGCAACACGAGGTAATATAAGAGATAATATGAACAGTTATGGTGCTGTTTCTTGGGAAAATTAGGAAGACTACGCATCAGAAGCATGGAGGAAGGACGAATATTTTGCTACTGCATAGCAACACGTCTCCAAACTAAATATAGGCAGCCCAGAGGAGATCTGTGTCTCTTGCGGTGCATTCATGTCTATCATCCAAACATACGTGGCGATCCTATTAAATATACAGCTATTGGTTCATTGGAGCAGGTGGTTCGTGATCGAAGTCGCTTTCACAAACTGGTGTTAAGTTTCATCGCCTGTACTATAGGATGACCATATCCAACAGACTATCAATCACACGAGAGGTTCCTGTATTGTTCCTTCATAAGCAGTTTAATACATTGTTTTTTTCGGTTGTAACACACCCAGTCAGTGTACACCCCCATACACTTTGTTTTTTCTATCATGACTCAGAGATCTGTGTCAGCTGCTGATAAACCGACATTAACACGTTTCGATCCTCTGGCTCTCATAGACAACTGAACAGCTCATGGCATAAACTATACAGCTACAACAACACAGGCTTATAGAAATATAACACAGAGGCGAGGTTTCTCATCGACAAAAAGTTGGAAGACATTGCAACATATGGAAACTGGAAGAGTTTGCGGTATTGGAGAGTGCTTCCAACAGCTATTCGAACGTGATGATCTGTACAGTTAATCTCATCTTCCCATCGACAGGGTAGCAGATGTCTCAGGGCTCCATTTCGAAAAGCATTGTTCGTTCATTTTGAGGTCATGTACAGTCGTGCTCAAAAGTATCCGAACGACCTGAATTGCATTTCGCCTGATTCGCATGCAACCGGCATAACGCAGCTGTCTAGCAGGTCCTCTAATCGCTCATTGGTACAGTCGTTTAACTATTGAAAACGGTTCCAACAAGTCACCACTAGAAAACACTGCTCTGTATCGCAATAACTCAAGATGTAAAGGCATACCACGATACTACAAACATCAGGGAACACCTTATCACAGATAAGACTGTCCTTAAGGCTTGTAAGCTCACATTTATTTCAATAAATGACATACCTGAAACTTTACCGCTCTCATTATTACGTCTGATTGGTAATGCACGTAGTAAGTTCGTCGTATTCATGATTTACTCTTGGAAGTAACATACCGTACTTATTATTTAACACAAAATGACATTAAATATTTGAGTTATTCACGAGCAGCTAGTTGAGAATATGTATGAACTTCCAATGACACGACGAACCGGTTCGTTCTGCATATGGATTCAAACCCAGGTCATGCAGACTAAGCTAAGATTTCGTGACTGACGGAAACTAACAGTCATTCATGATTAGGCACACAGAGAGTGATATACCACGAATTTAGACAGTATCAGTTAACAAATATCAACTTTAAATTACGTAAGGCAGACATTTTTAACGGACGCGATTTCCTACCCAGCATCTACTGTCCCTGTTAACGAACTACGAGAAATGTTAAATATTGCTTCTTCACAAGTAACGTACTTGAAATGCCTTGAGGTAAAGCTTTGTGTTGGACAGGGATTCGAACCCAGAAGCACAATCAACTGTGACATATCGGATTTTCTCGGCAGTAGCTAGATGTTTTAACTGAAATAACGAGACGAAACATTAATTTTTTCCTTCCCAGGACTCCAACCCGGCACCTATCGCTGTTATATTCTAGAGAAAACGAACGTTAAATATGGGTTTGTTGCAACAGCAGCGACATGTGAGCATGTTTGAACTTGAAATAATATGACGAAGAGTTCAGTGCTGACTGGGAATAGAGCCCCACACATATCGTTGTTGACTACACACAAAGAGACGTCAGCTACCGAATTTTTCTCCACCAGCAGCTCGGAATAACATCTTGACCATACAGTGATCTCGCAAATAGGTCTGTCTCTCACGGGGACTCAAAAACGTCAAATATCGTTAGTGTTGACAACGAATGAAAATATATTTATCATCAAAATTATTATCCACCAGCAGATAGATGTTCTCATGCTAGAGCTTGATAATACATAATGAAATCTTTAGTGCCGGACCAGGATTCGAACCCATTCAAGCGCAACATGTGGAGATATTGAGGAATCTGCAGTTTTGAACAAACAACAAATTGCAGCCGAGCTGTATTGTCACGAAAAGATCAAATTCCGCGTTAAGGGCGGTCTGAGTTGCATTCCCAGTTCAGAACCAATTTTATCGACATACAGAAGCTCAAATAAAAGATGTAATAAGTGTCCTGTCGCCCTAGAAATAAATAACTTGTATAAGAAAGGTTGCTGGTGATAGAGTTTCCATATGTCGCCACTCCAGACTTTATTGTGGTTCAAACTAACGTCTCCTTACCGAGCGAGGTTGCGCAGTGGTTAGACACTGGACTCGCATTCGGAAGGACGACGATTCAGTCCCGCGTCCGGCCATCCTGATTTAGGTATTCCGTGATTTCCCTAAATCACTCCAGGCAAATGCCGGGATGGTTCCTCTGAAAGGGCACGGCCGACTTCCTTCCCCATCCTTCCCTAATCCGATGAGACCGATGACCACGCTGTCTGGTCTCCTTCCCCAAACCAACCAACCAACCAACCAACGTCTACTTGGTAGAGAAGGAATATCATGTTTAATGTGAATTTCAGACCACAGTGCCATTATATCTTCTTCACTTGGTGTAGCCATAAGAGAAAAGAATCTGTCTCTTCCTATATAAAATCATTGACAGGAGTTGGAGTCGAACCCAAACCGTAGGTATATGAATCTATCATCAATCCAAGGGACCACCAAATCTTCTTCTCCGTAACTCATTTTTCTATCATAACGCCGTTGCGGCACACTGGATGAGAATTCTTATACACAGGCTCCCTGTAGTAATTTGCAGCATGTTCAGTAAATTCATTTACTTGGTTGACCGAAGCACCATGAACTAGCTGCTTCGGCTACCCAGTGCATACATTCGACTATTTTGTAATCACCGAAACAAAATCACGTAACTGCCACCTTCACAGAACAGCGAACAGTGTAGGATGGAGAAATTTAAATAGGAAGTGTTCCTTTCCACTTGAGGCTACTCTATTGCGCTTTCTGTTTGTTTAAAATGTCGTGCAGTGCAAAAGAAAAGCTGTAACTCTTTGTCTCTCGGAAGTCTAGACCAGGCCATATGCATTATCTCACAGCGCAATGGAATGCAGAAGTTTTGGAGGAATTGTTAAGTTCATGGTAAGTGTCGTACACTGTATATAAGATGTCGCGAGTTCGAGTACATTCACTGCTACGTTTTTTAAAACGCAATCCTGCTGTCTGTTAAAGTTATCAATCTAATTGAATTTGAACATAATTCCCTTCACTTCTCAACCCAAAACAGTAGCATGTCAAAAAAGAGCTAACTTCTGCGACATTTTGTTCTTTTCAGGTTTAATAGACAGCCAGGCAGCAGATGCATCTCGAAACTTTTGTATTATGTATGGGGAGAGCGCATCGTGCCAAAAGACGTCAGAAAAGTATTTTCTACATTAGCTGTAGTGTGGTAGTGGCATTTTATTCTTCTTCAAACCTTGTTTGGCAGCTTTAACTCAGAACAAGTTTTCTACATGATGTAATGAATAAACTGCATGTGCTTTGTCAGACTGTTATAGATAAAATCAGAGAATTCGCATATATCCTTGATGATTAATATCTCTCTCATGTTTACTATTGTTTTAACAACACTAAAGGAAAACTTACGAAAATTGTGCACTGTATTATAAGAAATGAAATAAAACTACCCACGATAAGCTTACAACGAAAGTCTGTTTTAATAAAACTGAGTATCTGTACACAAGCGTGCCTCTATGGACAGGAATTAGTAAAATACTACTCATTTAGATTGGGTCTGTGTTTAATTGGTATGCTGTGACATACTCAAGGGGTATCCAAATGTGGCATTCCACAGATAAAGTTACATATTCCTAGAACCGAAAATTTGCTTGCCAGCAGCCGAAAGAGGCGTTACCTGTTGTGCAGCATTGTAAGTTTTTCACCATTGCACTATTAGCCGAAAGTATTTTCTTGCGATTTCCTTGTCGATGTTTGACCTGACTGCTTGAAGCTCTTCCACGGAAGGGATAAAAACGTTACAGTTAGTCAGACTGGAACTACGAACCATAACGGACGCTTTTACACAGGGCAGCACGTTACCAAACAGCTGGCGAAGAGGTATGTGTCTTAGCTTCGTCTAACAATGCTAGTGGTTACTAGAACTCGTAAACCGCTACTTAAAGGCTTTTCTTTTGCACTGCACGACGTTTTAAACAAACAGAAAGCGCAATAGAGTAGCCTCAAGTGGAAAGGAACACTTCCTATTTAAATTTCTGCATCCTACACTGTTGGCTGTTCTGTGAAGGTGGCAATTACGTGATTTTGTTTCGGTGATTACAAAATAGTCGAATGTGTGCACTGGGTAGCCGAGGCAGCTAGTTCATGGTGCTTCGGTCAACCAAGTAAATGAATTTACTGAACATGCTGCAAATTACTACAGGGAGCCTGTGTGTAAGAATTCTCATCCAGTGTGGCGCAACGGCGTTACGATAGAAAAATGAGTCTGGGTTCGATTCCAACTCCTGTCAATGATTTTATATTGGAAGAGACACATTTCTTTCTCTTCTGGCTACACCAAGTGAAGAAGATATATTGGCACTGATGTCTGAAATTCACATTAAACATGATATTCCTTCTCTACCAAGTAGACGTTAGTTTGAACCGCAATAAAGTCTGGAGTGGCGACATGTGGAAACTCTATCACCAGTAACCTTTCTTATACAAGTTATTTATTTCTGGGGCCACAGGACACTTATTCCATTTTTTATTTGAGCCTCTGTATGTCGATAAAATTGGTTCCGAACTGGGAATGCAACTCAGACCGCCCCTAACGCGGAATTTGATCTTTTCGTGACAATACAGCTCGGCTGCAATTTGTTGTTTGTTCAAAACTGCAGATTCCTCAATATCTCCACATGTTGCGCGTGAATGGGTTCGAATCCTGGTCCGGCACTAAAGATTTCATTATGTATTATCAAGCTCTAGCATGGGAACACCTATCTGCTGGTGGATAATAATTCTGATGATTAATATATTTTCATTTGTTGTCAACACTAACGATATTTGACGTTTTTGAGTCCCCGTGAGAGACAGACCTATTTGCGAGATCACTGTATGGTCAAGATGTTATTCCGAGCTGCTGGTGGAGAAAAATTCGGTAGCTGACATCTATTGGTGTGTAGTCAACAACGGTATGTGTGGGGCTCTATTCCCAGTCAGCACTGAACTCTTCGTCATATTATTTCAAGTTCAAACATGCTCACATGTCGCTGCTATTGCAACAAACCCATATTTAACGTTCGTTTTCTCTAGAATATAACAGCGATAGGTGCCGGGTTGGAGTCCTGGGAAGGAAAAAATTAATGTTTCGTCTCGTTATTTCAGTTAAAACATCTAGCTACTGCCGAGAAAATCCGATATGTCACAGTTGATTGTGCTTCTGGGTTCGAATCCCTGTCCAACACAAAGCTTTACCTCAAGGCATTTCAAGTAAGTTACTTGCGAAGAAGCAATATTTTACATCTCTCGTAGTTCGTTAACATGGACAGTAGATGCTGGGTAGGAATTCGCGTCCGTTAAAAATGTCTGCCTTATGTAATTTAAAGTTGATATTTGTTAACTGTTACTGTCTAAAATCGAGGTGTATCACTCTCTGTGTGCCTAATCAGGAATGACTGTTAGTTTCCGTCAGTCACGAAGTCTTAGCTTAGTCTGTATGACCTGGGTTTGAATCCATATGCAGAACGAACCGGTTCGTCGTGTCATTGGAAGTTCATACATATTTTCAACTAGCTGCTCGTGAATAACTTAAATTTTTAATGTCATTTTGTGTTACATAATAAGTACGGTATGTTACTTCCAAGAATGAATCATGAATACGACGAACTTACTACGTGCATTACCTATCTGACGTAATAATGAGAGTGGTAAAGTTTCGACTATGTCATTTATTGTAATAAATGTGAACTTACAAGCCTTAAGGACAGTCTTATCTGTGATAAGGTGTTCCCTGATATTTGGACTGAGCGAGGTGACGCAGTGGTTAGCACACTGGACTCGCATTCGGGAGGACGACGGTTCAATCCCGCGTCCGGCCATCCTGATTTAGGTTTTCTGTGATTTCCCTAAATCGCACCAGGCAAATGCCGGGATTGTTCCTTTGAAAGGGCACGGCCGACTTCCTTCTCCGTCCTTCCCTAAACCGATGAGACCGATGACCTCGCAGTTTGGTCTCTTCCCTCAAAACAACCCAACCCAACCCTGATATTTGTAGTATCGTGGTATTACTTTACATCATGAGTTATTGCGATACAGCGCAGTGGTGACTTGTTGGAACCATTTTCAATAGTCAAACGACTGTACCAAGGAACGATTAGAGGACCTGCTAGACAGCCGCGTTATGCCGGTTACATGCGAATCAGGCGAAATGCAATTCCGGTCGTTCGGATACTTTTGAGCATGACTGTACATGATTACTGTTCTGGTGTTGACCATCGCCGGAAGGTGCTGTTCACAACATGAGGCAGCACAAATAAAAGGAGGTGCTGTTATCTTATTGTTCAAAAAAAATAAAAATAAAGAGATGTTGAGGGCATCGCAGCATATGGAAATAGGCCGAGTCTGTAGCAATAGGAACGCTTCCAAACAACTGTAATAAGGTGATGACCTCTACATTTAATCCCATGTTCCACAGCGACAAGTAGCAGATACCCAGTGTTCCACCAAGGTTCTCTCCATCTCAACGGAGTGGTCTCAGTCGATCATTGTGCGGTAGTCAACAGCGTACCCAGTGGATGGTCGAGATGGGAAAGATACCATTGATATGGGGCGACGTGCTGTACTACACACAGCAGTTGATAGCGAGATCAATTTTACCCAGAAGTCGGAGAGAGCAATGTCTACCACACTATGCAACCTGTGTAGAAACAGAGTGAGCCGAGTTAATGCTATAGGACCGTGTTTTGACCGCTCAGTGGAAACGGCAATAAGTTGTCGTTGCTCCGCCATCCGTATACGATGTGTAACGTCAGTGCCAAATGAAGCCTGCTCTTGCAACACTACGACAGTACGAACAGTTACAGTTATGTTTCTTGTTGGGAAAATAGGAAGACTCAACATCGAAGCAGATCCGCCTTCCTCAGGATCCATTCACGTCCATCACCCAAACATTCATCATCGTTATTCTTCACCATCCAGCAGAGAAAAATTACGAAATATAAAAGCTCCCTTAATTTCATCCGATAGATTTTTACCGTATCTCTCTCTTCCGATATATCAAAAACGAATACCGGCTACGTGCCAGCATCGAGCATATGTGGCGATCCTATGAAATATGCAGGTATTTATCCATTGGAGCAGGTGGCCATTGATCGACGTCGCTTGCACAGACCGGTGTAAGTTACATTGCCTGTACTGTGAGAGAACCTTCTCTCACATGTAATCAGTTTTATTGTCAGTTGAAAAATTACTGTATAGTCAGTTCTCTGAAATATGTACATGGTCACTGTTATAAAAAATAAGCAACAATCTCGACTTTAATATAACAAGTTACACGAGCTCCAAACTATAAATCACAATCATAATATTTTGAATTTTGATTAAAAATGGCTCTGAGCACTATGGGACTTAGCATCTGTGGTCATCAGTCCCCTAGAACTTAGAACTACTTAAACCTAACTAACCTAAGGACATCACACACATCCATGCCCGAGGCAGGATTCGAACCTGCGACCGTAGCAGTCCCACGGTTCTGGACTGCGCGTGAACTTTGATAACATCAGTTTCTTGTCCTCTTGTACGATGCTCAAAATGATTCTTTTGTTTTTCACGTTGATCTCCCTCCTTTTCATATTTTTAAAAGAAACTAGTGATGAATTTGAACCGAGAATTCGAGAGTCTCCTTTTGAATCCCAAAATGTCCTTCTGAAAGTTTCGAAATCTGGTAAACAAACGGTGACGAAGTCAAAAGATATTCGACAGACGTTTTCTTTGAAAGTGAGGGACAAATATATACAGCATGAGTCACTAACTACTGCCAGCAAGAGTAACTCCGACAGTATGATAGGAGCTAAAAAGTTTTTGTTACAAAAGTTGCATCCAACGGGAGCCATAATACGCTGTTGGTTTTTTGTTGATAGGTAGGGTCACCTTAGAGATATGAATGTCAACATTATTTTTTTAAATGGCATGCTATAGTTTGGTACGTATTTTCTGATAGCGGCTACCGAGACGAATCCAATGTTGTGTAACAGTAAGGTCTTTGAAGGTCAACGAAGGCCACAAAGCTGGCATGAACGTCCATTTACAGAAGATATTCGAAGTGATGACCCTTGGTATCAATGCAGTGCTGTAATCTTCTTATCATAGATTGAGTAGTATTCCCTATCCCATCGGCACTTATCGAAGCACATGCTCTGACAATTCTCTCTTGCATATCTTCAGGTGTAGTTGGAACGTCTTTATAAACAATGTCTTTTACGAATCCCCACAAGAAAAAATCGAGAGGCGTCAAGTCTGGCGAACGAGCCGGCCACCACATCCCCTCCGTGTCGAATCCAACGATTTGGGAATTGTCTCTACAACTCATTTCTAGCCATCTTGTTGATACCACATTCTGTTCCTTGTTCCTAAAGGTATTTCTTCCAATAACACACCTAATGTTTCTAGCAGGAATGTGGTGTACTTCCTACCCTTAAGATTTCCTTCGATGAAATAAGGGGCTATAATTCTGACCTCTACAGTCCCACACCGTACATTCACCGACCATGATTTTTGGTGTGCAACTTGCCGCAGCCAACATGGATTTTCAGTTCCCCAATAATTCATGTTATGCAAATTAATACTTCCATCGTTCGTGAATGTAGCCTCGTCAGTAAATAAAATCAAATTAAGAAACGCGTCATCCCTCTGAATCTGAAGTTTAGTCCATCGGAAGAATTCAATGCGACGCATACAATCCGTACCAGTTAATTCTTGGTGGAGACTGATATAGTAAAGATGATATTTATGACGATGCAGAACGCGAACAACACTACTCTGGCTCATGCCAGATTCCCTTGCGATTTGACGCGAACTAACAAGGATCTCGAACCACAGTGACAAGAGCACCAATTTCCGTTTCCTCGTTAGTAACTTTCCTTTGCCAGATATGTTTCCCATGCGTTAAAGATCCAGCTCTCAATTTATCATACACATATTTAAACGTACGACGTGTAGGGTGAGGAGTTCAGGATATCTTTCAGCGTGTAAGTCTCTAGCTCTCACTGAATTTCATTGACATTATCCGTACATGAGAAGCATATGGACTTGTTCTTCGAAGGAATACATTATTCACATTCGCTTGACTCGACGATAGTAGTCTTACCGTTCCTATTTGTTGTGTTACGAAACCGTTGAATGCTTTTTACATGTCAATGGCACGTTAGATGGATATACCGTATTAGACGAATATTTACTATCTCCACGATATAAGAGAGAGAAATGTCAGCGCATGTGCTTCGAGAAGTGTCGATGTGATGAGGAATACCACTCAATCCATGATAAAAAGACTGCCGCACTGCATTGATGCCAAGGGTCATCACTTCAAATACTTTCTGTAAATGGATGTTCATGCCAGCTTTGTGACCTTCGTTGACCTTCAAAGACCTTACTGTTATACATCATTGGATTCGTCTCGATAGCCGATATCAGAAAATAAGTACCAAACTAGAGTACCCCATTTACAAAAACGAAGTTGACCATATCTCTGACGCGATTCCACCCAGCAACAAAAAACCAACGTCGTATTATGGCCCCCGTTGTCCCACGCAACATTCGTCCAACAAACCTTTCAGCTACTATTCGGAGTTATTCTAGGTGGCAATAGTTAGTGACTCACCCTGTATATTATTATTAGATTCTTGCGGCGGTCGTTGTGAAAGAACCATTTGTAGTATCGTGCCTGAGCACAAGGAACCTCTTTATCTGGTGATTCCAACGGGCTTGACAGCACAGGTACAGCCGTAGGGCGTATACAGATTTTCGATGTTGGAAGAACTTTGTGAGTCTTTCACCTCTAGTTCTGTTGAATGATTATGGTGGCAATCCCCACTTGAGAAACAATATAGTCACTATATGTAATCAGTTCTCTTCGCCAAGCTTTACCAATGTACTGAAATAAGCCTGATGCAAATAGGGATATTTAGAGGATCACCCGTGACAATTTGAAATCCAGCAGAATTTTGTTTTGCATTCGCTTCTCCGTCGTGTATATTACGTGTAGAAATTTGATTCATTTTATGTGAATGGTGCAAAAGCATTAGGTTTTAAGCATTTCCTTACAGATTATCATTATTGTAACTGTTTTCCATAATATTTTCAATTAACGATACACACGTATGTAAAATAGTGAACTAAAAAACAAAAAAACATGAATGTAAAATAACAATTTAAAACTTAAAAAATAAGAGTAAACTCAATCAGAATAGTAATGAATGTGCAGGTATTTTAATGAGATATTAAAAATCATTGTGTACACCCTATTTTTCAAAACCAGAATTTCAGAAACCAGCATTATTACACAGGGCTGTACGTTTCTCGAAAACTTTAATTTATGTTGAAACAAAAGTTTTCATTTCTCAGAATTAATTAATGGTGGTGGGGTATTTTGCAAAATTTCAAATTATTACAAAACTTGGTAATACAGTTTTCAAGAGCATTAATTACATATAAACTTTCATGTGAAAACTTTTTTATATAGCATCGTTTCGAAGATATCCCCTCTATGATTTACCTCTTAAAACTGAAAGTTGGCACAAACAAAAAAATATGTATTTTACTATTTAGCCCCCTACACGCTCGAAAAGTTTCATCAAGATTGTTTACTGACACTTGGGAATGTTCCCTTGTTAGTTACGTGCGCCTTGTGCTATCTGGCCGTGGTGTGTGGCTACTTCCGTTGAGAAACGTTTTTATGCTGTAGTTTTTGGAACCACGTGAATAGTTGAGTTCCTGTGCAAAGTACTTAAATGTCAAGTTAACCATATCGAATGGTCATCTATCACGGCTTACGTAACGTGATGCTTATTTGTGTGGTGTGTCCACCGGTAGCAACTTGTAGTGATTTTTAGATCTCCTGAATGGTGCACAATATCCGCGATTGCTATACCGTACGGTGATCTTCGTTGTACCCTATGGTAAGTCTCTAGTCCTTGTTTCTCTTAGTATGCGGTTGCGTTGTCCGTTAGAAGTACCCTAGTGGGCAGTTGTCACTTCGTATTTCAGGAGCACCGCCAAGCCGGTATTTGTGCTATTTGCCCATAGGATGTGCTGATGTCCTCATTTTCCGTTTAATGCTGCTACAGAGCGGTTGTTATGATCTGTGTCAGGTATATGGATCGCTGGTGCCTATTTATCAAAATTTTCACTACTAAATTCCGCTTCATTTTGTTTTCGCTGTTTTCTTATAATCCCCTTAAGTTACGTGATACACAAACTTATGTGAGTGGTACATGTATTAACGAAGTTTGTTGCAGAATCATTATAATGAATGAGTTGTACATGTATAATATATCCTGTCTGTACCAAGTTGGTGCTATTCATGTTGAAGAGCCAGTTTGATAAGTTTGAAGGCAATGGATCATTAGGCGTATTTGTTCATTGATTTGCGTAGCTGACCAGCTGAGTAAAATATTATTATGATTTGCTGAGTGCCTGTTTATTTTGATCCATTTTATCAAATTGTTATTTATCCTGTTAATTTCTATATTTGTCTGTTCAGTTTGTTCTTGGTGTAAGCTTTTAGGCTTGCTCGCCGTTAAAACCGTAGCTTTACAATTTTACATACCGACTAGATTCTCTTGGGGGGGGGGGGGGCGAGTACCATGTAGTTCTTTTATTAAATTATGACATGTTTCGCTTTAACCACATCTAATTCTGCTATCCGAGTTTCACGAATTTTGTTATTCATGTGCTTTTTGTAATTCTACAGCATTGCATTTAATGTCTAAAATTTTACATGTAGATTGGGCTCTATTCCTGGAATGATTTTGCATTTGGATTTCGTCGTAGTTAATTTCTATTGGTGATTGAAATGCAAATTACCAAATGCGTAATCAGCGGAACTATTGGCAACATGTACATCCATGTAATCTATGTTGAAAGCTATTGACTTAAATCTTGTCTTGCACGTTATTTCTGATACCTTGCGCCTTATGTTTAAAGTCAAAACTGCAAATCAGAAAAATTGTAGTCACTTTTGACATAAGACACAAATAGTTCTTACACAAGCTGCGTGATGGTCGCGAATAAAACAGTGACGCGAATATAGAATAAATTTCCTTTACTTTACGTCTATGGTCACAAATTTTTTGTCATCAGACTAACCGTTTCGGTCTATTAAGACCATCTTCAGATCTGTTTTATAAGTATGCTTTATTAAGCAGATCTGAAGATGGTCATTCTAGACCGAAACCGGTAGTCTGATGACAAAATTGTCACAAAAAGGCGTAAAGTAAAGGAAATTCATTTAATAGTTCTTAACTGTTCGGTGCTTCACCTCACTTGTTAGTGTTATGCATTTGAAATTTAATATTTTTGTCGAACTGTACTGTCATTTTCTGAATTACCACTCAAGTGAATATTCAAGGGTTATGAATACACTGACAAATTTTCTTCTCTCTTCTTGTCTTTAGGTAATTAGTTATTCTACCGACCCATATTTCGATGTCTTACTCGTAAACTGTATTACATTTGTACTTCTTACCACTTAGTGGATCGTGTTGTTCGTTCGCCTACAGCTGTTTTCCTCTCCGTCCTGCTCGTTGCCGTTTCAAATCTGTTTGCTTACATATTACATTTTATACTGAGATTTTGTGGCCTCTTAATTAACCGTTGTGCTCCATTATATGGAACTGTATGCTTTGTGACTACTTTTATAGATTTATTTTGAGTCAGATAGTGTTAATAATTCTTTCATGGCCATATTTATTTTGTTTGCATATGACAATCAGGGCTTCCACAATGCTTTCAGAAACAAGCACCTGTCCATGTAGACATAACATTGTTGCCTTACAGTCCATTGTATAGTAGATAAAGCTTTCTACTCAGTTATATGTGCAGGCTACGATAGTGGCACTAGTGAAAAACAAAGTTAATGTTTAGACGAGCGAACACATTATGACCACCTGCTTAATAGCTTGTTAATCCGTCTTTGGGACGAAATACACCACTGATTCAGCGTATCAGGAATCCAACTGTTTGTTGGTAGGTATGTGGCATTAGATGCCTAAGAACAGGTCATGTAACTTCCGTTAATAACGAGCCACTGTGATGGCGTGCGATAGCGATCCAGATGGGTTTCATAGGATTTACTACAGGCGAATTTGGTGGCCGAGACATGAGACTGAGTTCATTAATTCTCCTCAAGCCCCTGCAGCACTGTTCTGGCTCCGAGACACGGACAATTATAATGCTTTCGCCGTCGGGAAAGACATGGAGCGTGAAGAGATTCGCAGCCGTCAGCGTGTCTTCGATTACTACCAAAGGTTCCATGCAAGCACAGAGAATGTATCTCATAACAATACTGCTCTCACCTGCCCGAGTCCGTGGCGCACTGAACGTTTCGAACCGCCGGTCACCTCGATGACGACGTTTGTAGAGACGACCATCGACCTAGCGTAGCAAAAATGTGACCCACCGCCGACACGTTTCCATTGATCGACGGTCGGATACCGATGGTCCCGTGTCCACTGCAGTCATAATTGATGATGTCGCTGTGTCAACATGTTAATACATAGGGGTGGTCTGCTGAGAAGCTCCATGTTCAACAAAGTACAATGAACGGTACGCTCCGAAACACTTGTGCGTGGACCATCATTGTGTTCTTTCAGCAGTGAAGCCACAGATCACCATCTGTCATTCTTTACAAAGCAGACAAGCCTCTGAGCCCCACGTTCTGTGAAGAGTCGTGGACGTACAACCATTTAGCGCCTAGTGGTAAATTTCACTGTCCTACCTTTTTCCGTAGATTCTCACGACAGTAGCTGGTGAACATTCGACCAGCTTCGCCGTTTTCGAGATACTCTTTCATAGGCTCTGTGTAAAAATAATCTGCCCTTTGTCGAAGTCCCTTATCTCAATGAATTTCCCCGTTTGCAGCCCATATCTTCTCCAAGGTGATCCCCCATCCGCGTCTACTCCGCTTACATACTTCTGTTACCGCGCCACGTGCCCGCAATGCTAATTAAAGGTGTTGCATGTTACGAAACCTTCAAAAAATAAATCATATATAATTACATATCAGTTCTGCAGTGACATACATAGTAACAAAAGTAATGTCTGATACCTTGGCAGAAAGCTTTTATAATATAATTTTACAGGAGCTGAATTCAAAATTTATCGCAGGAAAAATCAACGGCACAGCATTTTGCGTAGTATGAACTGTCGAAACTGATGTTCGGTCTATGTTCTCTTCCGAAAATAATGTGAACATATTTTGTTGAATATGGTTGCTTCCCAATCTTTCGTTGCTACAGCGTTCACCCGGAGAGCTTTGCTAGTTGGATCTAAAGGTAAATGACAGAAATAAAATCACTAGAATGAACGTAAACAGCGCAACCATAATTCATGTATGCGAAAGGACATATTGCTTGAAAGGCTCGACCTACGGATGATATGTGATTCTTTTAAATTCAGATTACGATTGGATAGATTAGTAGACACGTAAACGACACAAGCTGGCATTTTAATGGAATAATTACATTCACATAATCAAAGTACCAGATGCTACTTGAGATACGACAACGAAAGTCGATAGATACTCCCAATGGTCGAAACTGGGGACAGGCAACTCAGAATTACATCACGGGGAAGTATCACAGCGATGAACCATGGAGGTATAAATGCTGTGAACCTAATGTTTTGGACTATGTAAGATGGCGGACATCGGCTCCAAGCATGTGACGTAATGGCAGCTCCTTCCTTTTCTACCTCCATGAGAGCTACCATACAACAAAAGACGACCGACGCCAGAAATTATCGACAGAGAAAATTAGTAACCAAGAGGAGAAGCGGCATTAACTCCGCCCCTCTGTTTTTTGACAAGCGAGAGAGCAGTATTCCACTTAGAAGCTAAGTGAAAACTTCCATCTCTCTTCGTAAGGTTACTTGCTAATTAATTTCGACTGTTTCCTTAATAACACTGTCCTAATGCTCTCTTCTTTTCAAAAAACAGAGACAGAGTTAATGATACCTAATCCCTTAGTCAATAATTTTCATGATAGATAACTTCTGTCATTAGTCATCTTTGGTTTGTGGTGGCGTTAGTGTTTAAACGGCGTTGATATGAATGCATTTTTGTTTTTCTTGCATTATTACACGCTGCACAGTAACATCTTTGCCAACCGTCTAGACTCGCATTCAAGTACGTAGCATCCTCACAGAGTTGAGTAATATTCACCTTTCCCATGTAAGCTACAGTATTTATATTATTACCCACACAATAACAATCATGTCATTGTAATACACATCGCTGACCAACTCAAGTCCGACAATTCGGAGTTGTCACAATGGATTTTTAAGGTCACAGAGTTCAACATGGTTATCAGATGGAAATGGAAAGTTCACATGCTATGTACACGAGCAATGTGGGCAGTTGGACCGTTGTGCCACAATTGTCCTATGTCCTTGGAGAGACCTTCCCAGCAAACAGCAGGAGACGGGATCAGCTTTGATGAAACACCACCATTTTGCAAACGGTGATGAAACTACTCGCAGACCCAGAGGGCAGAGTTGCTGCGTAGATGACCTCCCAACCCATCCCCCCCCCCCTTCTTGTCATTTATCTTTACCGACCTCTGATGTTTTAGCTTGCCCAGGCCTTATATGTCGAAATGTCCAGAAGTACGGTATCTGTTTTCAGCATATAGTCGAATGTCGCGCTGGGAATCGAACCTGTAATCTTCTTCAGTTACTAGTTCTCTGGTCTTAGAGCCATTCCAACTTTTATGGAGTGACAAAGACAGTCGTCTCCAAGTATCAGCATCATTTCTTTATTCTTTCTCCCTTTATCACACCATCACACCGCGCTCAAATTCCCTCATAGCTCCCTCCTCTCTGAATCTCTCACCATTCAGGGCTCTTCCACATAGAGTGCTCAGATTTTTTTTTTTTTTTTTTTTGGTCATCAGTCTACTGACTGGTTTCATGCGGCCCGCCACGAATTCAATTCCTGTGCTAACCTCAGAGTAGCACTTGCAACCTACGTCCTCAATTACTTGCTTGACGTATTCCAATCTCTGTCTTCCTCTACAGTTTTTGCCCTCTACAGCTCCCTCTAGTACCATGATGGAAGTCATTCCCTCATGTCTTAGCAGATGTCCTATCATCCTGTCCCTTCTCTTTATCAGTGTTTTCCACATATTCCTTTCCTCTCCGATTCTGCGTAGAACTTCCTCATTCCTCACCTTATCAGTCCACCTAATTTTCAACATTCGTCTATAGCACCACATATCAAATGCTTCGATTCTCTTCTGTTCCGGTTTTCCCACAGTCCATGTTTCACTACCATACAATGCTGTACTCCAGACGTACATCCTCAGAAATTTCTTCCTCAAATTAAGGCTGGTATTTGATATTAGTAGACTTCTCTTGGCCAGAAATGCCTTTTTTGCCATAGCGAGTCTGCTTTTGATGTCCTCCTTGCTCCGTCCGTCATTGGTTATTTTACTGCCTAGGTAGCAGAATTCCTTAACTTCATTGACTTCGTGACCATCAATCCTAATGTTAAGTTTCTCGCTGTTCTCGTTTCTACTACTTCTCATTACCTTCGTCTTTCTCCGATTTACTCTCAAACCATACTGTGTACTCATTAGACTGTTCATTCCGTTCAGCAGATCATTTAATTCTTCTTCACTTTCACTCAGGATAGCAATGTCATCAGCGAATCGTATCATTGATATCCTATCACCTTGTATTTTAATTCCACTCCTGAAGCTTTCTTTTATTTTCATCATTGCTTCCTCGATGTACAGATTGAAGAGTAGGGGCGAAAGGCTACAGCCTTGTCTTACACCCTTCTTAATACGAGCACTTCGTTCTTGATCGTCCACTCTTATTATTCCCTCTTGGTTGTTGTACATATTGTATATGACCCGTCTCTCCCTATAGCTTACCCCTACTTTTTTCAGAATCTCGAACAGCTTGCACCATTTTATATTGCCGAACGCTTTTTCCAGGTCGACAAATCCTATGAAAGTGTCTTGATTTTTCTTTAGCCTTGCTTCCATTATTAGCCGTAACGTCAGAATTGCCTCTCTCGTCCCTTTACTTTTCCTAAAGCCAAACTGATCGTCACCTAGCGCATTCTCAATTTTCTTTTCCATTCTTCTGTATATTATTCTTGTAAGCAGCTTCGATGCATGAGCTGTTAAGCTGATTGTGCGATAATTCTCGCACTTGTCAGCTCTTGCCGTCTTCGGAATTGTGTGGATGATGCTTTTCCGAAAGTCAGATGGTATATCGCCAGACTCATATATTCTACACACCAACGTGAATAGTCGTTTTGTTGCCACTTCTCTCAATGATTTTAGAAATTCTGATGGAATGTTATCTATCGCTTCTGCCTTATTTGACCGTAAGTCCTCCAAAGCTCTTTTAAATTCCGATTCTAATACTGGATCCGCTATCTCTTCTAAATCGACTCCTGTTTCTTCTTCTATCACATCAGACAAATCTTCACCCTCATAGAGGCTTTCAATGTATTCTTTCCATCTATCTGCTCTCTCCTCTGCATTTAACAGTGGAATTCCCGTTGCTCTCTTAATGTTACCACCGTTGCTTTTAATGTCACGAAAGGTTGTTTTGACTTTCCTGTATGCTGAGTCTGTCCTTCCGACAATCATATCTTTTTCGATGTCTTCACATTTTTCCTGCAGCCATTTCGTCTTAGCTTCCCTGCACTTCCTATTTATTTCATTCCTCAGCGACTTGTATTTCTGTACTCGTGATTTTCCCGGAACATGTTTGTGCTTCCTCCTTTCATCAATCAACTGAAGTATTTCTTCTGTTACCCATGGTTTCTTCGCAGCTACCTTCTTTGTACCTATGTTTTTCTTCCCAACTTCTGTGATGGCCCTTTTTAGAGATGTCCATTCCTCTTCAACTGTACTTCCTACTGCGCTATTCCTTATTGCTGTATCTATAGCGTTAGAGAACTTCAAACGTATCTCGTCATTCCTTAGTACTTCCGTATCCAACTTCTTTGCGTATTGATTCTTCCTGACTAATGTCTTGAACTTCAGCCTACTCTTCATCACTACTATATTGTGATCTGAGTCTATATCTGCTCCTGGGTACGCCTTACAATCCAGTATCTGATTTCGGAATCTCTGTCTGACCATGATGTAATCTAATTGAAATCTTCCCGTACCTCCCGGCCTTTTCCAAGTATACCACCTCCTCTTGTGATTCTTGAACAGGGTATTCGCTATTACTAGCTGAAACTTGTTACAGAACTTAATTAGTCTTTCTCCTCTTTCATTCCTTGTCCCAAGCCCATATTCTTCTGTAACCTTTTCTTCTACTCCTTCACCTACAACTACATTCCAGTCGCCCATGGCTATTAGATTTTCGTCCCCCTTTACATACTGCAATACCGTTTCAGTATCCTCATACACTCTCTATATCTGTTCATCTTCAGCGTGCGACGTCGGCATGTATACCTGAACTATCGTTGTCGGTGTTGGTCTGCTGTCGATTCCTATTAGAACAACCCGGTCACTGAACTGTTCACAGTAAGACACCTCTGCCCTACCTTTCTATTCATAACGAATCCTACACCTGTTATACCATTTTCTGCTGCTGTTGATATTACCCGATACTCATCTGACCAGAAATCCTTGTCTTCCTTCCACTTCACTTCACTGATCCCTACTATATCTAGATTGAGCCTTTGCATTTCCCTTTTCAGATTTTCTAGTTTCCCTGCCACGTTCAAGCTTCTGACATTCCAAGCCCCGACTCGTAGAACGTTATCCTTTCGTAGATAATTCAATCTTTTTCTCGTGGTAACCTCCCCCTTGGCAGTCCCCTCCTGGAGATCCGAATGGGGGACTATTCCGGAATCTTTTGCCAATGGAGAGATCATCATGACACTTCTTCAATTACAGGTCACATGTTCTGTGGATACACGTTACTTGTCTTTAATGCAGTGGTTTCCATTGCCTTCTGCATCCTCATGTCGTTGATCATTGCTGATTCTTCCGCCTTTAGGGGCAATTTCCCACCCCTAGCACAAGAGAGTGCCCTGAATCTTTATCCGCTCCTCCGCCCTCTTTGACAAGGCCGTTGGCAGAATGAGGCTGACTTCTTATGCCGGAAGTCTTCGGCCGCCAATGCTGATTATTTATCAAAATTTAGGCAGTGGCGGAGATCGAAACCGGGACCGGAGACGTTTTGATTGTGAATCAAAGACGCTACCCCTGCAAAGTACCTACAAATTGAAGCTGTATGAGAAAACTAGTACCCAGCAATCTCTTCAGGAAATATATTTTAATGAGGCTGATTCAATGTATATTCACTTGATGATGAAAATTGGATGTGTGAACAAGCGGTGAGAGAGTTTATGTGACGCAGGTTTCGTACTTACCTCTGTACTACGGAATTTGGGGTAGTGGCGTCATAGAAGAGCGTGTGAAATGAGTGAATGTAAGTCGTAGACATGCCACAGCTATTTGTGTTGCATTTGATTCATATTTGATATTCGACAGAACTTTGGAAGAGAATAATTAATCAGACGTTTTCCATCTACTGTGTAATTAAAGACTCCTCCAGAATACTCCATGGAGTAGGATTCTCAGATTCATTTATTTAAGTTTGTACTGTGTATGTACTGGTGGTATTTATTCACTTTCCATTATATCACCGCGTAGGTCATTTCTAATTCCGGCGAATCCAACGGCATTCATTAGATTATATTTCGCCTGTTCGTGTTGCTATATGCCTAACCCAGCTTCAGTTATTAAAAGTAGTTACGACAGTCATAGCTTCTGTCTTACGCATTTATTACATTCCTGCCCCTTCTCGTATCTTCCAACATTGTTTAATTCACTGCCTGTTCAGCGACATCCTGGTTTTTGGTTTACCATTTAAGATTAACACATTAGGACTGAATTTATACGCCGTTTCTATAGTTTTCGTTCCAAGCATAAAAGGAACATTTTTTCAGTACAGTACTCAATTTCCTAAATGAAC
Source organism: Schistocerca piceifrons (assembly GCF_021461385.2). NCBI lineage: Eukaryota > Metazoa > Arthropoda > Insecta > Orthoptera > Acrididae > Schistocerca > Schistocerca piceifrons. The sequence goes on from NC_060138.1 coordinate 805,381,662, forward strand.
TACCTGCTATTTCTGTATCCTCGATTCTTTCTGTACTTTCCGTATTTTCTTCATTTTGGGATGCTGTTAGTTCATGAATTCATCTTCTGGTCTAATAATGCTACTGTCGAATCTTCTGTCGTCAGGTTACATCGAAATACCATGTGATCTTAATCAGTCCTCCAGATCCCATGTTTCAAACATTGATGCTAATTCAGATCGTGTAACATTATTAGGCTTTCCGGCGTATGAAAGCTATAAGTGCCCTTGGAAAGGCATTCACCAAACTATATATTAAATGATCAACTTATAAGACCTATTCTTTGAAAGACATTTGATTTATATAATTTATGTAACTGTAGAGATGTGCATCTAGCGCAAATGCTAATACATCGACTGCGCAGTCACAGAAACATTTTAACAGAAGCTGAACTGAGCGTTCCGCTCGATCTAAATAAAAAATATGACGGTAAAAACTTTTGTAGATCTTCAGATTTTATCGCACTTCTTGTAATGTGAAAGGGTAAAGAAGGTCGATTGTGAGCCATAAAAATGAGCGGTCTTGCCAGCGTGCAGACAACAGTTGTTAACTGTTAAAATTCAAGTAATTTACGTTCGATTCTGTATATCGGCAAGTTATTGTTAGAAAAGTGTTAAACAGTGAAAGAATTGAATCAAAAGAAAGAGAAAGAATGAGTGTAATTTGTGATATAGACGTGAACCAACAAGTGATCACAGGACAGGCTGAAATCTTATAGCACCAACATAGTCAGAAAACTACTTACGTAAGTTATACTGTTCATAAATAAGCCCTAATTGCTTGTGAGAATTATTTGAATATATTTAGTGTTTACCAGAATTCATATTTTATTGGCTCTGAGCACTATGGGACTTAACAGCTAAGGTCATCAGTCCCCTAGAACTTAGAACTACTTAAACCTAACTAACCTAAGGACATCACACACATCCATGCCCGAGGCAGGATTCGAACCTGCGACCGTAGCGGTCTCGCGGTTCCAGACTGACGCGCCTAGAACCGCACGACCACACCGGCCGGCATATTTTATTCTTTTCCTTTTTTTTTTACCTCCATGTCATTTTTATAAATGTCAATCAGCCTTTACTACAGCAGAGAATACTGCGGCATCCTTGTTTACTCTATAACTTATGGCCGCCCCATTTATTAATGATTTCATTTGCAAATGCAATTTTTATTGTTCATTGTTAAAGGTCCCCTACGTAATCATAAAATTCATACTGATTACGTGAAGGAATCTGGGTTCATTTCCAAACAATAGAAGCCTTTGCGTAATCAGAAACTAGCCTTCTGACAACGATCAGGAGCCGACCAGAAGACGGACGTCTTCGGCCTGTTTCGTGTTTCCCGTGGCAAAGCTGTACCAAACTGGGAACACGACATTCTAGTGTGAAATACAACACATATATAAGTATTAGATAAAAATTGAAAAACTGAAATATATCAATATTTTTTTATCATACTAGAAGTACTGAACAAAACTGTGGAAGTATTAACAATTTCGAAAAATAACAGCAGTGCGCAAAACGACGGATGTAAGTACGGTTTACATTACGCGTAAAATCTCGCGTATTATATAAAAAAAAGACCAATTTCCGGAATTTCTTTCCTTACTGCTTCATTTTATCCTATCTCTGTCAATTTCCTTCCATAATTGCTTATCTACGTCGTTAGGAGTCATTTCTGATCATCTCTTCACGCAAAGTCTATTTGTTAGTATTATTGGCATCTTCATTGTTACTACGGTTAACAACACAAGACGGATGCCATAATAGTAGGACTCGGTGTCTAGTAGGTGATTGTCACTTATTTTCTAAGTTAGGTGCCATCTTGTCTTCTACCCGTTATAGCTCTGCAATTGTCAGCTACCGCGGTGTGACTTTCGACTATCAGGAAGCGTCGGAGCGTGCGCATCTGAGAGTTAACGATCGGCGTGCCGCCAAAGATATCTTTGAGCACTTACGTCACAAACTTTAAAATAAACGTGGAAGGTGACAGATGCAAGCCGACAAAGAGTGTGGATGACGGTGATGACAATTGTCAAGTCATACCCACTACGTTCGCGAACGGGAATAGGCAGACCCGATTGGCGAATAGAGAGAACGGCAGACGATGTTACTGTGCGTGACGTATAGTCACAGCAAGCTTTGTCACAGCAAGCGGGAGAATTTTCGATGGTTGAAATGAGAATTTTTCCTTCAAGAAAGAGAACAGGAGATACTGGAAAGTGGAGCTTATAAATTACAAGAACAACGTGATAGACAAGAAAGGGAACAAAAAGAAAGGGAAAAGGAAGAAAGGGCAAAACACGAAAGGGAGCAAAATGAACAGGAGACAGAGCGAAAATGGTTTCATCTAAATACCACCATTGGTAATCTGACCTGTGTTACTGGTACAACGAAAACTCGGTTAGATAATAATTTTGCCAACTTAGAGGCAAGAATAAGGACAGTCACGGTGGAACGTATCGTGGAATTAAGTACTAAAGTTAATGAAAGGATAGAAGGTATTCTGCAAAAGGTAGAGGCATGTGAGAGCACAGTAGGTAACATGTACAAAGACTTCAAAGTACAAGTCGAAATAAGTCTGCTGATGTCGGAACTAAAGTAAACAAGCTTTCAGACAACGTCATCACTCTGCAAGGCCAGGTCAATGACCTGACACAGGCGCTATCCGACATTAATATTGAAAAGAGGGTGAATGATGCTGCCGCAAACGTACGTTCCACGGTAGGAAAAGAATTTGTAGAATGGGTCGAGACTACAGAACAGTACATAGAAAACAAGCCATTAAGTCAGCCACAGTTGAAGATTTAGCTGCTCCAGGTACATCGGGAGATACGCTTCTCAGTGAATTAGGAGAAATTCGTAGAGTTTTTCACCGAGATCTTCCCGAGTGGAAATGACACCTCACTGACGAAATCGAGCAATTGAAACAACAAGTCAATGATTTTCCTAATGGCAACAGAAGTGAGTATTCACACTTGCTTTCTTCAGAACATGAATACAATAACAATCCCGTGTCTCGTGTATAATTCTCTCCACTTGTTCATGGTCACAGCAGTAAGAACCCTTTAGTACGCAACCAGAATGATTAAGTAACTCTTGAGCTTATGAAAGAAGAAAGCGTTCTCAGGCACCTCGTATTCCAGCCTTTTCTGCCAGAGAAACGAAACATCCACCCAGTCGTTTTTCTGAAGTCATTTAATGGTGTCTTTCCCGAGAGCTGAGGTGACAAGCAACGTATGCGCTTTATAGTAGGTTACAATCAAGGAGAGGGTTCTATCTGGGGAACAGAAGTGATTGACAGATGTAATAATTACGCTGCCTTCGATAAACAATTTCTGAACAAATTCTGGAGTTCAGGCATGCAACAACACCTCAGAAAGGAAGTATATAATGCTAAACCGTTTAATACGAGAAGTCCTGGTCTCCGTAGGTACTTTAAGAAATATCTGCAAAAAATACAATATTGGGACACGCCCATTTCCACGAAGGACATAATTATGATCCTTAAGTCAAAGCTACCGGAATAAATCAAGGAGAAGTTAGTAAACGTCAGTAACGACGGCCCGGATGCATTTCTGTCAGTACTTGACAACCTTGACAGGATTCAAGAGGACGTGTGTGCAAGTGCGCGGAGTAATTCTAATCTTTGCCCGCACACTACATAGCCGCACGGCGTAGGCGCAGACTCAGATATTTCATACCAACTGTAGTGGGACGAAATTAAGCGTCACCCATCCACCAAAGTCAGCCCAGTTTGCAGGTGACTATAAGTTTAATTTAGTTTTGTTTATGTGTTTTCTTATTATTTGTAATAGATGTGAATTATCTAAAAGTTTTGTATTTTTTTTTATGTGTTTCATGTACGGAGAGGTCGGCGCAACGAACGGGGACAGCATCTTCGTTGCCGCGACCAGAGAGGAAATTGCTGGCCGCTATACGTCGCGGGTCGACAGCCAAGGAGCAACAGAAGATCCTGGAACCGAGTTGTTGCGTCGTGTTTCTAAAAATTAAAAATGAATTTTTATACTCTTTTTGTACAACAATGACGTCATATAGAGCTTAATCTTATTGAAATGTCAGTCACTGTCTGTCAACGCTCAAGTTCACATCTGTATGTGTAGGAAGCTAATAAAATAGTGTATGCTACTAAAGTTGAAACACGTGTCTTGAAGATTTATTTATGAAGAATTATGTGAATGAATTAATAATATATTTGACAAGATGATTGAATTTTGACAGCGTTCATCGCGACTTTGAATCTAAAAAGTTTATTTAATGTGTGATTCTGATATCGATTAGATCAAGATAACGTGTGTCAATATAATTTCTGAGGAGAAACAAACGAAATTTAAAATTCGGAAAAGTTACAAAAACCAATTGGCCCAAGTGATGTAATTCTTTGCATACGACTCGACGGATGTTTTACAGTTTCGTTCAAGAACCATCCTATGACAATTTAAAAGAATATGAATCATTTTTAAAGTGGGTTGTAACTGACGTAGGTGACGAAGTCTGCACATGGTCATACATATATCAAACGAAAACTAATACGTCGTTACACTACACCGTGGCGACGTTAGAAACAGGACTTGTGTGCAACTAAGGCACACAGGTACGAAACAAAACATCAAGAGTCCTTCGGAAGTCAACGCGAGTTTTCGTGGAGCCTTCACCAGCCAGCGGCGACTTCGTGGGTGTGGGCATCTGACGGAGCCGCAGCCAAGCAGTACGGTCACGCAGTTGTTCCACGAGAAGGCGCATCTGTTGGGCAGCAGCTGAACGCTGCAAACCCCGACAACCTTTTTTCTCCCTAAACTAATAGGCCCAGTACGTCAGCTGCGGAGCGTTCCTCCGGCTGGTATTAGAGGTGTTGCTGAGGGCTTCGCCTGTCTACGGCGGTGCCGGGCGTGGTTGCAGCCAGCGACGTTTCCGGTGTTCGACTCAGCGTCCTGCCGGTTGCGGAAACGGGGTTGCAGCATCTCAGCGGCTGCATCGACGGCTGTTACATCTGCAGCCCATAGCAGCACACTGATCATCGAGAACTACAAATTACAATATTAAGTGTCCGGTGAGTTTGTTTCAAGTTGGAAGTGGAGTGTTGTATATAGGGAGTGTGCTTTTACAGGATTGTTGATTACAAGTCTGCGTGTGTAACTAGTTAATATCTTACAATAATGTCGGGAAGTGAAATGTCAGACGCAGAGCAATCCATGTCCGATAGGAGCATGAGATCACTTTTTAGGGCGATCGCTAAATTGAAACAATCTAACGAAGAATCTACTGCTAGATTAAAAGAGGAATTAAAACAGTCTAACGAAGAATCTATGGCTGGATTAAAACAGTCTAACGAAGAATCTGTTGCTAAATTAAAACAGTCTAACGACGAATCGACGGCTAGATTAAAAGAGGAACTTAAAGGGGAGCTAACAAAATCGACAGACAGGTTACAGGAACATCTTAATGAAACCAGTCGAGAATTAAGTGATAAAATAGAGGCTTCTAAAGTTGAAATGCAGGAAAAACTAGTAGGACTTAGTAATAAGATTGCTGATAATTGTAAAAGGTTAGAAGAACATATCCAGGAATCGCGCGAGGAAAAAGCTCGCATGCGAAACGATATCACTGACTTAACCGAGAGACTAGATAGTGTCAATATCTTAGTTGTAAATGAAATACAGAAAAATAACGATATGTTACGAGATGAATTTTCTATGCAAACAGAAACGGTTCGCAGAGAATTATTGAAATCTATTAAAGAGGTCTCTACCAAACCTGTAGAGATTTCTTCAATAGATAATGTAGAATTAGAGACATTAACTCATCAAGTAGAAAAGGACCATACGGAAATCGAAAACATGAAATTTTTAATTACTGAAATATGCAGTAACCTTGAGACTGCCAAAGATAATAACATTGATGAAGGTACAGAGCGTTCACATCGTGAGCACAGTGAAGAATCGATATTAGCTAATCGCGTATCCAATACAGAAATGCGGATACAGGAAATTACTAAACGGTTATCGGAATTAGATAATAACGAGAACATTTCAGGTAGCAGAGGTAATAACATAATCAGAGACAACAGTCGCATCGAATTTGCTAGCTCGGATGACAACAATATGAATAAAGCAATCACGGCAAGCCAATCCGATGCAACTCCGTCTCTGCAATCTAAACAAAATCCGACTATTTCTCTCGCAGAATGTCTGGATGACATAGCGACAAATTCAAATGTAGCAAGTCGATTTCCTGTATTCAAACCAGGAGGCGAACTTCACCCTATAATCTTTATAAAAGCTTTTGAAACATCATTATCTCCTAAATGGAGTAATGAAAAACGCATTCAATTTGTAATAGGACATTTAGAAGCAGAAGCTGCGGAATGGGCAGTACTGCATAGAACTGAATTCAGGGACTGGGATGATTTTGTTAAGCAGTTTAAACAAAATTATTGGTCAAGAGGAAAACAACAACACCTAACTTTAGAGTTGTTAGACCCTCCTCCATATTCTAAACGGTGGAGAGGTTATAGGAATTATTTCAAATGGCATTTAAACCGCGCTAAATTAATTGGAGACCCAATGATTAAAAGTCATCTAATGCGAGTCCTAATTATTGGATTACCGTATTATGTAAAGGAAAGAAAAATGTTATTCTACGAATTATACAAAACTTTAATAATGGGGACGAAACAGTTAACACCCGGGGTGTGTGGTTATATTTTAACGACTTGTTGTATTGGAAAGCACAGAGGGAACACCAGAGATGGAAAATCTGCATTCCGAAAACTGTTGTGGACGAGTTAATTACTTATATTCATGAAGGTTACGGGCATTTTGGAATTCATAAATGTATTAAACATCTAATGAAGTATTATTATTTCAAAAATATGTCCCGTATTGTGAGAAGTATTATTAGGGCTTGTGAAACCTGTCAAAAGGTTAAAGTTAATAACAAATCCAAGCGTTATAAATTATATGCTGTAATTCCTCGAGATTTGTGGGATCTACTGTCATTAGATTTTTTCGGCCCTCTGCCTCGGAGTTCAGGAGGATTAACATATGTGTTTGTTGTAATGGAATGTTGGTCCAAACATGTGAAGCTATATACTTTGAAACGAGCGAATACAGCAAGCGTTATACGCTGCCTCACCCGAAATTACTTTGTTAATTGGGGCATTCCTAAACGACTTATGTCTGACAACGGTAGTGCCTTTATTAGTCAAAGATTTCAAGATATGATAAGACAATATGGAATCAAACATATCTTAATTTCGAAATATCACCCTCAAAGTAATTTAGTAGAAAGAGTCATGAAAGAATTAGGACGATTATGTAGAACTTATTGTGCACATAAACATACTCGGTGGGCCAAACTAATGCCTGAATTCGAAAAGATATTAAATGAATTGCCTCACCTAACGACGGGATTATCACCTATAGAAATTTTAGGCAAACGAATTATAGGTGAGCCTTTACTAGCTGCTTTACCTTGGCCACCAGTAAATGAGATCCAACAATGCATTCCAGACGAAAAAGTTTGCGAACAGATTGTAAAAAATGCCGAACGGAGAATTAAAAGTTATAATCAACAGGCTATAGAACCCTCATTTCAGGTAGGAGATCTTGTGTTAGTACTATCTCATCCTAAAAGTTCTAAGATCGGTAAGGAATGTAGAAAATTCTTCTTTATCTTTGAAGGTCCATATGTTGTACATAAGATTGTACATCCCAAAGCATTACTTCTTATGGAACCTTCATCAGGTGTAATTAAAGGATTATATAGTGTTGATCAAATGAAACCCTTCATTCCTAAATAAGTTAATATTTAGTATATGTTACACACGGAAGAGCGTTCATAGTTTATTCATGTGAAGTTTTTCGTGATAGTTACGTGTTATTTTAAATAAATGACAGAAAGCTTAAACATGTGTTCTACAATAATCTACTGGTACTTCAAAAAGAGAAAGATAACCAAAAGGGGGATTTATATGGAGGAAATTTTGCTCTTAGGTCTAAAGGAATTTTGCGTATTTTAAATTTACTCGGATAGTAGGAACCAAAGGGGATGGTTAATAGTTTTAGGGACCATGGGCGTCCAGAGCTATATGGCTCACGAGAACATAGCAGAGTGCCTTTAATAGAGGTTTGTAATAGTGTTAATATAGAACACACCAAACGGGGCTCTCTCGCTTGTTTCTCCTAAATAAATGGCCATTACCCAACAAGGTGTCCGAAGGTAAAGAAAGCCGTGCCGAGATTCTAAAGAGAGTTTTGCTTGATTTCTTCTTGACCTCAGGCATAAATAAGGCATTAGGGAAGAGAATGACGTAAAGTAAATAGTACTATTAGTTATTGTGAGAAACTTATTAGTAATATACATTCATGGAAAGAATAACTCTAGTAAATAAATGAAACTGAAACTAATCTATCACAATTTGAACGCTCTGTCCTAATGTACAACGTTAAAGAACGTACTAAATTAGTATTTATTAGCAACTATTAACTGAAGAGGAGCAATCTCCCTATATTCGGTTACGAATTACCATAATAGCACAATTAAGAGTAAATGACAAATAGTCACAATCGTATTAAAAGGATTAAATCTATCTAATAGCAAGGACTCTAGGTTACGTAAAATGTGAGGAAAATGTATTAACAGTTAAATATTGTATATTGAAAAGTTTTAATTTCGGTTAAAACCTGACAAACTGAGCTTGTGGGTGGGGTATGTAGTGGGACGAAATTAAGCGTCACCCATCCACCAAAGTCAGCCCAGTTTGCAGGTGACTATAAGTTTAATTTAGTTTTGTTTATGTGTTTTCTTATTATTTGTAATAGATGTGAATTATCTAAAAGTTTTGTATTTTTTTTATGTGTTTCATGTACGGAGAGGTCGGCGCAACGAACGGGGACAGCATCTTCGTTGCCGCGACCAGAGAGGAAATTGCTGGCCGCTATACGTCGCGGGTCGACAGCCAAGGAGCAACAGAAGATCCTGGAACCGAGTTGTTGCGTCGTGTTTCTAAAAATTAAAAATGAATTTTTATACTCTTTTTGTACAACAATGACGTCATATAGAGCTTAATCTTATTGAAATGTCAGTCACTGTCTGTCAACGCTCAAGTTCACATCTGTATGTGTAGGAAGCTAATAAAATAGTGTATGCTACTAAAGTTGAAACACGTGTCTTGAAGATTTATTTATGAAGAATTATGTGAATGAATTAATAATATATTTGACAAGATGATTGAATTTTGACAGCGTTCATCGCGACTTTGAATCTAAAAAGTTTATTTAATGTGTGATTCTGATATCGATTAGATCAAGATAACGTGTGTCAATATAATTTCTGAGGAGAAACAAACGAAATTTAAATTCGGAAAAGTTACAAAAACCAATTGGCCCAAGTGATGTAATTCTTTGCATACGACTCGACGGATGTTTTACAGTTTCGTTCAAGAACCATCCTATGACAATTTAAAAGAATATGAATCATTTTTAAAGTGGGTTGTAACTGACGTAGGTGACGAAGTCTGCACATGGTCATACATATATCAAACGAAAACTAATACGTCGTTACACTACACAACCCAACAACAGTAAAGGACTCAACGTGTCGTGTAATAACTATTATCGCCGCAACGGGAGGCAGAAACAAATTCCAGGATCAAAACAGGTATCACCCCATATACCAGATAACACAACAGCAATACGGTAATTCGCCGGTTAATTACAATGATCGCTATCACTACAATAACGATAGCCAAGGCAATAATAATAATAAGTTCAATGGAAAAGGACGTTGGAATAACACCAACAGCAGTATGGTAACCGTCCTAGATTCCAGCACTGTTCTCAAGGGAGAAATGCTCAAAATCCTTCCAAGCAATACAAACAACGGTATGCTCCAAACTTTAGTAATAGTTCGCCGCCTTTTACTAACAATCAACTTCAGTACCATGAATCTCAAAATTCTCGCATCTATTATGCCCGAGAAAACCACCCATCACACACAATCTCGGCTGAAATTCCTACAAACAGTCCGCAATTTATTTGGAATACAGAACCAAACTTCATACCGAGCGTACCGCCTGATACTTCAAAGGTAATTGTGAGCGAAATTCAACGTAGTGAACATGCGGAAAACTAAAAGCAGCTTCTTTTCCTTGCCTCCTTGGGGAAGCTGCGGAACATGTTGGGAGCGATTTAATTAGAGGACAAATCAACCTTATACGATATGACAATGACTGACTTATGGGATGACTTGTTGAAAGAGAAGGACGTTTTGAATGGTGAGGATTTATGGGAAAACCAGGTTCAGGCGTCCACTATGATTCATATTCATGATGTACCACTTGTCACTATAGTAGATACTGGTGCCAATATCAATGTTTTGCCTTTATGTGAATATAGGAAACTGTGTTCTGTAGCAAAAGTTCTGTCATTGCCAGTACAAGGTTGTACCGTATCCGGAGCTGTAGGCTCTTTAGTTCAAAAAGTGACGCTACAAAATTCATGTACCAGTGAGATTTGCATCAGACCATGTACCATGTACTTGTCTAGTTGTTAAAAATCTGTCAGTACCTTGCCTCCTAGGAATGGAGTTTCTATGTAAGAATCGTGTCGTCATAGATTTGTATGAAGGTATATGTACTGACCAAAGTTAAGTTGTCCAGCCGAGAATATAAAGTAAAGCTCCGCAAGCTAACATCTCGACAACAATATTTCAGTTATTTAGACGAGTCAGAAGATGCGGATGAAGATTGACTTATTATCGACACATGTGGAATTACTGACGAAGGCCAATGAATCTGACGGATTAGGTGACCGACAAAGAAAGGACCTATACGACCTGTTATCACAATTTATCAATGTGTTTTCTAAGAAACCGGGAATTATACCCAACTACGTATTCGACATGAAAGTTAAGCTCCACAACACCTACTGTAAAACCTCTTATGCAGTTCCGCAATCCCGCAGCTAGCAAATCCGCAAAATGTTAAACTGGAAAATAATTGAGCCCCATGACTCTCCATATTTGAGTCCATTATTGTCTATATTTAAACAGGGCGGAAGTGTTAGGCTTGTTCTAGACGCTAGGAACATCAACAAAATTATTGTACCTGTGTGTACCCGACCGAAACCATTGGAGCAGCAACTACAAAGGTTCTGACATCCACAGATCTTCGAAGCAGCTATTGGCAGGTGAAGTTTTCGCCATCTTCAAGAAAGTACACGGCCTTTATCTTTGCAGGCCGGTCATATCAATTTCGTGTCGTACCCTTGGGCTGGAATATTAGTTCAGGTGTCTTTATTGGCGCTCTTTACCATGTATTAGGTCACGATTTACTGGACAAAATAACTGTCCATACCGGTGATCTCTTAGTAACCTCGACTTCATGGGAGGAACATCTTGACTTGATTCGGAAGATCTTCGTGAGGTCTGCTAATTTTGGCATTACCGTCAATTCATCGAAATCAAAGTTTGCAAAGAAAGTAGTAAAATTCCTTAGTCATATCATCCCTTCTGAGGGAATTTCTCCTGTTCCTAACAAACTGTCTGCTGTAAGGAACTTCCTTGTGCCCTGCACCAAAAGACAATTGAAAGGTTTTCTAGGGTTAACGTCTTTCTTTAGTCGCTTTATACCAAATAAATCCATGAACAATCCAGTATTGAACAATCTATTAAAGAAAAACGATCATTGGGTATGGACCTCTGAATGTCAGCAAGCCTTTGACAAAATCAAATAATCTCTTCTGAACAGCAATATCCTCAGTCATCCGGATAGGAACTCAGAATTCTGCATTTCTTGTGACTTCCGCATTTCAAGGCTTGGGAGCTTATTTGTTCCAGCTAAAGAAAACTTGACATAAAACAGGAGATTAGGATAATTAGTTTCGCCAGTCGTGTGCTGACAGAGTGAGAGAGATCGTACTCTGTTACGGAGTTAGAAGGATTGGCAGTTGTATGGGGGCTCCGCCGTTTCAATTATTACATTTATGGTCATCCGATCAAAGTGTATTCCGACCATCAAACTCTTAGTTTTCTCGTTTCGTGTAAGCTCTATGATCCGAGACTTACTCGCTGGTGTCTATTTCTACAAGAGTACAATTTCGAAATTGTTTACGTGAAAGGAAAGAACAACATCGCTGCAGATGCATTGTCACGCACGCCGGAAGGTAGGCCGGAGCCTACGGAACTTGTAGAACAGGTTTCCAATCACAAGACACTTCTCATGAAAGATCCCTTGAATCGTAGTTATTTTCTACGTCTTTGCCGTCAGATGGGTACCCTGCAAGAAAGCGACCATAAATGGAAGAGAGTCAAACAGCTTCTACAAGACAACCCTAATCATCGTCTGTCGAAATTTTATAAATCACACAATGGTGTTTTATTTCATCGTACATCTATGTTGACGGAGCAATGGTGTGTTTGTATTTCTGATGAGCACGTTGAATATCTCATATGGTACACTCACCTATCCTGGGGACATTATGGCCCTGAGAAGTGTAAAAGAAAGATTTCTGCCTATTGCTATGTACCCAATCTGCATAAGATAATTCATAAACTGCTAAGCAATTGTTTAATCTGTCAGAAGGCAAAGCCCTTCAATCTTTCGAATGTCATACCTTTGAATCCTATCTACACTGAGCGTCCTAATCAAATGACTATACAAGTCCACTTCCGAGATGAAGAGGAGGTGCTAAGTACCTTGCTGTTTTGCTAGATCTCGTCACTAAGCACGTGCGTTTATACGCGATGAAGTCTTCCAGTGCAAAACCTTTAATAAGACGAATAGAAAAGGATTATTTTCCTCGTTTTGGTACGCTGGAAACAATGTTATCTGATAATGCTTCGACCTTAGTTAGAGAAGAGTGGATACAATTTCTTACCAGTAATGGTATTAGATTCTAATTTCAAGATTTAGAACCCAAATAACACGACAGAACTAGTCTTCAAAGAATTTAATCGTTTTATTCTCACCTATGTACCGAACTAGCAAACACTGTGGGTCGATTTCGTTACTCCATTTGAAGATGGTTCAAATGGCTCTGAGCGCTATGCGACTTAACTTCTGAGGTCATCAGTCGCCTAGAACTTACAACTAATTAAACCTAACTAACCTAAGGACATCACACACATCCATGCCCAAGGCAGGATTCGAACCTAGCGGACGCTCGGTTCCAGACTGTAGCGCCTAGAACCGCACGGCCACTCTCCATTTGAAGAAATTGTAAATAACCTTCCACACACTTCGACCGGTTTCACACTTTCAGAACTAATCTCCAGGCGAAAAGAAAGCAATGAATGGACTGATCCTATCCCCAAGATACAAGGTCCAGAAGTCAACCTAGGCTCTACAGTCTGGAACCACGCGGCCGCTATGGTCTGAGGTTCGAATCCTGCCTCGGGCATGGATGTGTGTGATGTCCTTAGGTTAGTTAGGTTTAAAGTAGTTCTAAGTTCTAGGGGACTGATGACCTCAGGTGTGAAGTCCCATAGTGCTCAGAGCATTTGAACCATTGATAATAAGTTACGACAAGCCCTGATCTCTCCCACATCTCATGCTAATTTAAGAAAAAAGGCGTTTGAAAAGCATGAACGAGCGTGTTCTTCTGAGGACACACTTCAAACCATCTCTCACCTTACATAAAAATCTTAAGTGGCAACACCTATACGAAGGACCGTCTCTTATAGTCAGGAAGCCACATATTGGTTTTTATGTGTTGACAGATCCAGTCAGTGGACGAGTAAAAGGAGTTATCCACCATGTAGACCTAAATAAGTACCATGAAAAACAATTTAAAAATGTTATTTATTATGTTAAGCTGCAACTTTAAACAAGAATGTGATTTGTTTAGAAAGCATGTAAGTTAACAGCATGTACAAGTATTCTGCAGGTGACGTAATCATTTGAGTGATGTGGACGCAAAGTAATGATGGAGCTTGAAGGATATGATGTGATTGAAGAAGGTACTCTACGTATTTGGAAAATAAGATTTGCCTTAGTTTTAAATTTCTTGAGCCATAGAAGGCTGCAGTCGTCGAATTGAGTAGGGATGTGTCGGAATGCCACCTGCTACTTTAGTTTTAAGTTATGGCAAATCTCTCTATATGCACTCCGTCTTCAGATCACAAGTGGCCCATCGGGACTATTCGACCGTCATGTCATCCTTGGCTGAGGATGCGGATAGGAGGGGCGTGTGGTCAGCACACCGCTCTCCCGGTCGCTATGATGGTTTTCTTTAACCGGAGCCGCTACTATTCGGTCGAGTAGCTCCTCAATTGGCATCACGAGGCTGAGTGCATCCCGAAAAATGGCAACAGCACATAGCGGCCCGGATGGTCACCCATCCAAGAGCCGGCCACGCCCGACAGCGCTTAACTTAGGTGATCTGACGAGAACCAGTGTATCCACTGCGGCAAGGACGTTGGCTTAAACCTCTCTATAACCAAGTAGTAAAGGTTTTCTTCAAATTCCGCATTGAGACCAAAATGTCCGTATATGTGAAGTAATAACCTAAGTTAGGATTTCAAAGGATTGATATTTTAAGTCGGTAGAACCATGTACGATGAAAACTGATACAATGTAATCCGTAGATTACACCGAGTACAAGCAGCAATTTTAATGCTGAAGTCAAGTTATACAGCGTGGATGACATTAAAAACGGTGTAGGCAAAGAATGAATTTGCTAAACTGATTATTTCATTGATCTATCTTCGTATCTTTTATTTCTTTGCATTCTTCTTTAGCATTCTTACCTTTCTACCTTACCCGGTAGGGGAAGAAATTTGGAAATTGGTTCAAAAGACTAGATGTGTGTATATTGTGTGTACTGACGATCGTGGCTCATTGGTTAGTGCCTATCTGCAGTTACTTACCGAAACGCGATGGAAATTGATTTGCTGTGAGCAAAAGCAGCCTAGGAAATATGAACAATATCCCCGATTTCTACTGGATGAAGTTTTGAACGTGAACTGTTAGCCACTTCAAGGAGGGTATATTTTACTGATTATTGATGTAACGAGTAAATGAACAAAGAACCTCAAAAAGGCTATTATAGAACAATAAGAAAAGGGAAAGAATAAGATTTAAAATACATATAATCTAATGTGCTTCAGAAGCACCATTCAGAACAGCAAACACGACCTTCGATAGGTCTTGCACAGTAGTTTAAAAAAAAGGAAAAAACTATGTATATTTTGTAAATAATTTATTTATGATAAGTGATTTTAGCTTTACCTATGTATGGATTGCTGCGTGTGGCTCACTTAGCGACAAAATGATGGACACATATATATCGGTGCGTGTAAAACCATAATCTGACACATGTATGGACACGAAAAACTAGCTATATCTCGTGTGAATCAACTCTGTGATAAACTTATAGACACGTGTGATATTCCGCGTGTGAAGTAGCATTATAAGTATTCTCACGTTGCAACGACGATACGATGACTACCAAACAAAGGATAGACAAGCTATTGTACTCGCCGCAACAGGTAATAGTAGTCATTTTCATCGACGACTCTTCTTCGTCGCTGGTGCAGTCAATTTACGGTCCAGGTTGACTATGTCGCCTTGACGAGCTACTCCAGTATCCATTATTCAACAAGATGTACTAGTTATAAAACGATTGGTAGCCACTGAACTATCTGCCTAGTGCAGGACGCGGACTGCCAACGCTGTTAAACCGCCAATTCGTTACCACGTGACTGTGATGCACTGTGGCAACATTCAACGACTGCTCGCCGGCCCGCGCTCAACAATAAACATTCCTCTCCATAACGGGCGCGAGCGTGCTCTAGATTTGAGATGAAATAAAAAATAATAAAACGCTAATTACCTACGCACGATTTTAATATATTTACATGAAAAGGACACTAATGATGACTGTTCCCTAACTATGAAAATTGCTACGGCAATATTGCTAAATACGTTGCTTAAGGAAGACCTGTCCAATACGAAACGTGTTTTGCTAATGCTTGCTAATTAAAGAATATGAAACCTAGACACAAACCATCAATAATATATAATATATATGTACATAGTCTGTATAGTAATTTTTGTCATGAATTCTTACTCTATATTCCCTTAGATTAAGATACTAGTTAATGAACAAGACCTAATACAGTTCTTTACTCTGTATTTTCATGTCCTGAAACAAGAATTGGAATGAGATTAAGACAGCCACCAAACTGACTCATTCGTCATTGAACCAGTCATCAACTTTCCTGATTCCCGACACGACCCGATGGATCGTCGAGTCAAGAAATATCACTTCCCCTTCACACAGTGAAATTCCCAGGTGTTCTCCACCAGAAAGTGAATAGGTGATCCCAGTTATAGTGCAGTGCAAAGTGAAAGGTGATGAAAGAACCCTCCTGTGAAAATCACCCGAGTTCATAAGAAATATCCCCAACGACAAAGTGAAGAGTGACGTCGCTGCGACAAAGACTGATGAAAGTTTTAGGTTCTGTTCAAAATTGGTGGAAATGCACCAATATTTCAAATGAATTTCTGTAAACTAATTTCTTTTCTTCTTGTCATTACTTGTGTATATATGTATGTGTATTTGTATTGTATCTATGTTAATATTTCAATTTTCCTGTTGCTTGAATAATTCTTGACAATACGCAAGAGGGAACCTATGTGAAATCCTTTAACACTTATGATGGCATCAAGCCACAACCATGTTTGTTAATGATAAAGCAACTGTGATGATTTTGACTACTGAATGTGAAACGTATATACCTCTATATGCCTTATGTTTGTTTTGCTCCATACAAGGAAAGAGCCTTAAATACTTCATTCACTAAGTACGTGAATCCAGTAATATTACTATCGCGCGTGAGTCGTAAGGATCTTTCAGAATCATTACGCCTCACTCGGGAAGCGATGTAATATTATTGGGCTTTCCGTCGTATGAAAGCTTTAAGTACCCTTGGAAAGGCATTCACCAAGCTACGTATTAACTGATCAACTTATAGGATGAGACCTATTCTTTGAAAGGCATTTGGTTTATATAATTTACGTAACTGTAAAGATGCGCATCTACCACAAATGCTAATACATCGACTGCGCAGTCACAGAAACATTTTAACATAAGCTGAACTGAGCGTTCCGCTTCGATCTAAATAAAAAATATGACGGTAAAAACTTTTGTAGATCTTCAGATTTTATCACACTGCTTGTAATGTAAAAGGGTAAAGAAGGTCGATTGTGAGCCATAAAATGAGCGGTCTTGCCAGCGTGCAGACAACAATTATTAATAGATAAATTTCAAGTAATTTACGTTCGATTCTGTAAATCGGCAAGTTATTGTTATAAAAGTGTTAAACAGTGAAAGAATTGCATCAAACGAAAGAGAAAGAATGAGTGTAATTTGTGATATAGACGTGAACCAAGAAGCGATCACAGGACAGGCTGAAATCTTATCGCACCAACATAGTCAGTAAACTACTTATGTAAGTTATACTGATCATAAATAAGCCCTAATTGCTTGTGAGAATTATTTGAATATATTTAATGTTAACCAGAATTCTTATTTAATTCTTTTCCTTTTTGGTACCTACATGTCATTTTTATTAATGTCAATCAGCCTTTACTACAGCAGAGAATACTGCGACACTCTGGTCGTAGACAGAAGGCCGTTCCTTGTTTTCTATATAACTCATGGCCACCCCATTTATTAATGATTTCATTTGCAAATGCAATTTTTATTGTTCATTGTTAAAGGTCCCTTAGGTAATCATAAAAGTCATACTGATTACGTAAAGGAATCTGGGTTCTTTTCCAAACAATAGAAGCCCTTGCGTTGTCAGAAACTAGCCTTCTGAGAACGATCAGAAGCTGATCAAAAGACGGACGTCTTCGGCCTGTTTCGTGTTTCCTGTGGCAAAGCTGTGCCAAACTGGGAACATGACATTCTAGTATGAAATACAACACCTATATAAGTACTAGATAAAAAGTGAAAAACTGAAATATATCAGTATTTAATTTTTTTATCATACAAGAATCAGTATAATATTTTGATCTTCTCTTATAGTTTTATGTTTCTCTTAAAGTTTTAAGCATCCAACATTATACTTATAACACGCCACATTTATTGATTTTCGTCCTAATAATCTCTCTTGATATCCCGATATACAATTAGGAGACATGTTTTGTCCTCAGGTATTTAGCGTGAATTGTCTGCCTCTTCGGTGCCGTATTTGAGCCCACTAATGCTTAATGAGGGTCACAAAATTTGGAAGTCATTCAACTCATCTCAAAAAGTATGAAATATGCAATAACAAGCCATGTACCATTTCAGAAAAAAGGATGAAATTTGAGTCGTGTCAATCACAAGAACAATCAAACTAGGGAAGATTTTTGAAAATTCATTGCCGCTGATAAATTAATGGATCGAACTACTTAAAGAGACGTTAATTTAAAGCACATACACTCTTAGTTAATTTAACATAGGTTTCCTGGATAGGAAATAGTATAATATAGATTACCAGAAACGCCTTAAAATGAAAGCCGGCCAGATTTGGAAGAAAATGGTGCTACTTAAAACAAGCCACGTCCCAAGATTGGCCCGAGGAGACCAGAGAAATGCAGGCATCGCATGCGCGGTGTTGCGCACAGCAGAGCATGTTCCGGCAAGGAGGAGAGTAGCAAGCATGATTAGAATTTATCGTCCCATCAATAACGATGTTGTCAGAGTACGGCGGAACAATTCGTCGGGTCTACTACGGGTGTGGCGAGCTAGTTGTCTGACATCTGATTAACCTTTCCAACATAATGAAGATAGAAGTCAATTTTCTTCACAACCTGCGCAGCGTCCTAGCGTCCATGCAACTGTACAGATCAGTATTCTGAATTCAGGATATGCAATGGTCTGTACAGATATGTCACCAAATCCGCCCAAAGTTGTAAACAACCATGCGTGAACAGCACCTATTTAGACGAAGGGGTTAGACAGCCGATCAATTCCAGCCATTCCGCCAGGAAGGAGGCACACGGCTCGTGTTTGTAGTTCAACCATGCCTAGACGGCCAATACCGCATTGTTACATTGTGCCAGGAAGGGCTTTCACCAAGGGAAGTGTCCAGGCGTCTCTGAGTGAACCAAAGCAATGTTGTTCGGACATGGAGGAGATACAGAGAGACAGGAACTGTCGATGGCATGCCTCGCTCAGGCCGATCGAGGGCTACTAATGCAATGGATGACCGCCACCTACGGATTATGGCTCGGAGGAACCCTGACAGCAACGCCACCATGTTGAATAATGCCTTTCGTGCAGCCACAGGACGTCGTGTTAAGACTCAAACTGTGCGCAGTAGGCTGCATGATGCTCAACTTCACTCCTGACGTCCATGGCGAGGTCCATCTTCGCAACCACAACACCATGCAGCGCGGTACATATGGACCCAACAACATGCCGAATGGACCGCTCAGGATTGACTTCACGTTCTCTTCACGAATAAGTGTCGCTTATGCTTTGAACCAGACAATCGTCGGAGACGTGTTTGGGGGCAACCCGGTCAGGCTGAACGCCTTAGACGCATTATCTAGCGAGTGCAGCAAGGTGGAGGTTCCCTGCTGTTTTGGGGTGGCGTTATGTGGGGCCGACGTACGTAGCTGATGGTCATGGAAGGCAACGAAACGGCTGTACGATACGTAAGTGCCATCCTCCAACCGATAGGGCAATCACATCGGCAGCATATTGGCGAGGCATTCCTCTTCATTCGCGCCCCCGTCGTGCACATCTTGTGAATGACATCCTTTAGGATAACGACATCGCACGAGTAGAGTGGGCAGCATGTTCTCCAGACATGAACATGCCTGGGATAGATTGAAAAGGGCTGTTTATGGACGAATCGTCGTTGAGGAGTGGGACAATCTGGACTAACAGTGGCTTGATGAAATTGTGGATAGTGTGCCACAACGAATATAGGCATGCATCAATGCTAGAGGATGTGGTAGTGGGTATTAGAGGTACCGGTGTGTACAGAAGTCTGGACCATCATCTCTGAAGGTCTCGCTGTATTGTGGTACAACATGCAATGTGTGGTTTTCATGAGTAATAAAAACGGCGGAAATGATGTTTATGTTGATTTATATTCCAATTTTCTGTACAGGTTCCGGAACTCTCAGAACCGAGGTGATGCAAAAATTTTTGATGTGTGTAGTTATTTAGAATGAAGTCCTTACACTACGAGGCTGTAGGGTCTTAGCCCCATCTTCAGGTTCAAAGTTTATAGATACACCTGAAGATGGCGCTGATTCCCTGAAACCTGGTAGTGTAAAGACTTCAGTCAATAAAAGCTGTACAGCTGTAGCACATGTTTTTATCGTGAACATTATTTATGGCAGTTGTGGATGTTCCACAAGCAAAACTTTAAAAAAAGTTTCACTTTTACAAACCTGCTGCCTTCTACAGATGTCCCTGCGCAGAAGTAGCTAGTAGGTCGTGGAGTTCAGCTCTCTTGAGATGAGGCTGGAAGGAAATTACTAGCGATTGGGCTATGGTTGTCAACGCTACTATATGAAAAGTTAAATTTAATTCTTGGATGCCAACAGCTTTAATCAAATGGAAAAAAGGGGCACACGTAGCCATAAACCGCTTACAACCGATATAATAAAATTATAAATGTTTAAGTCTTCTTATATGAACACTTTATTCGCCAAGGTGGCAATTGTTTGTACAGTAATGACTAGTTTCGACAATTCTGAATTGCTAATTTCAAATCACGTTAGTAGAAGCAGTAGTCTTTACAACGACCATTATTGGTAGAAACTTTGTCATAGTCGAGAGTAATGTTGTATTGTGTATTGAACCGAGGACTTAGAAACAACCGATTGACTTTGTCCCGCCGTAGCCCTCAGTTGTTCACAACCCTACTACAGGCTACTAGCAGTCCAACCGCCCTACACCGAGAGAAATGTTACAGTACAGGTAATACTATATAAGTTCCATGACAATTGTTGTTGTTGTTGTTGTTGTAGTCTTCAGTCCTGAGACTGGTTTGATGCAGTTCTCCATGCTACTCTATCCTGTGCAAGCTTCATCATCTCCCAGTACTTACTGCAGCCTACATCCTTCTGAATCTGCATAGTGTATTCATCTCTTGGCCTCCCTCTACGATTTTTACCCTCCACACTGCCCTCCAGTACTAAATTGGTGATCCCTTGATGCCTCAGAACATGTCCTACCAACCGATCCCTTCTTCTAGTCAAGTTGTGCCACAAACTCCTCGTCTCCCCAATTCCATTTAACACCTCCTCATTAGTTATGTAATCTACCCATCTAATCTTCAGCATTCTTCTGTAGCACCACATTTCGAAAGCTTCTATTCTCTTCTTGTCCAAACTATTTATCGTCCATGTTTCACTTCCATACATGGCTACGCTCCATACAAATACTTTCAGAAACGACTTCCTGACACTTAAATCAATACCCGATGTTAACAAATTTCTCTTCTTCACGAACGCTTTCCTTGCCATTGCCAGTCTACATTTTATATCCTCTCTACTTCGAACATCATCATTTACTTTGCTCCCCAAATAGAAAAACTCCTTTACTACTTTAAGTGTCTCATTTTCTAATATAATTCCCTCAGCATCACCCGACTTAATTCGACTACATTCCATTATCCTCGTTTTGCTTTTGTTGATGTTCATCTTATACCCTCCTTTCAAGACACAGTCCATTCCGTTCAACTGCTCTTCCAAGTCCTTTGCTGTCTCTGACAGAATTACAATGTCATCGGCGAACCTCGAAGTATTTATTTCTTCTCCATAGATTTTAATACCTACTCCGAATTTTTCTTTTGTTTCCTTTACTGCTTGCTCAATATACACTCCCTTCCCAACCACTGCTTCCCTTTCATGTCCCTCGACTCTTATAACTACCATCCGCTTTCTGTACAAATTGTAAATAGCCTTTCGCTCCCTGTATTTTACCCCTACCACCTTCAGAATTTGAAAGAGATTATTCCAGTCAACGTTGTCAAAAGCTTTCTCAAAGTCTACAAATGCTAGAAACGTAGTAGGTTTGCGTTTCCTTAATCTTTCTTCTAAGATAAGTCGTAGGGTCAGTATTGCCTCACGTGTTCCAACATTTCTACGGAATCCAAACCGATCTCCCCCGAGGTCGGCTTCTACCTATTTTTCCATTCGTCTGTAAAGAATACGCGTTAGTATTTTGCAGCTGTGACTTATTAAACTGATAGTTCGGTAATTTTCACATCTGTCAATACCTGCTTTCTTTGGGGTTGTAATTATTATATTCTTCTTGCAGTCTGATGGAACTTTCTGCTTTCCCTTCTTTGCTTAGAACTGAGTTTCCATCTGAGCTCTTGATATTCATGCAAGTGGTTCTCCTTTCTCCAAAGGTCTCTTTAATTTTCCTGTAGGCAGTATCTATCTTACCCCTAGTGAGATAACCCTATACATCCTTACATTTGTCCTCTAGCCATCCCTACTTAGTCATTTTGCAATTCCTGTCGACCTCATTTTTGAGACGTTTGTATTCCTTTTTGCCTGCTTCATTTACTGCATTTTTGTATTTTCTCCTTTCATCAATTAAATTCAGTATCTCTTCTGTTACCCATAGATCATGGATTTCTACTAGCCCTCGTCTTTTTACCTACTTGATCCTCTGCTGCCTTCACTATTTCATCCCTCAAAGCTACCCATTCTTCTTCTACTGTATTTCTTTCCCCCATTCCTGTCAATTGTTCCCTTATGTTGTCCCTGAAACTCTGTACAACCTCTGTTTTAGTCAGTTTATTCAGGTCCCATCTTCTTGAATTCCCACCTTTTTGCAGTTTCTTCAGGTTTAATGTACAGTTCATAACCAATAGATTGTGGTCAGAGTCCACATCTGCCTCTGTAAATGTCTTACAGTTTAAAAACTGGTTACTAAATCTCTGTCTTACCATTATATAATCTATCTGAAACCTTCTAGTATCTCCAGGGTTCCTCCATGTATACAACCCTCTTTCATGATTCTTGAACCACGTGTTAGCTATGATTAAGTTGCGCTCTGTGCAAAATTTTACCAGGCGGCTTCCTCTTTCATTTCTTAGCCCCAATCCATGTTCACCTACTACGTTACCTTCTCTTCTTTTTCCTAAGGTCGAATACCAGCCACCCATGACTATTAAATTTTCGTCACCCTTCACTACCTGAATAATTTCTTTTATCTCATCATACATTTCATCAATTTCTTCATCATCTGCAGAGCTAGTTGGCATATAAACTTGTACTACTGTAGTAGGCGTGGGCTTCGTGTCTATCTTGGCCACAATAATGCGTTCACTATGCTGTTTGTAGTAGCTTACCCGCACACCTATTTTCCTATTCATTATTAAAGCCACTCCTGAATTACCCTACATGATTTTGTATTTATAACCCTGTATTCACTTGACCAAAAGTCTTGTTCCTCCTGCTACCGAACTTCACTAATTCCCACTATATCTAACTTTAACCTATTCATTTCCCTTTTTAAATTTTCTAACCTACCTGCCCGATTAAGGGACTGACATTCCACGCTCCGATCCGTAGAACGTCAGTTTTCTTTCTCCTGATAACGACATCCTCTTGAGTAGTTCCCGCCCGGAGATCCGAATGGGGGACTATTTTACCTCTGAAATGTTTTACCCAAGAGAACGCCATCATCATTTAACCATACAGTAAAGCTGCATGCCCTCGGGAAAAATTACGGCTGTAGTTTCGCCTTGCTTTCAGCCGTTCGCAGTACTACAACAGCAAGGCCGTTTTGGTTAGTGTTACAAGGCCAGATCAGTCAATCATCCAGACTGTTGCCCCTGCAACTACTGAAAAGGTTGCTGTCCCTCTTCGGGAACCACACGTTTGTCTGCCCTCTCAACAGATACCCCTCCGTTGTGGTTGCACCTACGGTACGGCTGTCTGTATCGTTGAGGCAAACAAGCCTCCCCACCAACGGCAAGGTCCATGGTTCATGTGGGCGCCATGACAATTACAGAAATAAAATGTATATCAAATGTTACAAGTCGTTGATACCTGTACTGCTAGCGACACTATTTTCGATTACGGCAATGGTTGTTGTGGACGCTACTGCTCGTACTAAAGCGATTTAAAAATGACAGTTCCACTTTGCCGAAACTAGTCATCACTGTACAGCCAGCTACATTCTTGGCAAATAAAGGTTTCATATAAGAAGACTTTAAAATTTAGAAATACTTCAATTTTTCTACTTCTTGCAACGTTATCCTATACTGCATAATTGTATCCAACCTTTAAAATGTAAAAAAGGAATCTAATCATAAACCGTTCAATTGTTCCACGCAGTAGCCTGTCCCCATACACACACAAATCTTACGACAGCAAGTTCTCATACTTCAGCAACCAACTAACTTAACCTTATTTTCCAAGGTCTGCAAACACAGAACCTTAGAAAGCGAACGCTGAACAGGAAACAATGAGAATCAAATTTCCGTAACGTTCAATAGTAAACAAATGTCATGCTGCTAATTATTTATGAAACATGTAAATCATATTGAAAGCAATATTTTGGTCTGCATCTGTAGCTCAAGGGCCAAAAGCTAAACCCGCAAAAGGGACCGTCTGCTTCCGATACCGAGGAGATGGAATGATTCTTCGCTGGAAAACCGTAGAACGAGATCCACTCAGACTCGAGAGAACAATGACGAGGTCCCGGTGGAAAAGCAGCTGCTCCAGTTTCGAAAGCACACGTCCACAGCCAAGCGTTGTGTTGATCGCATCCCCTCCAGTGCTGCCATCCAATGACGTCGTAGACAGAGATGAAATACTGATTTGTCGGCAGGCCAATGCCCTATATCGATAGCGCAGCGAAGCTTCATTTAGTTTTCGTGATATGTAGAGAGCCCAAATTCCATCTGCTAGCTACTTTCTAAATCAACGCTTCCAAACTGTGTACACTATAACTCAGTTCCACAAACGGTTTGTGACATCTATGAATCAACCGATTCATATAAATTAATTATTTCTGCGAAAAATGTTAATGTAAGGTAGGTAGTATATTATTAGCATTCTACATAGTAAGTGCTGAAAATTGGTCCAAACCAAGTGCCACTAGGTCTTATTTCTCACGGGTCCATAATAGTTCTGCCGGTTGCGGCCGATCTGTGAATGTCGTTTCCTTAGCTGGTGCTTCAGCCAGATGAAATATTGCTGAGTGTGAAATACTTAAGAACTTGGGCGCCTAGCGTGACCATTTGGAAGATTTGTAAAACTGGAAGAGCCACGCTGTTTCTGCTCTCCAGGACGTATGACTAAAGCTCTTCAAGACATTTTGAAAGGCACCATCTCTTCGTCACTTAGACGTGGCTTGTAATCGAAGGGGCCCGCCAATTACAACGTTTTTTTCAAGTATAAAACAGTGTTCTACATTGTGAACATAGGTGGGTCACGTAATGCGTCATGAGCTTTAGAATTCCACACGCACACCATCTTCTCGATCGATAGGTCGAAACCTGTACTTTCAGCTCACTAAAAGCTTTAATGCTAATCGTGAGTGGTTG
Organism: Schistocerca piceifrons; assembly: GCF_021461385.2. Taxonomy (NCBI): domain Eukaryota; kingdom Metazoa; phylum Arthropoda; class Insecta; order Orthoptera; family Acrididae; genus Schistocerca; species Schistocerca piceifrons. Next base: position 805,407,231 of record NC_060138.1, read on the forward strand.
CTGTTGAAAGCTTGGGAAAGAAGTAAAATTTAGCCAACTCTTCCACGTGCAAGGAACACTGCATTGGTTTTCTTGTCGTATACCTTACGTTGTTTACGGCTACGGCATATACAGCGACACTCAGGACGCTCCCTTGGGAGGTGTTGGCTGGCTGATTTGGGTGAAGAGACCAAATAACGAGGTCATTGATCCCATCGGATTAGTGATGGAAGTCGGCCGTGTCCTTAGGAGGAACCATCCCATCATTTGTCTGAAGAGATTTAGGAAAATTACGGAAAAACTGTCCTCCCGAATAGGAATCCAGTGTGCTAACCACTGTGCCACCTCGCTTGGTGTGGAGATGCTGTTCTCTTATTAAGCCAATCCAACAGAACTACACCGACTCGATCTCAAATGCAGTGGAGGCTGGACGGGTTGAGTAATGATGAATAGTCGTCCCCTCAGTCCCTCTTGGTGCTCTCAGAAAACTGAGTTCACTCATAAGGTATCTCTTGCGTAAGAAATCCTGTTGTACTTCTCTCTCCAGGAGGGAAACTTTTCAATAGTGTCAGCAGTTGATTGAGATATAGTGAACTGAAATAGGAAGTAAATGAGCAGTTGTCTGGATTCAAGAGGCGAGGCTAGAAGGCCCAAGGTCTTTCCTTCCCCGTTTTTGAAGGCAACAGTACATTACCTCCTTGGGTAAGGTTGGTCTTCCTCCGGCATTAGAAGAAGGATTACATATGAAGTCTGACATGCAACGAATCCTTACTGCACATGAACATTTATGCAGCTTGGCCGCTCTAAAATGAATGTAAATTTCTCTTGGTACTTCTTACGACGCGGTTACCTGCTAAATTATGTTTGTTTTAATTTTCTCACATACGAATTGAGTTTAAGCTCTCAGGCTCATATGCGCCACTTAGGTGTTGGATCAATCAATTACTCCAGATAGTTATCGAGTGAGACACATGAGTATATCTTGTACACAAAAATTAGTTGTTTAAGCGTCAGCTGTGATAAGTTGAAATTTATTTCTTGTCCTATACTGGTTGTAGTCCCAGTTCTAGTCGCACTAAACCGGCCGGTCTGGCCGAGCGGTTCTAGCCGCTTCAGTCTGGAACCGCGCGACCGCTACGGTCGCAGCTTCGAATCCTGCCTCGGGCATGGATCTGCGTGATGTCCTTAGGTTAGTTAGGTTTAAGTAGTTCTAAGTTCTAGGGGACTGATGACCTCAGACGTTAAGTCCCATAGTGCTCAGAGCCATTTGAACCATCTTGTCAAACTAGTCAATATTCAGCATTTATATGGTTCTCTCCCATAATTTAAGAAAACCGTGTTGCTTGATACCTCGACATCCACGACCTAAGCGGAAATTTTGCGAGTTATAAGCATCGATAAATCCGTTTCTATTTTCATAATATGGTAAATTTATTTGAAACAAGGGCGATACTAGTTCAATAGTGTCGTTTCTCACCATATAAGTGTGGTTTAACGTTTATAAATCGTATTTTTAGATACATTTAGTGTTGGTAGCTAATTATATGGATACAGCAAGGGCCCAGATTTCTCGGTTATAAATCTCAGAAACATTAAAGAAACATTTTCAGTAGCGCACATTATTTCAGAACAAAGAAGCAACTAAATAATTTTTTTGTCATTGTGTCTAATACAGTACAACAACAATGGCCACGGTTCAAAACAAGTTCAGTGATGCAAAACAGTCCTCCAAAATAGTGCGTTAAATTAGCGGTTTAACAGTTGCAAATTTTAGGGAAAGTTTGCAACAGTTAGACTGGGATAAGGTGTAAGGGGAACCTGATGGTAATTTAAAATTCAACCTTTGCATAATACCTTTGTGCATATATTTGAAAACAGGTTCCCTAAGAAAACAGTGAAACATAATTGTAAGAAACCATCTAAAAATCTGGGTTCAAAGGGATAAAAATATCTTGTAAACAGAAAAGTGAGGTGTACCTTTTAGATAGGAGTAATGATCCAGAAACAGTCAAACATCGTAAAAACCACTGCGCTGTATTAAGAAAAGTTATTAAAAAGTACAGAAGTACGTGCATTATGTCTGAGATTAGCACCTGCGATAATGAAATTAAAACAATTTGGAATATTGTTAAAAGGTATACAGGGCAACCAGCACAGGAAGACTGAATTTCTATCAAACTCAATGAAAAGTTTGTTAACAAAATCTCAGAATTAGAAAATACTTTTAGTAATAATTTTTAAGTGTTGTAGAGAAAATAGGATCCAGCTGTTCATTGGAAAATATAAGGCTGTATGTGGAAGAGGCAATGCCTATACAAGTTGATTAAATTAACATTCAACCCACCTATTCTTCTGAAATTAGGAGAGGAGGAGGAGGAGGAGGAGATTAGTGTTTAACGTCCCGTCGACACGAGGTCATTAGAGACGGAGCGCAAGCTCGGGTGAGTGAAGGATGGGGAAGGAAATCGGCCGTGCCCTTTTTCAAAGGAACCATCCCGGCGTTTACCTGAAGCGATTTTGAAATTAGGAGAGTAATAAATTCACTCAAAAGTAAAAATTTGCATGGAATTGATGGCATTTCCAACAGAGTACTAAAAGTATTGGTTAAAAACAGTATTGGTTGCAATTTTAGTTTTTTTTATTTCTCAACGACGCGTTTCGCCTTATTTAGGCATCTTCAGGTTACCTTTTCTAGATGGACGCGAGAGGCACCAAGATCTGCATATCGCGTTCCGGTTTACAGGAGCGAGTAACAGTAAGATGGGGGGCTCAGGTAGTAAGCATAATGCCTTGATACGCTTGTCATTGAATCAAACAGAGCTAGGATGCCGTGTACAGGTACAGCTGCCCATGCAGCTTCGACTCGATACCACAGTTCACCAAGAGTAGTGACTGGCGTATTGTGACGAGCCAGTTGGTCGGCCACCATTGACCAGACGTTTTCAATTGCTGAGAGATCTGGTAAATGTGCTGGCCAGGGTAGCAGTCGAACATTTTCCGTACCCAGAAAGGCCCGTACAGGACCTGCAAATGCGGTCGTGCATTATCCTGCTGAAATGTAGGGTTTCGCAGGGATGAAGGGTAGAGCCACGGGTCGTAATACATTTGAAATGTAACGTCCACTGTTCAAAGTGCCCTCAATGCGAACAAGACGTGACCGAGACGTGTAACCAATGACACCCCATACCATCACGCTGCATGATTCGCCAGTATGGCGATGACGAATACACGCTTCCAATGTGCGTTCACCGTGATGTCGCCAAACACGGATGCGACCATCATGATGCTGTAAATAGAACCTGGATTCATCCAAAAAAATGACGTTTTGCCATTCGTGCACCCAGGTTCGTCGTTCAGTACACCGTCGTAGGTATCCCTGCCAATGATGAACCGTCATGGGTAACCGCAGCCATTGTCTCCGAGCTGATAGTCCATGCTGCTGCAAAAGTCGTCGAACTGTCCGTGCAGATGGTTGTTGTCTTGCAAACGACCTCATCTGTTGACTCAGGGATCGAGACGTGGCTGCACGATCCGTTACAGCCATGTGGATAAGATGCCTGTCATCTCGACTGCTAGTGATACGAGGCCGTTGGGATCCAGCACGGCGTTCCATATTACCCTCCTGAACCCTCCGATTCCATATTCTGCTAACAGCCATTGGATCTCGACCAACGCGAGCAGCAATGTCGCGATACGATAAACCGCAATCGCGATAGGCTACAATCCGACCCTTATCAAAGTCGGAAACGTGATGGTACGCATTTCTCCTCCTTACACGAGGCATCACCACAACGATTCATCAGGCAACGCCGGTCAACTGCTGTTTGTGTATGAGAAATCGGTTGGAAACTTTCCTCATGTCAGCACGTTGTAGGTGTCGCCATCGGCGCAAACCTTGTATGAATGCTCTGAAAAGCTAATCATTTGCATATCTCAGCATCTTCTTCCTGTCGGTTAAATTTCGCGTCTGTAGCACGTCATCTTTGTGGTGTAGCAATTTTAATGGCCAGTAGTATATATATATATATATATATATATATATATATATATATATATATATACAGGGTGTTACAAAAAGGTACGGCCAAACTTTCAGGAAACATTCCTCACACACAAAGAAAGAAAATATGTTATGTGGACATGTGTCCGGAAACGCTTACTTTCCATGTTAGAGCTCATTTTATTATTTCTCTGCAAATAACATTAATCATGAAATGGAAACACACAGCAACAGAACTTACCAGCGTGACTTCAAACACTTTGTTACAGGAAATGTTCAAAATGTCCTCCGTTAGCGAGGATACATGCATCCACCCTCCGTCGCATGGAATCCCTGATGCGCTGATGCAGCCCTGGAGAATGCCGTATTGTATCACAGCCGTCCACAATACGAGCACGAAGAGTCTCTACATTTGGCACCGGGGTTGCGTAGACAAGAGCTTTCAAATGCCCTCATATATGAAAGTCAAGAGGGTTGAGGTCAGGAGAGCGTGGAGGCCATGGAATTGGTCCGCCTCTACCAATCCCTCGGTCACCGAATCTGTTGTTGAGAAGCGTACGAACACTTCGACTGAAATGTGCAGGAGCTCCATCGTGCATGAACCACATGTTGTGTCGTACTTGTGAAGGCACATGTTCTAGCAGCACAGGTAGAGTATCCCGTATGAAATCATGATAACGTGCTCCACTGATCTTAGGTGGAAGAACGAAACTAAAATGAGCTCTAACATGGAAATTAAGCGTTTCCGGACACATGTCCACATAACATCTTTTCTTTATTTGTGTGTGAGGAATGTTTCCTGAAAGTTTGGCCGTACCTTTTTGTAACACCATATATATATGTATATATATAAAGCTAAACAAGATTACTGTAAATGATCATTTTCAGAAACTGAAAACGGTCTAGCCCGAATTGGAGTTATTCTACAAACTCCACCTTATCTATGCAAAGCTAAACAAGATTACTGCAAATGATCATTTTCAGAAACTGAAAACGGTCTAGCCCGAATTGGAGTTATTTTACAAACCCCACTTTATCAACAATGTGGACGAAAAAGGATGTCGCCTCTCACTCCACAAGTCTCCTGAAGTTTTAGCGAAGAAAGGTGAGAAACGCTTGCACTTTGTTGCCCCAGAACATGGGGAAAACGTTACCATTGTCTCATGTGGGAATGCAGTTGGACAGGTTATTCTTCCTATGATACTTTTTAAAGGAAAGCATCGCAACCCATAATGGGAAGACTATTTGCCAACTGGAACAGCAGTAGAAATGACAGATAAGGGTTCAATGAATACTGCGACATTCATCAAATGAAAACATCATTTTGCCAAATACAAGCCTGAAAAATATGTTGTTATGATATTTGATGGAGCATCGTCACATTCGGATCCTGAAATTTGCGACGTTGCTGAAGAGCACAATATCCGACTTTACTGCTTGCCCAGCAACACAGCACATGAGGTGCAACCCATGGATGAATCAGTATTCAAGTCGTTTGAGTCTTACTGGAATGACGAAGTTCGGCTGCACTGGTCTACACATGAAAGGGAAGAAAACAGAGCAATTAATAGATGTGTGTTTGGAAAAATCTTCAGCAAGATGTGGCCAAAAGCAGCATCCCCAGTAAATGTCATATCTGGGTTCCAACAAAGATTTATCCTTTTGACTCAGAAGCTATTCCAGACACTGCATTTGCTTCCTCTCGTCTACCAGAGCGTCCTGACGCAGAAGAGGACATGACAATTGCCCTGAATCAGGGAAACTGTCAGAGACTCAATCAGTCCCAAAGGCTTCCCGAAAAAAGAGACGCCAGTCAATTGATTCCAGTTCATCAGAAAGCGAGGTATATTCAGTAAAGGATAGTTCAAGTGACTTCAGTGTTGAAGATAGTGACGTAGCTGAAAATCTCGATTGTTCTTTCAAGGAAATTTTGCAAAACCCAAAGTTGAGGAAAAAAAAAACAAACACCACGGAAGAAAACATTAAATTACAAGGCGCAAGTCGTATGTAAGGCACTGTTTACGCAGAATCAAAAGAAAAATGATACCAACGAAAGCACTAGGTCTAAGGAAAATAGACGTCGCAAAAAAATTTCACTGTCAGTGAAGAATATTTAGAAGAAAAAATGCAAAAATAAAGACTCCGCTGAAGAAAGCAGTAGCTCTGCCTCTGAGAAAGTGTTGCAAGTGTTGGCTTGTTTTGTCACGTGCGCTGTGAAGACAGTACATTCGAAATGAGACTTTGCAAAAAATGTATTAAATATGTGCATTAAGATTTTGTAGAGTAGACACCCAAAGACAAAATGCGAAATTTCCTGTGCCCCCACCAGAAAAAAATGATTTAAATGAGCCAAACCAGTTTCACAAATCATTATTCATTTGGTCATTGAAAATTTAATGATTAGAAATATTGTTCCTATTACGATAAGGAAACATACTGTTATCAGAACAATTTTGATTGCTGATTAAATTTAATAATCTGAAGAGTTAATAAGCAGTAAGTACGAACAGTTCTGTATGAAGCGTTTGTAAAAACAAGTAATTATAAAAGTCTATGTATCATCTCATTCCATTTATTTCTAAAATAAAACTATATTACAACTCTTGCAGTGTATTCAAACAGTTTTCCTGCCATTTACCCGCCCAGAATGTTAATATGAACAAGATGTGGCTACGGGCCATAGTAGGAACAAGGTCTCCTAATAAGGCCCACTTGCAAGAGTTAAACATTTTCTTTAAACTGATGATATTAATTGAATAAACCTCCAGTGTTCATTTATTTTTGAACTGAATACAGTTGCAGGATGTTGCACGTGCGATCTCGGAATCTTGTCACTTACACATACTGAATACGAAATTCCTAAACGATAGGTGGACCTTATTTGGTACACGTACCTCACGTAAATTGCAAAAAAAGAAAAAAAATCATTGAAGTAATTTTACATTCAGCGAAGGATCGATACGTTCAGAAGTTCAGATCTTTATCTTTGCCTTATAATCACATTTATCTTTGCTTTATCATCTTTGGAATCACGAACGTACTTGAAAATGGGCTTATAATCTGAAACCTAGGTTATTCACTAACCGTAATAAAATTTGTGAAACTAGGCTGAAAACAGTGCTTATTTAGTTAATTTGCAATGTTTAACCAAAATTCAATTAAAATACACCAGTTTTTTTAAATGTTTGTGACTGTTTAGTTTCCTGTTGTTAGGACACTGCGAATAGTTGAAGTTTGCTGCGGAAATTTTATAATGGAGCACATGACCTTGTCTTATACACTCCTGGAAATTGAAATAAGAACACCGTGAATTCATTGTCCCAGGAATGGGAAACTTTATTGACACATTCCTGGGGTCAGATACATCACATGATCACACTGACAGAACCACAGGCACATAGACACAGGCAACAGAGCATGCACAATGTCGGCACTAGTACAGTGTATATCCACCTTTCGCAGCAATGCAGGCTGCTATTCTCCCATGGAGACGATCGTAGAGATGCTGGATGTAGTCCTGTGGAACGGCTTCCATGCCATTTCCACCTGGCGCCTCAGTTGGACCAGCGTTCGTGCTGGACGTGCAGACCGCGTGAGACGACGCTTCATCCAGTCCCAAACATGCTCAATGGGGGACAGATCCGGAGATCTTGCTGGCCAGGGTAGTTGACTTACACCTTCTAGAGCACGTTGGGTGGCACGGGATACATGCCGACGTGCACTGTCCTGTTGGAACAGCAAGTTCACTTGCCGGTCTAGGAATGGTAGAACGATGGGTTCGATGACGGTTTGGATGTACCGTGCACTATTCAGTGTCCCCTCGACGATCACCAGTGGTGTACGGCCAGTGTAGGAGATCGCTCCCCACACCATGATGCCGGGTGTTGGCCCTGTGTGCCTCGGTCGTATGCAGTCCTGATTGTGGCGCTCACCTGCACGGCGCCAAACACGCATACGACCATCATTGGCACCAAGGCAGAAGCGACTCTCATCGCTGAAGACGACACGTCTCCATTCGTCCCTCCATTCACGCCTGTCGTGACACCACTGGAGGCGGGCTGCACGATGTTGGGGCGTGAGCGGAAGACGGCCTAACGGTGTGCGGGACCGTAGCCCAGCTTCATGGAGACGGTTGCGAATGGTCCTCGCCGATACCCCAGGAGCAACAGTGTCCCTAATTTGCTGGGAAGTGGCGGTGCAGTCCCCTACGGCACTGCGTAGGATCCTACGGTCTTGTCGTGCATCCGTGCGTCGCTGCGGTCCGGTCCCAGGTCGACGGGCACGTGCACCTTCCGCCGACCACTGGCGACAACATCGATGTACTGTGGAGACCTCACGCCCCACGTGTTGAGCAATTCGGCGGTACGTCCACCCGGCCTCCCGCATGCCCACTATACGCCCTCGCTCAAAGTCCGTCAGCTGCACATACGGTTCACGTCCACGCTGTCGCGGCATGCTACCAGTGTTAAAGACTGCGATGGAGCACCGTATGCCACGGCAAACTGGCTGACACTGACGGCGGCGGTGCACAAATGCTGCGCAACTAGCGCCATTCGACGGCCAACACCGCGGTTCCTGGTGTGTCCGCTGTGCCGTGCGTGTGATAATTGCTTGTACAGCCCTCTCGCAGTGTCCGCAGCAAGTATGGTGGGTCTGACACACCGGTGTCAATGTGTTCTTTTTTCCATTTCCAGGAGTGTAGTTGGAACAAATGTCAAGAAAGGCAATTGTACAAAGTAGAGTTATTAAGAAATATTTTTATTAACTTGTGTAGTTGTGAGAACTTCATGAAAAGGGGTGTTTAGGCTTAATGAAGCATAATTAAACTTGGAGTCTTTGTTGTCATTTATCAATCGTTAAGATCAGTTCCGCATTTTCATTTTTACTTTTATGACTCTGTACACTCGCAGTGCACATCGCGAGTTCTGTACTGAGAAGCATTAATGAAAACTGGTAAGATACCGTCTTGTATTGCACATCGCAAGTATCTCGAATGAAATTCGATTTTTGACAGTCACAAATTTATTCCTAATAGCATCAACTTGTAGAGCAGACAAGCGTTCCGTTCGTAGGTAGACGAATAAATTTAATTACCATCAAAGTTCATGTCCACTGTAAAGCACGGTGATTGTTAGAGTATAGTTGTGGAAATAATATCGTATCAGTTCAGAGGCTTAATACCAGTAAAAGATCTCTGTAACGCTATCGCGTGAACTGTCGAGCAGTTTTATCAGAAAGACAGATGCGTTAGTTTTTTGCTCAGTAATTACAATAACAGTTCGGCAGGCTTTCTAGTAGAAATATGACCCAAAAGATTTTAACTTCAGCTACAATAACAGCTGTTTGCAAGACTAATGATAAATCGTGCAACGGGATCTCCACATATTACTGTTCTAAATTAAATTTCACTATAGTTTTGATGCACTACGCAAAATTTTCACAGCAAGATAAATTCTGCGCATTTCTCAGGTACTAAAATTATAAAAGAAACTTCTAACTTTTTACGCACTTCTGTCACAACGATAAACTGCAGTCAAATACCTACTTCCACACATAGATGTGATACTTTCAAACGGGATATTATCAGCATGTTACGACCTTAGAGTACTGTTATCGGTGTGCTACAGCCAACGTCTATTAGTTATACAGTATACATACATGCTCAATTCTTAACTATGGAATCCTTTCCTGAGGATTAAATACACATAATATTTACAAAGTTTTCAAACTACTGAAAAGGACCATAAAAATAACAAACAAAAATAGCAATCAGGCTCATTAAAAGATATTCAACATAATGAGTATTTTAACTACACGATTTGAGTGCATACGCTAATCAGTTGTACATGTTAACAATAACATTGATAACTAATGCACTGGAGCTCTTTCCGTGAACATGGAACGGGATCTGTAGGTACATTTAACCTAAATTTACGAAGGGAAAAAAAACCATGAAACTCAAAACAGCATTTTGTGTCAAGAAACTACATTGTACAATGAATTTACAGAGGAGATTGAAGTGGTTACTGAAACGAACTTATTTAAAATGTCAGTCAGAAAGCATGTATGAAGCAGTAAATTCTATGCGGTGAAGGACTGCACAGATAACAGAGACGAGTGGTATGGTAAAAAATATGCATAAAGTAAATAACAATATCTAAATAACGCTATAAGTATTACAGGAGGATCAAACATGGTCATCGGATGCTGCGGCAGTAGAATTAGTGGCGGAACATTTGAGGGGAAACTTTGAGAAAATTTCGCCTAAACTGCGTGGCACATTTAAGTACTAGTTGGAGATTTCAACTTAACAAGCTATAGACTGGGAGACACAAGTGATAAAGGCAATATGAGGAACAGGGAATACTGTGAGATTGTTCTAAAATCCTATTCGAAAATTACCGTAACAGCTAATCAAAGAACTGCCTCGTGAAGGCAACATATTAGTAGTCCTGGTCACCAGCAAGCCCGGACGCTTTATTTTAGGTAAAATCGAACAATCCTGTCAGTGATTACGAGGCCGTTACAGAATGCTTGAATGCGGTTGTAAATTGGAATGTAAAGAAAGTTTGGAAGATTATTATGCTTAGCAAAAGCAACAAAAAAATATTTCGGATTGTTTGAGGAGTTGACTTTAAAAATCCATCTCCGTGACCGAAAATGTAGAGCACCAATGGAAAAAGTCCAGGAGTATTCCACCATACGCCTTAGACAGGCATGTGCGGGGGAATGTTATGAGCGACTCGGCGTGTTTCGATAGCCTCGTTAGAAACCTGCTAAGAAAGCAAAGATAGCATTACTCCAAATTTAAACGTAGCTAAAGCCTCAAAGAGATACAAAAACTAAACAAAGCAAACAATCAGCCTTACGAGAGCCACGTGTGAAGCTTTCAATGAACGACAAAAGCAAATTCTATTTTCCAGCTTGACAGAAAACCCAAAGAAGAGTTGGCCCCATGTTGGATGAGTAAACGGTTGGAATCCGTCTCTCCAGACACTCTGTGACCATAATGGCAATGAAATGGAGAACGACAGAGAAGACCGACATACTAAACGCCTGTTTCCAAAACAGTTTCGCTGATGAAGATCATACCACTACTCCTCTTTTCAATCGCCACAATAACGTCAGAATGACGAATATCAAAATTATTGACCATGGGATAGAAAAGAAACTAAAATCGCAGAATACAGGAAAGGCCGTTGGGCCTACTGGGATACCAGTACGATTGCACACAGAATACGAGGAAGTAAGTGTGTTGTGAAAAACATAAGAAATGCATAGCCCTGCAGAACAACTAAAAATTAGACCAAAATTATCTGTGCCCAAGGCAGGAAAACGACGATGTGCGATCAGAAGGCATTTTCCGATGTAAGTGAGAAATCAGCCGAAAAACATCATAAGTACAAATCAATTTACTGTTAACGAACTGTTTTTCGATCTAGGAGCAAATCAAAATGAAATAACTTTATTACAGACCACTGATGATGCTATACCTCTATAAAGCAAACGCGTCGGGTGAAAAAAAATCGAGCATTTTTGTAGTTGCAACAACATACCCTCAAGAATTATAAAGCAGCTACGGACACTATGGCCGCACGAATGAAGAATTTTATGAGGAAGAACTTAAGTTCTTCTCTAGCAGCTGTGAATCGTAGTTCGCTAGAGGAGCCAGGCGTTCCTAATGATTGTGGAAGAGTTTAGCACATTCCCTTTTTCCAGAAGGGTCGTCGAACAGACAGACAAAAAGGTAAACCTCTACCTTTAACGTCGGTCTGTTGAAGAATTTTTAGACGTGATTTATGCTCGCCTATTATCACGTTTCTGAAGATCGAAAATCTTTGTAGGAATCAATGTGGGTTCTGTAAACAACTATTGTGTGAAATCCAGCTCTCTCTTTTCGTTCACGAGACCCAGAAATCAATAGATACCGGAGCCCAGATTCAAGCCGTGTTTCTTGACTTTCGGAAGGCGCTGGATGCAATTCATTACTGCCACCTAATGAACAAAATAAGAACGTACGTGATATCATACCAGCTTTGTGATTGAAGATATTCTAGAAAACAGAACACAACATGTCGTTGTCAGTGGAAATAAATTTTCAGACCTGGAAGAAACTTCTCGCGTACCCCAGAGAAGTGTTATACGATCGTTACTTTTCACAAAATATGTGACTGACGCAGTGGGCAACGTTCAAAGTTCCTTAGGCTTTTCGCGGATGATACTGTTGTATAGAGAGAAATCGCAACGCTAGAAAATTGAAGCGAAGTGCAGGGAAACCAGCAGAGGTCCGACGTTTGTTGCAGAGACTGACTGCTAACTCCCAACAAAAGCAAATGTAACGTATTGGAAGTCCCTTTCTTGTGCGATTACACAACTGCAGAACAATCACTGAAAGCAGACACATTTATAAACCAGGATTAAGCGTACAGACCGATATAAAGTGGAATGACTGCACAATACAGCTCGCAGGTAAGGCATATGCCAGACTGAGCTTCATTGGAAGTGTTGTCCACCCCAAAGGGAGGTAGCTTACAAATTCTCGTTCGAAAAATATTTCAGTATTGTTCGTCAGTGTGGAATCCGCTCCGAATACGATTGACAAAGGAAATAGAGGTGATCCAAAGAAGAGGAACGCGTTTTGTTACAGGTTATCTTAGTATGCGATAAAACGTCACGAAGATACTCAGCCAACTCCTGTAGCAGATGTTGCAAAACAAGCGATCTGTATCACGGTGTGGTCTACTGTTAAAATCCCGAGGGGGTACTTCCTGGAAGAGTCAACCAAGGTGTTGTTTCCTCCTTCGTGCAGCTTGAGCAAAGACCATGAAGGTAGAATTAATGAAATTCGAGCTCACACTGAAGCTTACCAGAAAACGTTCTTACCGTGCACAGTTCGCGACTGGAACAGTGACAGTGCCACACAAAGTACCCTCTGGCACACACCGCAAAGTGACTTGCGGAGTGTAGATGTAGATCAAAACGTCTTTTCCATTTCACAATACATTCTCCCAATGCAATTTTTTCTTTTCTGGGAAACATTAATCTAAAACTCTGGAGTGGGCAATGCTACAAATTATCCTTTCCCGAGGTCAACTCATTACTTATTATGACCTAAATAGTAACACCTAGGAACTACAAAGGCGACATTTTCTTTGTACTGTGTCAGACGAACACGTACGTAATTTCAGTATGTCTGAAATGATCGTTACTATATACACTGGCAGCAATCAACATTTCTAATATTGTTTTACAAAAAGTATATCCTTGTAGTGAACAATGCTTCACATCCACTGAATCAGTAAACAACACTTACAACGTGCTTATGTATATGAAGAAATGTGACTAAGTATACACGCCCTGTGTTTAAATTTGATGTTACTGTGTTCCAGGACAAATTTATTCTTATTTAAATTAAATTTCATACTAGCAGCTGCGCGCCTTATAGCATTTGAACGGTCCACTAATCAACATAACCAAATGATCTTAGTAAGATGAAAGTATGTAACTGGACTTGTAAATTCACAGTAGAGAACATTCGCTACAATTAAATGTCTTAATGAATAATGTAATATTATCCAACCTTTGTTTTCGTGTTCTATAAAGCAACACACAGTGGCAAGAAATTCGGTAATTTCCAAGAATGTTAGCCTATCGAAGCCGCGGGCTGCAAACGATATACATGCGATTCTAAATCGATCACGCGACTGTGGTGGCGGGCGTTATGATAAACGATTCGTAAGATGCTAGGAAAACCCAAACGATCTATGCCGGTAGCGGTAGTGAGTGGGATGTCTGGTATTGTAGACGTTTCTTCGAGCAGTTGCACCATGTCGAAGAATATAATTCCATGCTTATGCAATGCAGAAAATTGTGAGAATTTGTGTCGGAAATGTGACACTCTACCCATATTTTTGTGGCAGACCCAGGTTACGGCAAAAAGGGAATGCTTCCCGTAGCATACACATCAAATGGACTTTCCCATGACAACGTCAACGACGAGTGAGATAAGTTGTCTCCTTTGTAATTACAACTATTTTAGTAACTCTCTTCTTTTGTTGTTGCTGTAGTGACTGCTATAAACATGCTCAAACGCTCGCCACCACAGTCGCGTGATCGATTTAGAATTGCACATTCGATATATATATCGTTTGCAGCCAGAGGCTTCGATAAGCAAACATTCTTGGAAATTACCAGAAATTCGTTGAAATGTATCAAGATGCGACTGAAAATATTGTTCAGCCAAGTTATTTATGAATGAGATCTGTGCAGTTTTATCACGATGTCACTTATCGTTCAAAAATAACTGATTCAAAGCAGACCTACCACTAGGCAATTTTCTTTACTCACCGTATTTTATAATACGTAATGGTACAACTTCTGCTCGTATTGCGAATAAATACCGACCGTTTTCAGACCAAAGAAATAGACAGTCGGCCGGAGCGGCCGAGCGGTTCTAGGCGCTACAGCCTGGAACCGCGCGACCGCTACGGTCGCAGGTTCGAATCCTGCCTCGGGCATGGATGTGTGTGATGTCCTTTGGTTAGTTAGGTTCAAGTAGTTCTAAGTTCTAGGGGATTGATGACCTAAGATGTTAAGTCCCATAGTGCTCAGAGCCATTTGAACCAATAATTAAACACTCGGCCAACGATGTAATTTTTCTCGACAACGTTTCGCTTTGTTTTGTTTCAGTATACGAGGTCTGTTCAAAAACTTCCGGAACTTTGTCCACAAAATTTTTCTACGCTTGTGTTTTACTTACTGTGAATGGTCTCCTTCGAAATACTCTCGCTCACAATTGATACATAGCTCCCAACACCGTTTCCACTTCCGGAATCAGTCTTGGTACGTTTTTTGTGGATCGCGCGAAGCGCCCTCTGCGAATTTTCTTTTATTTCGTCTATGACTGCAAATCTTCGTCCTTTTAACGAGTTTTCCAAGATTGTAAATAAAAAAATCTCCACAGGGGCTAGGTCTGGAGAACACGAAGGCTGAGATAGCACAGTGATTCCGTTTTTTGTGCAATAGCCCACGCACCAACAGGGATGAACGTATGACTGCGTTATCGTGACGCAAGAGCCATGAACTCTCTCGCCACGTTTCAGGTTGTTTCCTTCTCACATATTCTCGCAGGTGTCGCAACACTTCCCGATAGTCACTGTGGCACGAATACATGATGAACTAATCCTCCATAGTCAAAGAAAACTGTCAGCATGGCTTTGACATTTGACCTGACCTGGAAAGCTTTTTTTATCTTGGGGAACCTTTCCTGACTTATTGTGAAGCTTGAATCTTGGTCTCAACATTGCAACCGTGGACCAACGTCTCATCACCTCTTAAGGAACATCTCGTTCTGATTTGCACGATCCAAGAGCTCTTCACAGATTGCGAGGCGAAAGTGTTTCTGGTTTTGACGAACTTGACTGCAACACGATGCATTCAAGATGCCGTGTCAAGATTTCATGACATGATCTAGCTGAAATGTTTTATTCACCTGCAATCTCTCTAACAGTCAGTCTTCGATTGGCACGCACAATTTCGTTGACGTTCCTGACATGAGCGTTGTCGGCAGAGGTCGAAGGCGTCCTGAACGAGGGTCAACTGTAACTTCCATCCGGCCATTTTTAAACCGTGTGAACCATTCGTAACACCGAGTACGGCTTAAGCACTCATCACCGTAGGCTTCCTGCATCATTTGGTATGTCTCTGTAAGGATTTTCTTGTGTTTCACGCAAAATTTAATGTAGACGCGTTGCTCCTCTAACTCTGCGCTCTCGAAATTCGCAAACTGAGTGACACAACATTCTACTCAATACAAATACAGCACTGAACAATAAATGACAGACATACAATGATGAAACAGTTACACATTAAACGCAGCGCGTGCAGGGATACCAACCGCATTTCGTTCCAACACACAATTGGCGCGAACTTACGAATGCTCCGGAGTTTTTTGAACAGACCTCGCAAAATAAATATTTTATTCATTTCCTCTTTAATACCTTTGTTCTCAAGATTTACTGTAAAGTATTACATTAGATATACACTACTGGCCATTAAAATTGCTACACTAAGAAGAAAAGCAGATGATAAACGGGTATTCATTGGACAAATATATTATACTAGAACTGACATGTGATTACATTTTCACGCAATTTGGGTGCATAGATCCTGAGAAATCAGTACCCAGAACAACCACCTCTGGCCGTAATAACGCCCTTGATACGCCTGGGCATTGAGTCAAACAGAGCTTGGATGACGTGTACAGGTACAGCTGACCATGCAGCTTCAACACGATACCACAGTTCATCAAGAGTAGTGACTGGCGTATTTTGACGAGCTAGTTGCTCGGCCACCATTGACCAGACGTTTTCAATTGGTGAGAGATCTGGAGAATGTGCTGGCCAGGGCAGCAGTCGAACATTTTCTGTATCCAGAAAGGCCCGTACATGGCCTGCAACATGCAGTCGTGCATTATCCTGCTGAAATGTAGGGCTTCTCAAGGTGTGTTGTCACCGCCAGACACCACACTTGCTAGGTGGTAGCCTTTAAATCGGCCGCGGTCCGTTAGTATACGTCGGACCCGCGTGTCGCCACTATCAGTGATTGCAGACCGAGCTGCGCCACACGGCAGGTCTAGTCTAGAGAGATTCCCTAGCACACGCCCCAGTTGTACAGCCGACTTTGCTGTCTACATACGCTCTCATTTGCCGAGACGACAGTTTAGCATAGCCTTCAGCTACGTCATTTGCTACGACCTAGCAAGGCGCCATATTCAGTTACTTCAAGAATGTATTCCAAACAGATAATATTGTGAATCATGCGCCGTCAAGAGCGACGTTCATCATTAGTGGATTAAAGTTAAGTATCAAACTAATTACGTCCGCTTTCTGAATTCTCATTCCTTGTCATGTTCCAGACCTCACGTCAGTGTAGTTCGTCCCTCCGCACGCCAGCCTGCGTGAGCTAAAACGCGTGCATTTCGGCCTCCACTAGTAACACGGTGTTGGCTCTTCTGCCAACACTACACAAGGATCGAATGAAGGGTAGAGCCACGGGTCGTAACACATCTGAAATGTAACGTCCACACACACCCATGCCCGAGGGAGGACTCGAACCTCCGCCGGGACCAGCAGAGTACAACAATCATTTATGTTCCAAGGATATAAATACTCTTTATTTGGGTTGCAAGAGAGAATAGTTATTCTGATGTTTGCCAGCCTGTCTGCATTGTCGACTATCGTTTGTCAGTTTCTTCATACTAGTTGTTTACGTTTTGGTGATACAAATGTAATGATTTTGTGAAACGTTATAACACAATGGGCAGAATAAGGAAGTTTGGATATAAGCCTAAGTTTCGTGGAAATAAATATGTAAAAATAATCCGCGAAACTTCTAGTTTTTAACAGAGGGCAGAAATAATATTGAAAGTGATTTCAGTGTGAGTGTCAGTGCTTCAAGCAAGAAGCTTCTAGGTGCTGCCGGTTTTCCAAGTGCCTCTCAAATGCGTGACAATGCAATATGTGGTGTGAACAGTGTTTCTGTTGTTACTGACACAAACATTCTGATCTCCATGAGGTTATTACGTGAACTTACAGAAAAACACGCAAATTGTAAAAACTGTGATGGAAACGTTACTTTGCACGAAGATGTGGTGAAAACCAAAGGAATTGTTTGTAATTTAGTTTTGACATGTTTGGAATGTAGCTGTACTGGTGCTACTGTTAACGAGATTGAGCATAAAGTTACTTCTTGAGGGACATAAATGTCAGAGAACAAAGAAGAACATTCCAGTGCTATGGATAATACAACATAAAAGAAAAGTGTTGGTACGCATTTAAGATTCTTCAAAAAGATTACGAGCCACGAGTCACGTTATAAGTGACGATTGTTAGGTGCTTGCCACTGAGATGTTTCCAGAGTGCTCCATTAATAGAAAGGAATAGATTAATAACGAAATTCAATCAAATGGATTCCTATGATATACAAAACCCATCTGACTGGACTTGCAAGTAAAAATCCCATGATGCGAAGAAGACCAAAGAAAAGTCTAGATCAATTTCCATGTTATCATTTTTCCCTTTCTATAAGGTTGTAGTAATAGAGATGGACGAATAGTATGTCAACCAGCATTCTTGGTATTGGTGGCATCAGCAACAGATAGCTTATTTCTCTTAAAATGCACTGGCTGCTATTGGAAAACTACATGTAGAGGAAAACATAACATTAGACAAAACAAACTGAGAGGGGAAACGGTATCTAAAACGCATCAACATATACCGTCAGTGAAAGGCCACAAATCACATTAGAGAATTCATCATAGCAAACGATTATGTTAACCAGAAGAGCTTATATTCGAAAGCTACACTTGTTACTTTCAGACAAAAAACCTCCAAACCATGTGCCCTACGAACAGTGCCAGTCGGTTTTTATGACTAACTGCAACATAAATTTCGTGTGCCTAGAACTGGCATATGTTTAGGATGTGAAAAATTTTAGCGAACTGTTCGAAACTTGATCGACAAATAACCAACTCAGATACAAACTTTTAAGGAGCAGAAACAACATCTAACAACTTAAAATGAACCACATAAGAGGAAAGAGGCAAGTTTTACGAGCTTAAATTTTCGGAACATTTGAAGTGCAAAAAATCTATGTTAAAGAAAGCAGTCTATCTCGATTACCATAAGAATCTTCCTTTCCCTAATATTTCAACCAATTAAGCGTATTACCTCGGGTAACTATCAGTTTACTCATTCAATATTCGTTTGCTTTCTTCAGGGAAATCTGTATTTTGTACATACGACGAAATACTTTCCAACAAAAGAACTGATAAGGTGTGTTCAATGTGGAATTTCTGATCGAAAATTTTGCCTGACTTTGTGACTGAACTCACTGAATTCTGTGCTTCATGTACTGGACAAATTAAAAATACCTGTTTTGAGGCAACTAAAATGGCTAACATCGGCTTCAAGTTTTTGACGTCTTGACAGCTTTACGTCCGTGGATGGTTGCTAGAAAGAAAGAAACAAGTACAGAGATGCACTAATTTAGCATTATGCTCACTTGATGATAAAATTTCGCACTGAAACGAAAATAGCTACAGCAGGTAACGTTCGCAATACTGGTGATTTACACTACTGGCCATTAAAATTGCTACACCTTGAAGATGACGTGCAGCAGACGCGAAATTGAACCGACAGGAAGAAGATGCTATGATATGCAAATGATTAGCTTCTCAGAGCATTCACACAAGGTTGGCGCCGGAGGCAACACTTACAACGTGCTGACATGAGGAAAGTTTCCAACCGATTTCTCATACACAAACAGCAGCTGACCGGCGTTGCCTGGTGAAATGTTGTTGTGGTGCCTCGTGTAAGGAGGAGAAATGCGTACCATCATGTATCCGACTTTGATAAAGGTCGGACTGTATCCTATTGCGATTGCGATTTTTCGTATCGCGTCATTGCTGCTCGCGTTGGTCGAGATCCAATGACTGTTAGCAGAATATGGAGTTGGTGGGTTCAGGAGGGTAATACGGCAAGATGTGCTGGATCCAGACGGCCTCGTATCACTAGCAGTCGAGATGACAGGCATCTTATCCACATGGTTGTAACGGATCGGGCAGCCACGTTTCGCTCCGTGAGTCAACAGATGAGGACGTTTGCAAGACAACAACCATCTGCACGAACTCTTCGACGACGTTTGCAGCAGCACGGACTATCAGCTCAGAGACCATGGCTGCGGTTACCCTTGATGCTGCATCACAGACAGGAGCGCCTGCGATGTTGTACTCAACGACGAACCTGGGTGCACGAATGGCACAACGTCATTTTTTCAGATGCATCTAGGTTCTGTTTACAGCGTCATGATAGTCGCATCAGTGTTTATCGACATCGTGGTTAACGCACATTGGAAGCCTGTATTTGTCATTGCCATACGGGCGTGTCACCCGGCGTGATGTGTGCCATTGGTTACACGTCTCGGTCACCTCTTGTTCGCTTTGACGGCACTTTGAACTGTGGACGTTACATTTCAGATGTGTTACGACCCGTGGCTCTACCCTTCATTCGATCCTTGTGTAGTGTTGGCAGAAGAGCCAACACCGTGTTACTAGTGGAGGCCGAAATGCACGCGTTTTAGCTCACGCAGGCTGGCGTGCGGAGGGACGAACTACACTGACGTGAGGTCTGGAACATGACAAGGAATGAGAATTCAGAAAGCGGACGTAATTAGTTTGATACTTAACTTTAATCCATTAATGATGAACGTCGCTCTTGACGGCGCATGATTCACAATATTATCTGTTTGGAATACATTCTTGAAGTAACTGAATATGGCGCCTTGCTAGGTCGTAGCAAATGACGTAGCTGAAGGCTATGCTAAACTGTCGTCTCGGCAAATGAGAGCGTATGTAGACAGCAAAGTCAGCTGTACAACTGGGGCGTGTGCTAGGGAATCTCTCTAGACTAGACCTGCCGTGTGGCGGCGCTCGGTCTGCAATCACTGATAGTGGCGACACGCGGGTCCGACGTATACTAACGGACCGCGGCCGATTTAAAGGCTACCACCTAGCAAGTGTGGTGTCTGGCGGTGAAACCACACCTTGAGAAGCCCTACCTTTCAGCAGGATAATGCACGACTGCATGTTGCAGGCCATGTACGGGCCTTTCTGGATACAGAAAATGTTCGACTGCTGCCCTGGCCAGCACATTCTCCAGATCTCTCACCAATTGAAAACGTCTGGTCAATGGTGGCCGAGCAACTAGCTCGTCAAAATACGCCAGTCACTACTCTTGATGAACTGTGGTATCGTGTTGAAGCTGCATGGTCAGCTGTACCTGTACACGTCATCCAAGCTCTGTTTGTCTCAATGCCCAGGCGTATCAAGGGCGTTATTACGGCCAGAGGTGGTTGTTCTGGGTACTGATTTCTCAGGATCTATGCACCCAAATTGCGTGAAAATGTAATCACATGTCAGTTCTAGTATAATATATTTGTCCAATGAATACCCGTTTATCATCTGCTTTTCTTCTTAGTGTAGCAATTTTAATGGCCAGTAGTGTATATCTAATGTAATACTTTACAGTAAATCTTGAGAACAAAGGTATTAAAGAGGAAATGAACAAAATATTTATTTTGCGAGGTCTGTTCAAAAAACTCCGGAGCATTCGTAATTTCGCGCCAATTGTGTGTTGGAACGAAATGCGGTTGGTATCCCTGCACGCGCTGCGTTTAATGTGTAACTGTTTCATCATTGTATGTCTGTCATTTATTGTTCAGTGCTGTATTTGTATTGAGTAGAATGTTGTGTCACTCAGTTTGCGAATTTCGAGAGCGCAGAGTTAGAGGGGCAACGCGTCTACATTAAATTTTGCGTGAAACACAAGAAAATCCTTACAGAGACATACCAAATGATGCAGGAAGCCTACGGTGATGAGTGCTTAAGCCGTACTCGGTGTTACGAATGGTTCACACGGTTTAAAAATGGCCGGATGGAAGTTACAGTTGACCCTCGTTCAGGACGCCTTCGACCTCTGCCGACAACGCTCATGTCAGGAACGTCAACGAAATTGTGCGTGCCAATCGAAGACTGACTGTTAGGGAGATTGCAGGTGAATAAAACATTTCAGCTAGATCATGTCATGAAATCTTGACACGGCATCTTGAATGCATCGTGTTGCAGTCAAGTTCGTCAAAACCAGAAACACTTTCGCCTCGCAATCTGTGAAGAGCTCTTGGATCGTGCAAATCAGAACGAGATGTTCCTTAAGAGGTGATGAGACGTTGGTCCACGGTTGCAATGTTGAGACCAAGATTCAAGCTTCACAATAAGTCAGGAAAGGTTCCCCAAGACAAAAAAAGCTTTCCAGGTCAGGTCAAATGTCAAAGCCATGCTGACAGTTTTCTTTGACTATGGAGGATTAGTTCATCATGTATTCGTGCAACAGTGACTATCGGGAAGTGTTGCGACACCTGCGAGAATATGTGAGAAGGAAACAACCTGAAACGTGGCGAGAGAGTTAATGGCTCTTGCGTCACGATAACGCAGTCATACGTTCATCCCTGTTGGTGCGTGGGCTATTGCACAAAAAACGGAATCACTGTGCTATCTCAGCCTTCGTGTTCTCCAGACCTAGCCCCTGTGGAGATTTTTTTATTTACAATCTTGAAAAACCCGTTAAAAGGACGAAGATTTGCAGTCATAGACGAAATAAAAGAAAATTCGCAGAGGGCGCTTCGCGCGATCCACAAAAAACGTACCAAGACTGCTTCCGGAAGTGGAAACGGTGTTGGGAGCTATGTATCAATTGTGAGCGAGAGTATTTCGAAGGAGACCATTCACAGTAAGTAAAACACAAGCGTAGAAAAATTTTGTGGACAAAGTTCCGGAAGTTTTTGAACAGACCTCGTATACTGAAACAAAACAAAGCGAAACGTTGACGAGAAAAATTACATCGTTGGCCGAGTGTTTAATTATTGGTTCAAATGGCTCTGAGCACTATGGGACTTAACATCTTAGGTCATCAATCCCCTAGAACTTAGAACTACTTGAACCTAACCAACCGAAGGACATCACACACATCCATGCCCGAGGCAGGATTCGAACCTGCGACCGTAGCGGTCGCGCGGTTCCAGACTGTAGCGCCTAGAACCGCTCGGCCGCTCCGGCCGACTGTCTATTTCTTTGGTCTGAAAACGGTCGGTATTTGTTCGCAATACGAGCAGAAGTTGTACCATAACGTATTATAAAATACGGTGAGTAAAGAAAATTGACTAGTGGTAGGTCTGCTTTGAATCAGTTATTTTTGAACGATAAGTGATATCGTGATAAAACTGCACAGATCTCATTCATAAATAACTTGGCTGAACAATATTTTCAGTCGCATCTTGATACATTTCAACGAATTTCTGGTAATTTCCAAGAATGTTTGCTTATCGAAGCCTCTGGCTGCAAACGATATATATATCGAATGTGCAATTCTAAATCGATCACGCGACTGTGGTGGCGAGCGTTTGAGCATGTTTATAGCAGTCACTACAGCAACAACAAAAGAAGAGAGTTACTAAAATAGTTGTAATTACAAAGGAGACGACTTATCTCACTCGTCGTTGACGTTGTCATGGGAAAGTCCATTTGATGTGTATGCTACGGGAAGCATTCCCTTTTTGCCGTAACCTGGGTCTGCCACAAAAATATGGGTAGAATGTCACATTTCCGACACAAATTCTCACAATTTTCTGCATTGCATAAGCATGGAATTATATTCTTCGACATGACGCAACTGCTCGAAGAAACGTCTACAATACCAGACATCCCACTCACTACCGCTACCGGCATAGATCGTTTGGGTTTTCCTAGCATCTTACGAATCGTTTATCATAACGCCCGCCACCACAGTCGCGTGATCGATTTAGAATCGCATGTATATCGTTTGCAGCCCGCGGCTTCGATTGGCTAACATTCTTGGAAATTACCGAATTTCTTGCCACTGTGTGTTGCTTTATAGAACACGAAAACAAAGGTTGGATAATATTACATTATTCATTAAGACATTTAATTGTAGCGAATGTTCTCTACTGTGAATTTACAAGTCCAGTTACATACTTTCATCTTACTAAGATCATTTGGTTATGTTGATTAGTGGACCGTTCAAATGCTATAAGGCGCGCAGCTGCTAGTATGAAATTTAATTTAAATAAGAATAAATTTGTCCTGGAACACAGTAACATCAAATTTAAACACAGGGCGTGTATACTTAGTCACATTTCTTCATATACATAAGCACGTTGTAAGTGTTGTTTACTGATTCAGTGGATGTGAAGCATTGTTCACGACAAGGATATACTTTTTGTAATACAGTATTAGAAATGTTGATTGCTGCCAGTGTATATAGTAACGATCATTTCAGACGTACTGAAATTACGTACGTGTTCGTCTGACACAGTACAAAGAAAATGTCGCCTTTGTAGTTCCTAGGTGTTACTATTTAGGTCATAATAAGTAATGAGTTGACCTCGGGAAAGGATAATTTGTAGCATTGCCCACTCCAGAGTTTTAGATTAATGTTTCCCAGAAAAGAAAAAAATTGCATTGGGAGAATGTATTGTGAAATGGAAAAGACGTTTTGATCTACATCTACACTCCGCAAGTCACTTTGCGGTGTGTGCCAGAGGGTACTTTGTGTGGCACTGTCACTGTTCCAGTCGCGAACTGTGCACGGTAAGAACGTTTTCTGGTAAGCTTCAGTGTGAGCTCGAATTTCATTAATTCTACCTTCATGGTCTTTGCTCAAGCTGCACGAAGGAGGAAACAACACCTTGGTTGACTCTTCCAGGAAGTACCCCCTCGGAATTTTAACAGTAGATCACACCGTGATACAGATCGCTTGTTTTGCAACATCTGCTACAGGAGTTGGCTGAGTATCTTCGTGACGTTTTATCGCATACTAAGATAACCTGTAACAAAACGCGTTCCTCTTCTTTGGATCACCTCTATTTCCTTTTTTCAATCGTATTCGGAGCGGATTCCACACTGACGAACAATACTGAAATATTTTTCGAACGAGAATTTGTAAGCTACCTCCCTTAGGGGTGGACAACACATCCAATGAAGCTCAGTCTGGCATATGCCTTACCTGCGAGCTGTATTGTGCAGTCATTCCACTTTATATCGGTCTGTACGCTTAATCCTAGTTTATAAATGTGTCTGCTTTCAGTGATTGTTCTGCAGTTGTGTAATCGCACAAGAAAGGGACTTCCAATACGTTACATTTGCTTTTGTTGGGAGTTAGCAGTCAGTCTCTGCAACAAACGTCGGACCTCTGCTGGTTTCCCTGCACTTCGCTTCAATTTTCTAGCGTTGCGATTTCTCTCTATACAACAGTATCATCCGCGAAAAGCCTAAGGAACTTTGAACGTTGCCCACTGCGTCAGTCACATATTTTGTGAAAAGTAACGATCGTATAACACTTCTCTGGGGTACGCGAGAAGTTTCTTTTAGGTCTGAAAATTTATTTCCACTGACAACGACATGTTGTGTTCTGTTTTATAGAATATCTTCAATCACAAAGCTGGTATGATATCACGTACGTTCTTATTTTGTTCATTAGGTGGCAGTAATGAATTACGTCCAGCGCCTTCCGAAAGTCAAGAAACACGGCTTCAATCTGGGCTCCGGTATCTATTGATTTCTGGGTCTCGTGAACGAAAAGAGAGAGCTGGATTTCACACAATAGTTGTTTACAGAACCCACATTGATTCCTACAAAGATTTTCGATCTTCAGAAATGTGATAATAGGCGAGCATAAATCACGTCTAAAAATTCTTCAACAGACCGACGTTAAAGGTAGAGGTTTACCTTTTTGTCTGTCTGTTCGACGACCCTTCTGGAAAAAGGGAATGTTCTAAACTTTTCCACAATCATTAGGAACGCCTGGCTCCTCTAGCGAACTACGATTCACAGCTGCTAGAGAAGAACTTAAGTTCTTCCTCATAAAATTCTTCATTCGTGCGGCCATAGTGTCCGTAGCTGCTTTATAATTCTTGAGGGTATGTTGTTGCAACTACAAAAATGATCGATTTTTTTCACCCGACGCGTTTGCTTTATAGAGGTATAGCATCATCAGTGGTCTGTAATAAAGTTATTTCATTTTGATTTGCTTCTAGATCGAAAAACAGTTCGTTAACAGTAAATTGATTTGTACTTATGATGTTTTTCGGCTGATTTCTCGCTTACATCGGAAAATGCCTTCTGATCGCACATCGTCGTTTTCCTGCCTTGGGCACAGATAATTTTGGTCTAATTTTTAGTTGTTCTGCAGGGCTATGCATTTCTTATGTTTTTCACAACACACTTACTTCCTCGTATTCTGTGTGCAATCGTACTGGTATCCCAGTAGGCCCAACGGCCTTTCCTGTATTCAGCGATTTTAGTTTCTTTTCTATCCCATGGTCAATAATTTTGATATTCGTCATTCTGATGTTATTGTGGCGATTGAAAAGAGGAGTAGTGGTATGATCTTCATCAGCGAAACTGTTTTGGAAACAGGCGTTTAGTATGTCGGTCTTCTCTGTCGTTCTCCATTTCATTGCCATTATGGTCACAGAGTGTCTGGAGAGACGGATTCCAACCGTTTACTCATCCAACATGGGGCCAACTCTTCTTTGGGTTTTCTGTCAAGCTGGAAAATAGAATTTGCTTTTGTCGTTCATTGAAAGCTTCACACGTGGCTCTCGTAAGGCTGATTGTTTGCTTTGTTTAGTTTTTGTATCTCTTTGAGGCTTTAGCTACGTTTAAATTTGGAGTAATGCTATCTTTGCTTTCTTAGCAGGTTTCTAACGAGGCTATCGAACCACGCCGAGTCGCTCATAACATTCCCCCGCACATGCCTGTCTAAGGCGTACGGTGGAATACACCTGGACTTTGCCCATTGGTGCTCTACATTTTCGGTCACGGAGATGGATTTTTCAAGTCAACTCCTCAAACAATCCGAAATATTTTTTTGTTGCTTTTGCTAAGCATAATAATCTTCCAAACTTTCTTTACATTCCAATTTACAACTGCATTCAAGCATTCTGTAACGGCCTCGTAATCACTGACAGGATTGTTCGATTTTACCTAAAATAAAGCGTCCGGGCTTGCTGGTGACCAGGACTACTAATATGTTGCCTTCACGAGGCAGTTCTTTGATTAGCTGTTACGGTAATTTTCGAATAGGATTTTAGAACAATCTCACAGTATTCCCTGTTCCTCATATTGCCTTTATCACTTGTGTCTCCCAGTCTATAGCTTGTTAAGTTGAAATCTCCAACTAGTACTTAAATGTGCCACGCAGTTTACGCGAAATTTTCTCAAAGTTTCCCCTCAAATGTTCCGCCACTAATTCTACTGCCGCAGCATCCGATGACCATGTTTGATCCTCCTGTAATACTTATCGCGTTATTTAGATATTGTTATTTACTTTGTGCATATTTTTTTACCATACCACTCGTCTCTGTTATCTGTGCAGTCCTTCACCGCATAGAATTTACTTCTTCATACATACTTTCTGGCTGGCATTTTAAATAAGTTCGTTTCAGTAACCACTTTAATATCCTCTGGAAATTCATTGTACAATGTAGTTCCTTGCCACAAAATGCTGTTTTGAGTTTCATGATTTTTTTCCCTTCGTAAATTTAGGTTAAATGTACCCGGCATCCTAGCTCTGTTTGATTCAATGACAAGCGTATCAAGGCATTATGGTTTCTACCTGAGCCCCCCATCTTACTGTTACTCGCTCCTGTAAACCGGAACGCGATATGCAGATCTTGGTGCCTCTCGCGTCCTTCTAGAAAAGGTAACCTGAAGATGCTTAAATAAGGCGAAATGCGTCGTTGAGAAATAAAAAAACTGAAATTGCAACCAATACTGTTTTTAACCAATACTTTTAGTACTCTGTTGGAAATGCCATCAATTCGATGCAAATTTTTACTTTTGAGTGAATTTATTACTCTCCTAATTTCAAAATCGCTTCAGGTAAACGCCGGGATGGTTCCTTTGAAAAAGGGCACGGCCGATTTCCTTCCCCATCCTTCACCCACCCGAGCTTGCGCTCCGTCTCTAATGACCTCGTTGTCGACGGGACGTTAAACACTAATCTCCTCCTCCTCCTCCTCTCCTAATTTCAGAAGAATAGGTGGGTTGAATGTAAATTTAATCAACTTGTATAGGCATTGCCTCTTCCATATACAGCCTTATATTTTCCAATGAACAGCTGGATCCTATTTTCTCTACAACACTTAAAAATTATTACTAAAAGTATTTTCTAATTCTGAGATTTTGTTAGCAAACTTTTCATTGAGTTTGATAGAAATTCAGTCTTCCTGTGCTGGTTGCCCTGTATACCTTTTAACAATATTCCAAATTGTTTTAATTTCATTATCGCAGGTGCTAATCCCAGACATAATGCACGTAGTTCTGTACTTCTTAATAACTTTTCTTAATACAGCGCAGTAGTTTTTACGATGTTTGACTGTTTCTGGATCATTACTCTTCCTATCTAAAAGGTACACCTCCCTTTTCTGTTTACAAGATATTTTTATCCTTTTAAACCTTGGTTTTTAAATGGTTTCTTACAATTATGTTTCACTGTTTTCTTAGGGAACCTGTTTTCAAATATATGCACAAAGGTATTATGAAAAAGGTTGAATTTTAAATTACCATCAGGTTCGCCTTACACCTTATCCCAGTCTAACTGTTGCAAACTTTCCCTAAAATTTGCAACTGTTAAACCGCTAATTTAACGCACTATTTTGGAGGACTGTGTTGCATCACTGCACTTGTTTTGAACCGTGGCCATTGTTGTTGTACTGTATTAGACACAATGACAAAAAAATTATTTAGTTGCTTCTTTGTTCTGAAATAATGTGCGCTACTGGAAATGTTTCTTTAATGTTTCTGAGATTTATAACCGAGAAATCTGGACCCTTGCTGCATCCATATAATTAGCTACCAACACTAAATGTGTCTAAAAATACGATTTATAAACGTTAAACCACACTTATATGGTGAGAAACGACACTATTGAACTAGTAGCGCCCTTGTTTCAAATAAATTTACCATATTATGAAAATAGAAACGGATTTATCGATGTTTATAACTCGCAAAATTTCCGCTTAGTTCGTGGATGTTGAGGTATCAAACAACACGGTTTTCTTAAATTATGGGAGAGAACCATATAAATGCTGAATATTGACTAGTGTGACAAGATGGTTCAAATGGCTCTGAGCACTATGGGACTTAACGTCTGAGGTCATCAGTCCCCTAGAACTTAGAACTACTTAAACCTAACTAACCTAAGGACATCACGCAGATCCATGCCCGAGGCAGGATTCGAAGCTGCGACCATAGCGGTCGCGCGGTTCCAGACTGAATCGGCTAGAACCGCTCGGCCAGACCAGCCGGCTTAGTGCGACTAGAACTGGGACTACAACCAGTATAGGACAAGAAATAAATTTCAACTTATCACAGCTGACGCTTAAACAACTAATTTTTGTGTACAAGATATACTCATGTGTCTCACTCGATAACTATCTGGAGTAATTGATTGATCCAACACCTAAGTGGTGCATATGAGCCTGAGAGCTTAAACTCAATTCGTATGTGAGAAAATTAAAACAAACATAATTTAGCAGGTAACCGCGTCGTAAGAAGTACCAAGAGAAATTTACATTCATTTTAGAGCGGCCAAGCTGCATAAATGTTCATGTGCAGTAAGGATTCGTTGCATGTCAGACTTCATATTTAATCCTTCTTCTAATGCCGGAGGAAGACCAACCTTACCCAAGGAGGTAATGTACTGTTGCCTTCAAAAACGGGGAAGGAAAGACCTTGGGCCTTCTAGCCTCGCCTCTTGAATCCAGACAACTGCTCATTTACTTCCTATTTCAGTTCACTATATCTCAATCAACTGCTGACACTATTGAAAAGTTGCCCTCCTGGAGAGAGAAGTACAACAGGATTTCTTACGCAAGAGATACCTTATGAGTGAACTCAGTTTTCTGAGAGCACCAAGAGGGACTGCGGGGACGACTATTCATCATTACTCAACCTGTCCAGCCTCCACTGCATTTAAGATCGAGTCGGTGTAGTTCTGTCGGATTGGCTTAGTAAGAGAACAGCATCTCCACACCAAGCGAGGTGGCACAGTGGTTAGCACACTGGATTCCTATTCGGGAGGACAGTTTTTCCGTAATTTTCCTAAATCTCTTCAGACAAATGATGGGATGGTTCCTCCTAAGGACACGGCCGACTTCCATCACTAATCCGATGGGACCAATGACCTCGTTATTTGGTCTCTTCACCCAAATCAGCCAGCCAACACCTCCCAAGGGAGCGTCCTTAGTGTCGCTGTATATGCCGTAGCTGTAAACAACGTAAGGTACACGACAAGAAAACCAATGCAGTGTTCCTTGCACGTGGAAGAGTTGGCTAAATTTTACTCCTTTCCCAAGCTTTCAACAGCAACCACTCACGATTAGCATTAAAGCTTTTAGTGAGCTGAAAGTACAGGTTTCGACCTATCGATCGAGAAGATGGTGTGCGTGTGGAATTCTAAAGCTCATGACGCATTACGTGACCCACCTATGTTCACAATGTAGAACACTGTTTTATACTTGAAAAAAACGTTGTAATTGGCGGGCCCCTTCGATTACAAGCCACGTCTAAGTGACGAAGAGATGGTGCCTTTCAAAATGTCTTGAAGAGTTTAGTCATACGTCCTGGAGAGCAGAAACAGCGTGGCTCTTCCAGTTTTACAAATCTTCCAAATGGTCACGCTAGGCGCCCAAGTTCTTAAGTATTTCACACTCAGCAATATTTCATCTAGCTGAAGCACCAGCTAAGGAAACGACATTCACAGATCGGCCGCAACCGGCAGAACTATTATGGACCCGTGAGAAATAAGACCTAGTGGCACTTGGTTTGGACCAGTTTCCAGCACTTACTATGTAGAATGCTAATAATATACTACCTACCTTACATTAACGTTTTTCGCCGAAGTAATTAATTTATATGAATCGGTTGATTCATAGATGTCACAAACCGTTTGTGGAACTGAGTTATAGTGTACACAGTTTGGAAGCGTTGATTTAGAAAGTAGCCAGCAGATGGAATTTGGGCTCTCTACATATCACGAAAACTAAATGAAGCTTCGCTGCGCTATCGATATAGGGCATTGGCCTGCCGACAAATCAGTATTTCATCTCTGTCTACGACGTCATTGGATGGCAGCACTGGAGGGGATGCGGTCAACACAACGCTTGGCTGTGGACGTGTGCTTTCGAAACTGGAGCAGCTGCTTTTCCACCGGGACCTCGTCATTGTTCTCTCGAGTCTGAGTGGATCTCGTTCTACGGTTTTCCAGCGAAGAATCATTCCATCTCCTCGGTATCGGAAGCAGACGGTCCCTTTTGCGGGTTTGGCTTTTGGCCCTTGAGCTACAGTTGCAGATAAAAATATTGCTTTCAATATGATTTACATGTTTCATAAATAATTAGCAGCACGACATTTGTTTACTATTGAACGTTACGGAAATTTGATTCTCATTGTTTCCTGTTCAGCGTTCGCTTTCTAAGGCTCTGTGTTTGCAGACCTTGGAAAATAAGGTTAAGTTAGTTGGTTGCTGAAGTATGAGAACTTGCTGTCGTAAGATGTGTGTGTGTATGGGGACAGGCTACTGCGTGGAACAATTGAACGGTTTATGATTAGATTCCTTTTTTACATTTTAAAGGTTGGATACAATTATACAGTATAGGATAACGATGCAAGAAGTAGAAAAATTGAAGTATTTCTAAATTTTAAAGTCTTCTTATATGAAACCTTTATTTGCCAAGAATGTAGCTGGCTGTACAGTGATGACTAGTTTCGGCAAAGTGGAACTGTCATTTTTAAATCGCTTTAGTACGAGCAGTAGCGTCCACAACAACCATTGCCATAATCGAAAATAATGTCGCTAGCAGTACAGGTATCAACGACTTGTAACATTTGATATACATTTTATTTCTGTAATTGTCATGGCGCCCACATGAACCATGGACCTTGCCGTTGGTGGGGAGGCTTGTTTGCCTCAACGATACAGACAGCCGTACCGTAGGTGCAACCACAACGGAGGGGTATCTGTTGAGAGGGCAGACAAACGTGTGGTTCCCGAAAAGGGACAGCAACCTTTTCAATAGTTGCAGGGGCAACAGTCTGGATGATTGACTGATCTGGCCTTGTAACACTAACTAAAACGGCCTTGCTGTTGTAGTACTGCGAACGGCTGAAAGCAAGGCGAAACTACAGCCGTAATTTTTCCCGAGGGCATGCAGCTTTACTGTATGGTTAAATGATGATGGCGTCCTCTTAGGTAAAACATTTCAGAGGTAAAATAGACCCCCATTCGGATCTCCGGGCAGGGAATACTCAAGAGGATGTCGTTATCAGGAGAAAGAAAACTGACGTTCTACGGATCGGAGCGTGGAATGTCATATCTCTTAATCGGCAGGTAGGTTAGAAAAATTAAAAAGGGAAATGAATAGGTAAAAGTTAGATATAGTGGGAATTAGTGAAGTTCGGTGGCAGGAGGAAGAAGACTTTTGGTCAGGTGAATACAGGGTTATAAATACAAAACCAAACAGGGTAATTCAGGAGTGGCTTTAATAATGAACAGGAAAATAGGAGTACGGGTAAGCTACTAGAAACAGCATAGTGAACGCATTATTGTGGCCAAGATAGACACGAAGCCCACGCCTACTACAGTAGTACAAGTTTATATGCCAACTAGCTCTGCAGATGATGAAGAAATTGATGAAATGTATGATGAGATAAAAGAAATTATTCAGGTAGTGAAGGGTGACGAAAATTTAATAGTCACTGGTGGCTGGAATTCGACATTAGGAAAAAGAAGAGAAGGTAACGTAGTAGGTGAACATGGATTGGGGCTAGGAAATGAAAGAGGAAGCCGACTGGTAAAATTTTGCACAGAACATAACTTAATCATAGCTAACACTTGGTTCAAGAATCATGAAAGAAGGTTGTATACATGGAAGAACCCTGGAGATACTAGAAGGTTTCAGATAGATTATATAATGGTAAGACAGAGATTTAGTAACCAGTTTTTAAACTGTAAGACATTTACAGAGGCAGATGTGGACTCTGACCACAATCTATTGGTCATGAACTGTACATTAAACCTGAAGAAACTGCAAAAAGGTGGGAATTCAAGAAGATGGATCCTGAATAAACTGACTAAACCAGAGGTTGTACAGAGTTTCAGGGACAGCATAAAGGAACAATTGACAGGAATGGGGGAAAGAAATACAGTAGAAGAAGAATGGGTAGCTTTAAGGGATGAAATAATGAAGGCAGCAGAGGATCAAGTAGGTAAAAAGACGAGGGCTAGTAGAAATCCATGATCTATGGGTAACAGAAGAGATACTGAATTTAATTGATGAAAGGAGAAAATACAAAAATGCAGTAAATGAAGCAGGCAAAAAGGAATACAAACGTCTCAAAAATGAGATCGACAGGAATTGCAAAATGACTAAGCACGGATGGCTAGAGGACAAATTTAAGGATGTAGAGGGTTATCTCACTAGGGGTAAGATAGATACTGCCTACAGGAAAATTAAAGAGACCTTTGGAGAAAGGAGAACCACTTGCATGAATATCAAGAGCTCAGATGGAAACTCAGTTCTAAGCAAAGAAGGGAAAGCAGAAAGGTGGAAGGAGTAGAGGGTCTATACAGGGGCGATGTTCTTGAAGACAATATAATGGAAATGGAAGAGGATGTAGATGAAGATGAAATGGGAGATACGATACTGCGTGAAGAGTTCGACAGAGCACTGAAAGACCTTAGTCGAAACAAGGCCCCGGGAGTAGACAACATTCCATTAGAACTACTGACAGCCTTAGGAGAGGCAGTCCTGACAAAACTCTATCATCTGGTGAGCAAGATGTAAGAGACAGGCGAAATTCCCTCAGACTGCAAGAAGAATATAATAATTACAATCCCAAAGAAAACAGGTGTTGACAGATGTGAAAATTACCGAACTATCAGTTTACTAAGTCACAGCTGCAAAATACTAACGCGAATTCTTTACGGACGAATGGAAAAACTGGTAGTAGCCGACCTCGGGGAAGATCGGTTTGGATTCCGTAGAAATGTTGGAACGCGTGAGGCAATACTGACCCTACGACTTATCTTAGAAGAAAGATTAAGGAAACGCAAACCTACGTTTCTAGCATTTGTAGACTTAGAGAAAGCTTTTGACAATGTTGAGTGGAATACTCTCTTTCACATTCTAAAGGTGTCAGGGGTAAAATACAGGGAGCGAACGGCTATTTACAATTTCTACATAAAGCAGATGGCAGTTATAAGAGTCGAGCGACATGAAAGGGAAGTAGTGGTTGGGAAGGGAGTGAGACAGGGCTGTAGCCTCTCCCCGATGCTATTCAATCTGTATATTGAGCAAGCAGTAACGGAAACAAAAGAAAAATTCGGAGTAGGTATTAAAATCCATGGAGAAGAAATAAATACTTCGAGGTTCGCCGATGATATTGTAATTCTGTCATAGACAGCAAAGGACTTGGAAGAGCAGTTGAACGGAATGGACTGTGTCTTGAAAGGAGGGTATAAGATGAACATCAACAAAAGCAAAACGAGGATAATGGAATGTAGTCGAATTAAGTCGGGTGATGCTGAGGGAATTAGATGAGAAAATGAGACACTTAAAGTATTAAAGGAGTTTTGCTATTTGGGGAGCAAAGTAACTGATGATGGTCGAAGTAGAGAGATATAAAATGTAGACTGGCAATGGCAAGGAAAACGTTCGTGAAGAAGAGAAATTTGTTAACATCGGGTATTGATTTAAGTGTCAGGAAGTCGTTTCTGAAAGTATTTGTATGGAGCGTAGCCATGTATGGAAGTGAAACATGGACGATAAATAGTTTGGACAAGAAGAGAATAGAAGCTTTCGAAATGTGGTGCTACAGTAGAATGCTGAAGATTAGATGGGTAGATTACATAACTAATGAGGAGGTGTTAAATGGAATTGGGGAGACGAGGAGTTTGTGGCACAACTTGACTAGAAGAAGGGATCGATTGGTAGGACATGTTCTGAGGCATCAAGGGATCACCAATTTAGTACTGGAGGGCAGTGTGGAGGGTAAAAATCGTAGAGGGAGGCCAAGAGATGAATACACTATGCAGATTCAGAAGGATGTAGGCTGCAGTAAGTACTGGGAGATGATGAAGCTTGCACAGGATGGAGTAGCATGGAGAACTGCATCAAACCAGTCTCAGGACTGAAGACTACAACAACAACAACAACAATTGTCATGGAACTTATATAGTATTACCTGTACTGTAACATTTCTCTCGGTGTAGGGCGGGTGGACTGCTAGTAGCCTGTAGTAGGGTTGTGAACAACTGAGGGCTACGGCGGGACAAAGTCAATCGGTTGTTTCTAAGTCCTCGGTTCAATACACAATACAACATTATTCTCGACTATGACAAAGTTTCTACCAATAATGGTCGTTGTAAAGACTACTGCTTCTACTAACGTGATTTGAAATTAGCAATTCAGAATTGTCGAAACTAGTCATTACTGTACAAACAATTACCACCTTGGCGAATAAAGTGTTCATATAAGAAGACTTAAACATTTATAATTTTATTATATCGGTTGTAAGCGGTTTATGGCTACGTGTGCCCCTTTTTTCCATTTGATTAAAGCTGTTGGCATCCAAGAATTAAATTTGACTTTTCATATAGTAGCGTTGACAACATAGCCCAATCGCTAGTAATTTCCTTCCAGCCTCATCTCAAGAGAGCTGAACTCCACGACCTACTAGCTACTTCTGCGCAGGGACATCTGTAGAAGGCAGCAGGTTTGTAAAAGTAAAATTTTTTTAAAGTTTTGCTTGTGGAACATCCACAACTATTATAAATAATGTTCACGATAAAAACATGTGCTACAGCTGTACAGCTTTTATTGACTGAAGTCTTTACACTACCAGGTTTCAGGGAATCAGCCCCATCTTCAGGTGTATCTATAAACGTTGAAGTGTCCATATAAAAGCTAACTTAGAAGGCAAAACATCTGTTGACCCCATATTGCAGATCTGTTGCATTGTATGTTAGCTTTGATATGGACACTTCGATTTACCATTTATAGACACACCTGAAGATGAGGCTAAGACCCTACAGCCTCGTAGTGTAAGGACTTCATTCTAAATAATTACACACATCAAAAATTTTTGCATCACCTCGGTTCTGAGAGTTCCGGAACCTGTACAGAAAATTGGAATATAAATCAACATAAACATCATTTCCGCCGTTTTTATTACTCATGAAAACCACACATTGCATGTTGTACCACAATACAGCGAGACCTTCAATGATGGTCCAGACTTCTGTACACACCGGTACCTCTAATACCCACTACCACATCCTCTAGCATTGATGCATGCCTATATTCGTTGTGGCACACTATCCACAATTTCATCAAGCCACTGTTAGTCCAGATTGTCCCACTCCTCAACGACGATTCGTCCATAAACAGCCCTTTTCAATCTATCCCAGGCATGTTCATGTCTGGAGAACATACTGCCCACTCTACTCGTGCGATGTCGTTATCCTAAAGGATGTCATTCACAAGATGTGCACGACGGGGGCACGAATGAAGACGAATGCCTCGCCAATATGCTGCCGATGTGATTGCCCTATCGGTTGGAGGATGGCACTCACGTATCGTACAGCCGTTTCGTTGCCTTCCATGACCATCAGCTACGTACGTCGGCCCCACATAACGCCACCCCAAAACAGCAGGGAACCTCCACCTTGCTGCACTCGCTGGATAATGCGTCTAAGGCGTTCAGCCTGACCGGGTTGCCCCCAAACACGTCTCCGACGATTGTCTGGTTCAAAGCATAAGCGACACTTATTCGTGAAGAGAACGTGAAGTCAATCCTGAGCGGTCCATTCGGCATGTTGTTGGGCCCATATGTACCGCGCTGCATGGTGTTGTGGTTGCGAAGATGGACCTCGCCATGGACGTCAGGAGTGAAGTTGAGCATCATGCAGCCTACTGCGCACAGTTTGAGTCTTAACACGACGTCCTGTGGCCGCACGAAAGGCATAATTCAACATGGTGGCGTTGCTGTCAGGGTTCCTCCGAGCCATAATCCGTAGGTGGCGGTCATCCACTGCATTAGTAGCCCTCGATCGGCCTGAGCGAGGCATGTCATCGACAGTTCCTGTCTCTCTGTATCTCCTCCATGTCCGAACAACATTGCTTTGGTTCACTCAGAGACGCCTGGACACTTCCCTTGGTGAAAGCCCTTCCTGGCACAATGTAACAATGCGGTATTGGCCGTCTAGGCATGGTTGAACTACAGACAACACGAGCCGTGTGCCTCCTTCCTGGCGGAATGACTGGAATTGATCGGCTGTCTAACCCCTTCGTCTAAATAGGTGCTGTTCATGCATGGTTGTTTACAACTTTGGGCGGATTTGGTGACATATCTGTACAGCCAAAGGGTCTGTGTCTGTGATACAATATCCACAGTCGACGGCTATCTTCATGAGTTCTGGCAACCGTGGTGATGCAAAACTTTTTTGATGTGTGTATTTAACTGTAACAGATGTCTTAATCAGGAAAATAGAACGTTTGTGTTTTGCCTTGATGCAAGAGAGTAAAACCATAGCCCATTGCATATCCTGAATTTAGAATACTGATCTGTACAGTTGCATGGACGCTAGGACGCTGCGCAGGTTGTGAAGAAAATTGACTTCTATCTTCATTATGTTGGAAAGGTTAATCAGATGTCAGACAACTAGCTCGCCACACCCGTAGTAGACCCGACGAATTGTTCCGCCGTACCCTGACAACATCGTTATTGATGGGACGATAAATTCTAATCATGCTTGCTACTCTCCTCCTTGCCGGAACATGCTCTGCTGTGCGCAACACCGCGCATGCGATGCCTGCATTTCTCTGGTCTCCTCGGGCCAATCTTGGGACGTGGCTTGTTTTAAGTAGCACCATTTTCTTCCAAATCTGGCCGGCTTTCATTTTAAGGCGTTTCTGGTAATCTATATTATACTATTTCCTTCAAAACTTAGAGTTCTTACGAGATTCTAGATATTATACATAAATGGTTTTCGTTGTTCTTTAAAGTGAAAATCCAGGAAACCTATGTTAAATTAACTAAGAGTGTATGTGCTTTAAATTAACGTCTCTTTAAGTAGTTCGATCCATTAATTTATCAGTGGCAATGAATTTTCAAAATTCTTCCCTAGTTTGATTGTTCTTGTGATTGATACACGACTCTAATTTCATCCTTTTTTCTGAAATGGTACATGGCTTGTTATTGCATATTTCATACTTTTTGAGATGAGACGAATGACTTCCAAATTTTGTGACCCTCATTAAGCATTAGTGGACTCAAATACGGCACCGAAGTGGCAGACAATTCACGCTAAATACCTGGGGACAAAACATGTCTCCTAATTGTATATCGGGATATCAAGAGAGATTATTAGGACGAAAATCAATAAATGTGACGTGTTATAAGTATAATGTTGGATGCTTAAAACTTTAAGAGAAACAAAAACTATAAGAGAAGATTAAAATATTATACCATTCAACGTTACCGATTCTTGTATGATAAAAAAAATTAAATACTGATATATTTCAGTTTTTCACTTTTTATCTAGTACTTATATAGGTGTTGTATTTCATACTAGAATGTCATGTTCCCAGTTTGGCACAGCTTTGCCACGGGAAGCACGAAACAGGCCGAAGACGTCCGTCTTCTGGTCAGCTTCTGATCGTTCTCAGAAGGCTAGTTTCTGACAACGCAAGGGCTTCTATTGTTTGGAAAAGAACCCAGATTCCTTTACGTAATCAGTATGACTTTTATGATTACCTAAGGGACCTTTAACAATGAACAATAAAAATTGCATTTGCAAATGAAATCATTAATAAATGGGGTGGCCATGAGTTATATAGAAAACAAGGAACGGTCTTCTGTCTACGACCAGAATGCCGCAGTATTCTCTGCTGTAGTAAAGGCTGATTGACATTAATAAAAATGACATGGAGGTACCAAAAAGGAAAAGAATTAAATAAGAATTCTGGTTAACATTAAATATATTTAAATAATTCTCACAAGCAATTAGGGCTTATTTATGATCAGTATAACTTACATAAGTAGTTTACTGACTATGTTGGTGCGATAAGATTTCAGCCTGTCCTGTGATCGCTTCTTGGTTCACGTCTATATCACAAATTACACTCATTCTTTCTCTTTCGTTTGATGCAATTCTTTCACTGTTTAACACTTTTATGACAATAACTTGCCGATTTACAGAATCGAACGTAAATTACTTGAAATTTATCTATTAATAACTGTTGTCTGCACGCTGGCAAGACCGCTCATTTTATGGCTCACAATCGACCTTCTTTACCCTTTTACATTACAAGCAGTGCGATAAAATCTGAAGATCTACAGAAGTTCTTACCGTCATATTTTTTATTTAGATCGAAGCGGAACGCTCAGTTCAGCTTATGTTAAAATGTTTCTGTGACTGCGCAGTCGATCTATTAGCATTTGTGGTAGATGCGCATCTTTACAGTTACGTAAATTATATAAACCAAATGCCTTTCAAAGAAGAGGTCTCATCTTATAAGTTGATCATTTAATACGTAGCTTGGTACACTTTTCTCAAAAACTATGACTGCTACAGACATCGGAGTTCACAGCATCTCCTGTTAATACCACGATGATTAATTAGATAAAAAAAGACCAGTAGTGATGAAAAGAACAGATTTACAAGCTCCAAGGTGTTTAGAAAAGTTTTAATTTTTTGTCTTATAGAACAAAAAAAATAATTACTCATGAAATATATAAAATACATTAACCATTTTTATGTGATTTGAGAATGATGTTTCAGCTGTACACTGTAAAAGCTTCAGGTCTTCATCGCCATTAATTACTTCAGAAAATGTACCTGACGTTTGCTCGTTTTAGCATTGATTCCTTATGGGATTTTGAAAACCTCAGAATGAAATTCAAAAGTAAACTCAAGAAGATTACTCTTGAGAAAGTGACTCAGAGGGCTTGCCCAAAGTGGTGGTGGTATGGAGTATCCTCACAACAATTTGAGTTATTGAGGGATAAAATTATTGAAATTAATCTAAAGAAACGAAAACTTTTAAAAGTATGTAAAATGAGGTAATTGTAATGCAAAGATATTATTGGTCTGTTGGTTGCATGACAGTAAAAATAGTAGATGGCGCTATCGACTTAGGCTGTACGTTGTTTTGAATCCGGCGCCGATACGATAGGTGCCCCAAAACATTAGCAGACTATTGTTCTCATGGGGGTTGTTTACGATTTCTTTTCGTTCGTAACTCCTGTCGTGTGCATGCGACAGTTGTTTCAAATAGAAAATATTACAGTGTTTACACTAATAACATAGTGTCAAAGCCGGCCGCTGTGGCCATGCGGTTCTAGGCGCTGTAGTCCGGAACCGCGCGACTGCTACGGTCGCAGGTTCGAATCCTGCCTCGGGCATGGATGTGTGTGATGTCCTTAGGTTAGTTAGGTTTAAGTAGTTCTAAGTTCTAGGGGACTGGTGACCTAGATGTTAAGTCCCATAGTGCTCAGAGCCATTTGAACCATAGTGTCAAAAAGGCATTATTAACCGTTTTTCTGTTCTTAAATGCATACTGATCCAGTAATATGACTCGTTTGACCTCGTGAAAGTAACTTTCATTTTGTTTATACACGACAGATAACGAAGATCCGAAGTATGTAATGTGAAAAGGATGCTTTCGTAGTCCATTTAAACCCTCTTTCACTGTATTTGTGTCGATAGCTGACGAAACTAGAATTCCGAAAACAATGCTTGTTTCCTTACATTTTCAACTTTTACACCATAAGTTTAATGTTCATGTTTCCAAAAATCTTATCTGCGTTTTCTTTGCTAGCCCATAAATGTGTGAGATGAGGAAAGAAGTAAGCAAGGTGTGCTGTCAAGACTTGTCTACGTCAACAAAGTGAAAGTTTCTTGAAATCTCGAAGAAAAGAACTGTATCGAGGTATGCCTCCAAGCGGAACTGAGTTTTTGTTTTATTAGACTATTAGTACGTCAGTGTCAAAGTAGTTTACACGTTTTCTCACTTTGAAATCTTATCTATGAAGTGTCGGTCAGTGTGTGGCCAATAATAGCAAAAAACGATAAATTAATTTTTCAAAGCATTTTTCAGCAATCTGCTATTGAATAAATGTCACCAGTCAGTTGTGGTGGTATTAATGAGTATTTAAACTTATACACCCTATATTAATTAGTGCAAAAGACGCTACTGTGAATGAATGAATAGTCTCAGTAGCCTAGATACCGTAAAGTAAATATTTTGCTTCAGCAAGTATTAAACTATTTTTAGTAATGATGACCTAATCTCTATAACATATATATGCTCCTTAAACAGGTGTTTCACATATAGTTTAATACATATTTAATTAATAGTATTTAGGTTCACACTTAGTTTCACACTAAATTGTTGTTGCTTTTTAACAGTAGCTAATTGCTTCATTTCCCAGAATATTTCTTGCCAGGAATAGAGAATAGCTGGCACTCTTTCACTACCGTCACTGCGCCGAGAATTTCGCAGTGTGAATTCAACCACTGCGCTCAACTTCTCGCCATAACTTTCCGCAACAACTGACTAAGCCGCTCCTCTGGACAACCGCTCTTTTCAACTGCCCATAATGCTAAACTATTTTGGAACCATTTACCCGAACAAACGTACAATGATACCATCCCTTTCAACAATTAAGTTATTATTTCAGATGGCCGTCTACCTTTTGGGTGGCTGCTGCACCGTGAATATTCAACCATATCAACGTACACTTCCGTTACTACACAAATAGGCGAAGATGACAAAGTTACCGTAACGACAAAAAATTAATACTTAACCTTTCGACTGTCACAGATGCTGATTCAATTTTTTAGACAAGCAGATGGTAAAACGCGGCACACAAAATCGCCTCGTCCTGACGTCAGCACATTGTGTAGTGTGAATAGTGTAGGTGTAGTGTGCGTAGAATGTACGGTGAGTGATAGTGAGAAATGAATGATCAACGTAGTACTATCTCTTCATATTGTTAGGTAATTTCTTTGCAAGAATAGAAACTGGTAGACCTGCCTAACATCGTGTAGGGCCCCCGCGAGCACGCAGAACTGCAGCAGCACGACATGACATGGGCTCGACTAATATCTGAAGTAGTGCCAGAGGGAACTGACCCATGAATCCTGCAGGACTGTCCATAAATCCTTAAGAGTACTGTACAGCACGTTTCAAGGCATCCCAGATATGCTCAATAGTGTTCATGACTGGGGAGTTTGGTGACCAGCGGAAGTGCTTAAACTCACAAGAGTGTTCCTGGAACCACTCTGTAGCAATTCTGGACGTGTGGGGTGTCGCACTGTCCTGCTGGAATTGCCCAAGTCCGTCGGAATGTACAATGGACATGAATGGATGCGGGTAATCAGACAGGATACTTACGTACGTGTCATCTGTCAGAGTCGTATCTAGATGTATCAGGGGTCCCATATCACTCCAACTGCACACACCCAACACCACTACAGAGCCCCCACCAGTTAGAACAGTCCCCCCCAGCTGACATGCAGGGCCATGGAGTCATGAGGCTGTCTCCATACCCGTACACTTCCATTCGATCTATACAATTTGGAACGAGACTCGTCCGACCAGGCAACATGTTTACAATCATCAATAGTCCAATGCCGGTGTTCACGGGTCTAGGCGAGGCGCAAAGCTTTGTGCCGTGCAGTTGTCAAAGGTACACGAGTGGGTCCTCAATCTGAAAGCCCATATCGATGATGTTTCTTCGAATGGATTGCTCGGTGATACTTGTTGATGGCCCAGCACTGAAATCTGCTGCAATTTGAGAAAGGGTTGCACTTCTGTCCCGTTGAATGATTCACTTCAGTCGTCGTCAGTCTCGTTCTTGCAGGAACCTCTCCGACTGCGGTGATGTCGGAGATTTGACGTTTTACCGGATTCCTGATACTCACGGTACACTCGTGAAATGGTCGCACGGGAAAATCCCCACTTCATAGCTACCTAGGAGATGCTGTGTCCCATCGCTTGTGCGCCGACTATAACACCACGTTCAAACTCACTTAAATCTTGATAACCTGCCGTTGCACCAGCAATAACCGATCTAATAACTGCGCCAGACACTTGTTGTCTTATATAGGCGTTGCCGACTGCAGCACCGTATTCTGCCTGTTTACATATCTCCCCATTTGAATACGTATGACCACACCAGTTTCTTTGGCGCTTCAATGAATGTATATATTCGGTGTCGTGAAGACAACTAAACAGTTACTCGAAAGAGTCGTAGCGCCTTGGGTTTCGAAGGAGCAAGGAAAATTAGGATTTGTCGCCTCATCTGGAAGGCGGTCTTTGGAAACGCAGCACACGCTCGGAGTGAGGGAGGATGGAGGACACAGGCCACATCTTTTCAAGGAAACCATCCCAGTGTTTGTCTTAAGCGGCTTAATTGAACCGCGAACAATCTACATCTGTCTGTCAGACCATGGATATTGAACCAAACCTCTTCCGAAAGCGAAACTAGCGTCGGCAGAGCGGTGTCTGGACCACACGTTGCTGCAATATTAGCGTTCTGTGGAATCACGTGACAGAGGCTGAGGCAGTAGCGCATCAACTTCGCATGATCATCTGGTGATGGTTGAAGATATTTTATTCACTTTTCATGTTACAGCAAGTGAAGGTCTTCTCGCCGCAGGTGGGTCTAGCTTCACAAAAGATAAAGTCATCACCGATTCTACATCTAAATCTACATAGATAATCCGCAAGCCACCGTACGGTGTGTGGTCGAGGACATTCTGTACCACTGCTTGTCATTTCCTTTCCTGTTCCACTCTCAAACAGAGCGAGGGAAAAACGACTGTCTATATGCCTCCGTATGAGCCTTAATTTCCCGTATTTTATCTTCGTGGTCCTTACGCGCAATGTATGTTGGCGGCAGTAGAATCATTTGGCAGTCAACTTGAAATGCCGGTTCTCTACATTTTTTCGATAGTGTTTCTCGAAAAGAACGTCGCCTTCCCTCCAGCAATTCCCATATGAACTCCCAGAACATCTCCGTAACACTACGTGTTGTTCGAACCTACCGGTAACAAATCTAGCAGCCGGCCTCTGAATTCCTTCGATGTCTTCCTTCAGTCTGATCTAGAGTACGGATCCCAAACACTCGAGTAGTAGTCAAGAACGGGTCGCACCAGCGTCCTATATGCGGCCTCCTTTACCAATTATTCCTAAAATTATCCCACAGTCTTCCTACAGTCACTCAACTTCGACACCTTACCGTATACCACGGCATTATCAGCAAACAACCACTGATTGCTGCACATCCTGTCCGCCAAATCATTTATGTAGAGTATCTGACGAACACTCGCCGTCGAAGAAAACATACTGGATTCTATTATTTAAGAAGTCTTCACATATCTGTGAACTTATTCCATATGTTCGTACCTTCGTTAACAACTTGCAGTGGGGCCCCGTGACAAATGCTTTCTGGAAATCTAGACATATGGAATTTGCCTGTTGCCCTTCATCCATAGTTCGCAGTATATCGTGTGAGAGAAGGGCAAGCTGAGTTTCGCACAACCGATGCTTTCTAAAACCATGCTGATTCGTGCACATAAGCTTCTCAGTCTCAAGAAAGTTTGTTACATTTGAACGGAGAATATGTTCAAGGATTCTGCAGCAAAAATAAGTTAAGGATATTGGTCTGTAATTTTGCGGGTTCGTTTTTTTACACTTCTTATGTACTGGACTCACCTGCGCTTTTTCCAGTCGTTTGAGACATTGTGCTGACGAGAGGCCCGCGGTAAAAATGCAAGCTAGGTAAGGGCACGATGCCGTAGAGCACTCTTTGTAAAATCGAACTGGAATTCCATTAGCACCTGGTGATTCATTTGGTTTCAAATATTTCAGTTGTTTCTCTACTCCAGGGATGCTTATTACTATGTCGTCCATACGGGAGACTATCCGATGACAGTATGGTTGTACGATTCACCTGTGTCAACG
Organism: Schistocerca piceifrons; assembly: GCF_021461385.2. Classification (NCBI taxonomy): domain Eukaryota; kingdom Metazoa; phylum Arthropoda; class Insecta; order Orthoptera; family Acrididae; genus Schistocerca; species Schistocerca piceifrons. The sequence continues at coordinate 805,451,881 of NC_060138.1, forward strand.
ATCTCTTGAACGTGAAATTTAAAACATAAGCTTTCGTTTTACTATCTTCAACTATCAGACCGGACTAGTCAACAAGGGAATGAATGGAAGTCTTCGATCCGCTTAGCGATTTTACGTACGAGCAGAATTTTCTCGGATTCTTTGCCAGGTCTTTTGCTAAGCTGTGACGGTGGTGGTAGCTGTGTGCCTCGCATATAGATCTTTTTACAGGCGCGCGAATCTCTACTAACCTTTGATTGTCGTCATTTGTGTATTCCCTTTTGAACAGAGAGTGCCACAGTTTCTAGTCCCTCAGAATCTTCCGAATTTCTTTATGAAAACCACGGTAGGTCTTTCCCATTCTTTATTCACTTACTAGGCACACAACTCTCCAGACCACAGTTTTCAATCTGCTTAAACTTTGCCCCTAAAACCTCCCATTTGGCAATGAATGATACATTAAGAAAACATATTTTTAAGGAATCTGTGGACTTATTGGACGTCTTCGTTTGTTTTATATTTTCTTATTGGCGCCACAGCAGTGCAGGTGTCATATCGGCTGGAATAACAGTTTTTTTGTTGTATATTGATGATCAATTAGATTAAAAGTAGTAGCAATTAAAGATTTATTCATTATCAGCTGTAGGGGTTATTGACCATCTTTAAATATTTACGGGATGCTGGGCACCACCTGCACAAAAAGAGAGTATAGAACTTGTTATCCAGATTGTAGACAGTACCGAGGGTAAGAGAAATTGATAGGGATGGATAAAGATCAGCAAATGTGAAAAGGAATATCGATTATGTAGGATGTAGAAGACATATGGAGATGAAGAAGTCAGTGCGAGAGAGGCCATATTGTAAGACATGTACATGTACATCTACATCTACATCCATACTCCGCAAGCCACCTGACGGTGTGTGGCGGAGGGTACCTTGAGTACCTCTATCGGTTCTCCCTTCTATTCCAGTCTCGTATTGTTCGTGGCAAGAAGGATTGTCGGTATGCCTCTATGTGGGTTCTAATCTCTCTGATTTTATCCTCATGCTCTCTTCGCGAGATATACGCAGGAGGGAGCAATTGTAATACCAACGACTTGAGGGTATCTCTCTACTCTCTCAAAAACTGTGAATGGCGTTGAGAAAGAAATCGTTCAGTTTTAACAAACATAGTCCTTAGAGTCGTTAAACATTAACCAAGCACGGATGTTTGGAATGGGAGAACCCATTTCCCTCCCCCCCCCCCCCCCCCCCCCGCCCCTTTTTTCCCACCTCGAATTACGTTAACCATTATCGATATGAATCTTGTTCGGATATCGTGAATTTTTTTATTAAGTGTTAGGGGGGTGCGGACTAGGAGAAGCACCTCGTTAAAAATCACTGCACGGTATCTACCGCTCAGAAGGAATTAGTAATGTGTTGCAGATGGTATAACTTTGAAAGCCTTTGCTAACATGTCAAGACTGTGAGACCCCAGTATCGGCAGCAGATAAGACAGTACAGTGGGAGTAGGGGGCAGTACAGTACGAGAAGTGGCGGGCGACATGTGTGTGTGTGTGTGGAGGCTGTCGCTAGGCAGCGAGGGCGTGGCCCGTGACGGCAGCGGCGAGCGGTCACGCGGCCGTGGGCGTGATGGCTGGTCGAGGGCACGTCTGTCGGCGACCGGCGCCAGTAACCAGCCCAAGGGGAGTGCGCATTGCGCAAGCAGCGGCGTCACACTGATAAAGACGCGCGAAAATACTTTACAGGGACGGCTAGAGGTCAGACTACGAAGGTGCGCACACTTCTTTATTGCTAATTGCTCGTTGTAGAAACTTGTTTCATCAGAAGCAGCTTTCTCAACTCAGCGCCTTCTAAACCGTTGTTTTGGTATTGTTTATGGAGAATGATAAGTCAGAAAAAAGTTCACGAAGTTCAGCACGGATGATGAACTCAATTAGCTGATTACTACTTTGTTCCTTTTCCATTTTGATTACCCTAATGGAATTGAGTGAAGATACAAGCAAAAGAACTTAAAGGAGACGATAAAAACCAGCGTGCAAACCCGGTCAGTTACTGTTGTCACAAAATTCTTGACTTTTCTCAAAAAATTATGTGATTCGGTAGCTGTGTTTGTGGCCGTGACGGTCTAGTGGGTAGAACATCCCTGCCCTTGAGGTCCTGGATTCAGTCCCGGCTGGGGGCGGGGATTAGTCCCCCTTGCAGCCCCCCAGGACAGCCAAAAGTCCACTCAGCCTGGTATCAATTGAGTACCGGTGTCTTTCGCGGGCGTTCAAAGTGTCTGGGTCGCTGGGTCCGCCACCCGCCAATTCCTAGTGCCCAGGCGAAGAAAGGTGTAAGGTTTTCATATGTTTTCTGCCATTTTAAACAATTCAACTGTACTGTACTGGAACAAAGATGCATGTGCGAGCAGCACGAGTAGTGAATAAGATCCCTGACTCTGTGTTGAACGTAATCCGTGGTGCGTTTGATCGCCAGTCAGTTGTGCAGCACTGGGGCATTCTTATTTGAGGCACAGTAGCGAGCAGGTGAGTTCTTAGAGAAAGACATTTGATATTTTTGGATCTGAGAAAATCTTGTTAGTAAACATGCACTATGTGACCAAAAGTATCCGGACACCCCAACAAACTTAAGTTTTCATGTTAGGTGCATTGTGCTGCCACCTACTGCCAGGTACTCCATATCAGCGACCTCAGTAGTCATTAGACAACGTGAGAGAGCAGAATGGGGCGCTCCGTGAAACTCACGGACTTCGAACGTGGTCTGGTAATTGTGTGTCACTTGTGTCATAGGTCTGTACGCGAGATTTCTACACTCCTAAACATCCCTAAGTCCACTGTTTCCGATGTGATAGTGAAGTATAAACGTGAAGGGACACGTACAGCACAAAAGTGTACAGGCCGACCGCGTCTGTTGAGTGACTGAGGCCGCTGACAGTTGAAGAGGGTCGTAATGTGTAACAGGCAGACATCTATCCACACCATCACACGAGAATTTCAAACTGCATCAGGATCCACTGCAAATACTATGACAGTTGGGCGGGAGGTGAGAAAACTTGGATTTTATGGTCGAGCTTCTGCTCATAAGCCACACATCACGCCGGTAAATGCCAAATGACGCCTCGCTTGGTGTAAGAGCGTAAACATTGGACGATTGGAAAAACGTTGTGTGGAGAGGCGAATAACGGTACACAATGTGGCGATTGATGGCAGGGTGTGGGTATGGCGAAAGCCCGGTGAACGTCATCTGCCAGCGTCTGTAGTGCCAACAGTAAAATTCGGAGCCGGTGGTGTTATGGTGTGGTCGTGTTTTTCATGGAAGGGAATTGCACCCCTTGTTGTTTTGCGTGGCACTATCACAGCAACGCCGTACATTGATGTTTTAAGCACCCTCTTGCTTCCCCCTGTTGAAGAGCAATTCGAGGATTGCGATTGCATCTTTCAGCACGATCGAGCACCTGTTCATAATGCACGGTCTGTGGCGGAGTGGTTACACGACAATAACATACCTGTAATGGCCTGGCCTGCACAGAGTCCTGACCTGAATCCTATAGAACACCTTTGGTATGTTTTGGAACGCCGACATCGTTCCAGCCTCACCGACCGACATCGATACCTCTCCTCAGTGCAGCACTCCTTGAAGAATTGGTTACCATTCCCCAAGAAACCTTCGAGCACCTGACTGAACGTATGGCTGCGAGAGTGGAAGCTGTCATCAAGGCTAAGGGTGGGCCAACGCCCTACTGAATTCCAGTATTACCGATGGAGGGCGCCACGAACTTGTAAGTCATTTTCAGCCAGGTATTCGGATACTTTTGATCACATAATGTATGTTCTTGCTTCTATTGAAGGAGAAAGTTTTTGGGGGAAATTTTCAAGGTACCAATGCATGGGCAACAATGTAAGGTATGTTTGCCAGTACTATTAATTGAAGAAAATCTTTGTTCCTCAGGTAACTAATAAAATTTATGATTAGTGTTAATTTAAGCTTTTTGTTTTCATTATGTGACAAATAACGCGATTGGTTGGAAAGTCTGCAAATTTTGTATTGAGAGAATTTCGCAATTGTTAGAGTCTTCTTGTGCTGAACAGTCTTTTTTGACAACAACCAGAATTTAATTTTAAAGTAACCACGATCTTTAAAACCCCCGTCCATCATTCTTAGCAAAGTTTTGAATATTTTGTCGAGTGTGGATTGCACGTTGCGCCACGCGAAGCCACAGAAGCAAAAAACAAATTTTGTGTTGAGTAGTTTATCCTTCTTTAGTTGCTGCTAAATATCGTGTGACTAGGGCCTCCCGTCGGGTAGACCGTTCGCCAGGTGCAAGTCTTTTGATTTGACGCCACTTCGGCGACTTGCGCGTCGATGGGGATGAAATGATGATGATTTGGACAACACAACACCCAGTCCCTGAGCGGAGAAAATCTCCGACCCAGCCGGAAGTCGAACCCGGGCCCTTAGGATTGACATTCTGTCACGCTGACCACTATTTCTTTTTAAATTTTTGTTCGTTGACTTTGGTCTGGGTGGACGTCACAAAACATCCGTTCAAGTTGATCGTTGATTCATTTACTCAGTTTTTTTTTTTTTTTTACTACAGAGGGCGAGCAGCCCTGTGACCGAACACGCTGAGCTACCGTGCCGGCGGCTCAGCTACCGGGGGCGGACGCTGCTTCTGCTGATTTCGATTTACTTTCGAGAACGTCAGTACACTAGACACAAAAGAACATGCTGGGCGTGAGGTAAGTTGCTTTCTTTCAAGGCGGATCTCACTTTGTATTCTTTTGAGGAAACAGTTCGCAGTCAGAATTATCAGGTGTTGTTGTGCTAAGCAAGCATATTAATTAACAGTGAAGAGCGTAGGTAATCTCAAACTGTTAATTTTCTTCTTGGTAGAGCAATATTTTATTTTTGTGGACATTTCAAGTCAGAAATTGCGCTTCGTGTCACGGAACTTTCATAATCTACTTCAGTATTGAGTTTTAATTAAATAGTTTTTACTGCGTACACAGCTAGTTACTTTTGGTATTTAATGAGAGTAATGGCTCTGAGCACTATGGGACTCAACTGCTGAGGTCATCAGTCCCCTAGAACTTAGAACTAGTTAAACCTAACTAACCTAAGGACATCACAAACATCCATGCCCGAGGCAGGATTCGAACCTGCGACCGTAGAGGTCTTGCGGTTCCAGGCTGCAGCGCCTTTAACCGCACGGCCACTTCGGCCGGCTTAATGAGAGTAGTTTTCATTATTTCAAATTCAGTATTTCACTGCACAAGGTGAAAGTTCTTATAAAAAAAGAATGGTCAGTATTTTCATTTGTAGATAAATTTTTATAGAAGGCTTACAGAGGACAGTACCCCGGTCAATGTTTGTGCGTCTTAGGCTCTGCTCAGACCTCATCTGTCATTGTTACATGTTTCGATGCAGTTTTCTGTCAAATGATTCTCGAATATTCATGATGTTCAGTCGTTGAGAACATAACGGAAAATGTCTGCTTGTCCGTTCCTCTTTGACCTGATTCTTTTGCGACTTGTTTCACAGTTTCGACTTTCCTGTTAGCTGTCGGATCTTTGTAAATTATGTATCGTGGCGTAGCTTTGAGAACTGAAACACGTTCAGGGCTTGGCAAATGGCTCTGAGCACTATGGGACTCAACTGCTGAGGTCATTAGTCCCCTAGAACTTAGAACTAGGTAAACCTAACTAACCTAAGGACATCACAAACATCCATGCCCGAGGCAGGATTCGAACCTGCGACCGTAGCGGTCTTGCGGTTCCAGACTGCAGCGCCTTTAACCGCACGGCCACTTCGGCCGGCTACGTTCAGGGCTTATCTAGATTATATTTTGTTCCAAAATTAGGAATCCGTAACAACTGATGTTAGATCTACAACTTTCTTAACTTCTATGTGGGTATTAAAGTGATCACTGACGTACACGGTGAAGTTCAATCGAAGAACATGTTACTTAAAAAAAAACAGCAACCTTCCACTTTTTCTATACCTTTCTTGATCTCGAAAGGTGTTTCTGGTTTCCACCAACCTCCAGTTGTAATACATTTGTACCTGCATCACCATTATGTTATTAAAGAACAGCATCACGTATCACCAAAAACTGCTTGATGTTTATCCGTGATGTCAATCTATAAATTAATTGAAGCTGATGCAGCACTGTTTACCAAAATTATTACATTCATGTCGACTGCATTGTAAATGTTGTAGCTGTGTTTTACTCTGTCAGCTATAGGGCAAAAAGCTGTGCTGCATCAATGCACCAATGAACAGAAAAGTGTTTTACTTGTATGAATATAAATCGAAAACGAGTTATAAGGTAAAGCATGAGTGGCAACTGCACAAGGTGAAAGTTCTTATAAAAAAAGAATGGTCAGTATTTTCATTTGTAGATAAATTTTTATAGAAGGCTTACAGAGGACAGTACCCCGGTCAATGTTTGTGCGTCTTAGGCTCTGCTCAGACCTCATCTGTCATTGTTACATGTTTCGATGCAGTTTTCTGTCAAATGATTCTCGAATATTCATGATGTTCAGTCGTTGAGAACATAACGGAAAATGTCTGCTTGTCCGTTCCTCTTTGACCTGATTCTTTTGCGACTTGTTTCACAGTTTCGACTTTCCTGTTAGCTGTCGGATCTTTGTAAATTATGTATCGTGGCGTAGCTTTGAGAACTGAAACACGTTCAGGGCTTGGCAAATGGCTCTGAGCACTATGGGACTCAACTGCTGAGGTCATTAGTCCCCTAGAACTTAGAACTAGGTAAACCTAACTAACCTAAGGACATCACAAACATCCATGCCCGAGGCAGGATTCGAACCTGCGACCGTAGTGGTCTTGCGATTCCAGACTGCAGCGCCTTTAACCGCACGGCCACTTCGGCCGGCTACGTTCAGGGCTTATCTAGATTATATTTTGTTCCAAAATTAGGAATCCGTAACAACTGATGTTAGATCTACAACTTTCTTAACTTCTATGTGGGTATTAAAGTGATCACTGACGTACACGGTGAAGTTCCATCGAAGAACATGTTACTTAAAAAAAAACAGCAACCTTCCACTTTTTCTATACCTTTCTTGATCTTGAAAGGTGTTTCTGGTTTCCACCAACCTCCAGTTGTAATACATTTGTACCTGCATCACCATTATGTTATTAAAGAACAGCATCACGTATCACCAAAAACTGCTTGATGTTTATCCGTGATGTCAATCTATAAATTAATTGAAGCTGATGCAGCACTGTTTACCAAAATTATTACATTCATGTCGACTGCATTGTAAATGTTGTAGCTGTGTTTTACTCTGTCAGCTATAGGGCAAATGCTGTGCTGCATCAATGCACCAGTGAACAGAAAAGTGTTTTACTTGTATGAATATAAATCGAAAACGAGTTATAAGGTAAAGCATGAGTGGCAACTGCTACGCTCAAAACTCAGTCAGTATAAACTTCATAACCATGAACATACGCCTGTATTGCGTCAATCGACTATGGGGGAAAACTCGAAACGTTTCTTGAAATAAATAAAATCATATAACAAGTGGCTGGTTGCTATTTAATACACAGCCACCAGTATCATGGCTAAAAATGGAAGACAACTTTTTGGAGAGTGCCAGTCTCAGAACTGCTTTTAAAATGGAAGTACAATCGAACGCTCAAGTTGGGTGGTAGCATCATACACTTTCATGCCCTCATCATGCTCTGGGTTGTTAACCCCAGAAAACTAAAAAATAGGTTGACTCTTTACTTTAAAAGCAACAGTGTTCAGAATTTTAATTCACTTGTTGGCTTTCGTGAACTGTACGTACAGTGAAAGGCAAAAGGGAGGCATCTGCACATATTTTTTCGAGTGCTTTCACCGAGAGGTAGGCATATTTTTCATTTACCTCCTCTGACTCTAAAATGTCACTCTCGTGCGTATGTGCGAGTCCAAACAACAGTACCCCAAATTCACTTGAACCGAAAAATATCTGTGAATAACACTTTTCAGAACAAGATCGTTACAGCTGTGTTATGGGACTGAAAGGTTTTAGTTATGATGAATTTAATTGCATTTGGAAGGACTACCACTTCGAAAGATGTGAACTCGAGTATCAGCACTTCTACATCTACATCTACATGGATACTCTGCAAATCACATTTAAGTGTCTGGCAGAGGGTTCATCGAGCCATCTTCCCAATTCTCTATTATTCCAATCTCGTACAGCGTTCGGAAAGAACGGACACCTATATCTTTCCGTACGAGCTCTGATTTCCCTTATTTTATCGTGGTGATCGTTCCTCCCAATGTTGGTCGATGTCAAAAAAATGTTTTCGCATTCGGAGGAGAAAGTTGGTGATTCGAATTTCGTGAGAAGATTCCGTCGCAACGGAAAACGCCTTAATGATGTCCAGCCCATATCCTGTATCATTTCTGTGACACTCTCTCCCATGGTTCGCGATAATACAAAACGTACTGCCTCTCTTTGAACTTTTTCGATGTACTCCGCTATGGCCGAGCGGTTCTAGGCGCTTCAGTCCGGAACCACGCGGCTACTACCGTCGCAGGTTCGAACCCTGCCTCGGGCATGGATGTGTGTGATGTCCTTACGTTAGTTCGGTTTAAGTAGTTCTAAGTCTAAGGACTAATGACCTTAGTCGTTAAATCCCATAGTGATTAGAGCCATTTTGATGTACTCCGTCAGTCCTATCTGGTAAGGATCCCACACCACGCAGCAGTATTCTAAAAGAGAACGGACAAGCGTCTCCTTAGCAGGTCTTTTACATTTTGTAAGTGTCCTGGGAATAAAACGCAGTCTTTGGTTAGCCTTCCCCACAACATTTTCTGTGTGTTCCTTCCTATTTAAGTTGTTCGTAATTGTAATACCTAGGTATTTAGATAACGGCTTTTAGATTACTCTGATTCATCGTGTAACCGAAGTTTGAGTTCCTTTTAACACTCATGTGGATGACCTCACACTTTTCGTTATTTAGGGTCAACTGCCACTTTACGCTCCATTCAGATATAGTTACGATGGCAAATTCCAATATTAGAAATCCTTTCCTTTCACAAGAACAAACTTTTGCATATCGCAACCTATTCATTTCATCTTCCTGGCATCGCCAAATTCTGTTACTCTTTAAGCATTAGAATGATTTAAAGAAACAAAGAAGATACAAAATTTACTGTCTAACCAAAGTCAAGTCCTATACGATAGTGGTGCAGGAGCCATTACGAAGTGTTTGACAGCAAAGACCGAACAAATTCAGAGACATGGTATTAGGATCGAAACAGATCGGTATAGCCTATAAAAAGTGTAACAGATGTGCTTGGGGAAAGACGACATTTTCGCGCGAAACCCTGTTGCGTAAATTTATGAGTCTTGTATCCGATGAAGATTTTGCAATAGTTTTGCTGACACCATCGAACATGTCGCCTCGGGATGGACGAGCACACGTTCGTATATACAGAGGCTGTCATATTTCCCTCTGTCATTACGCAAATGAAATAGTACAGAGCATCACTAATACGGGGTGGGGCAAATAAAAGTGGTCCGGACGATAGGATGCGAATGGACGTGAATGTATGCATGCGCCCCACAACTCGCACACCACGCGTACGCCGACCACGTGATCCACATCGGTTTAGAGTGTAGAGCAGGCTGTGTCCGTGTGAGTGGAGCTGTGCAAAGAGGACCATGGTACTCACAGTGGAGCAGCTGGTGTTCGTTGTGGAAAGTACGCTTGACAAAAAAGTCGTGGAAACGGTGTGATCAGTTGTTTCTGAGAAGTTTAAAGGTATCAAAGTATCAGCAAAGAATGCCATACAACGTGTAGAGCGAAAATGATATCACACAGGATACGTTTTGAATAAATAAATAAAAAACATTCTGAAACGTTCCAGCACACGAGGAAACGTGGCTGCGGCTCACCATAAAATGCGTCAGAGTCTCGCCAATTCAACGCGACGCCTGTCGCAATAGACCGGCATATCACGCCGATCATGCCGACGCATACTCCACCTGAATCTGCACGTACAGTCATGCTCAAAAGTATCCGAACGACCTGAATTGCATTTCGCCTGATTCGAATGCAACCCACATAGCGCAGCTGTCTAGCAGGTCCTCTAATCGCCCCTCAGTACAGTCGTTTGACTATTGAAAATGGGTCCAACAAGTCACCACTAGAAAACACTGCTCTGTATCGCAATAACTCAAGATGTAAAGTAATACCAAGGTACTACAAATAGCAGGGAACATCTTATTATAGATAAGACGGTTCTTCAGGCTTGTAAGTTCACATTTATTACAATAAATGACATAAACGAAATGTTATCACTCTCATTATTACGTCAGATAGGGAATTCACGTTGTAAGTTCGTCGTATTCATGATTTCTTCTTCAAAATAACATACCGTACTTATTATTTAACACAAAATGACAAAGATTTAAGTTATTCACGAGCAGCTAGTTGAGAATATGTATGAACTTCCAATGACACGACGAGCCGTCTCGTTCTGCATATGGATTCAAACCCAGATCATGCAGACTAAGCAAAGACTTCGTGACTGAAAGAAACTAACAGTCATTCCCGACTAGGCATACAGAGAGTGCTATACCTCGATTTTAGACAGTATCAGTTAGCAAATATCAACTTTAAATTACATAACGTAAACATTGTTAACGGACGCGAATTCCTACCCAGCATCTATTGTCCTTGTTAACGAACTACGAGAGATGTTAAATATTGCTTCTTCACAAGTAACACTTGTAATGCCGTGAGGTAAAGCTTTGTGTTGGACAGGGATTCGAACCAGAACCTAATTGGATTATCATCGAAGCACAATCAACTGTGACATATCGGATTTTATCGGCAGTAGCTAGATGTTTTAACTAAAATGACGAGACGAAACATTAATTTTTTCTTTCCCAGGACTACAACCTGGCACCTATCGCTGTTGAACGTTAAAAATGGGTTTGTCACACCAGCAGCGACATGTGAGCATGTTTGAACCAGAAATAATATGACGAAGAGTATAGTGCTGACTGGGAATCGAGCCCCACACATATCGTTGTTGACTGCACACAGAGAGACGTCAGCTACCGCATTTTTCTCCACCAGCAGCTCGGAATAACATCCTTGAATTTACAATGATTTCGCAAACAGATCTGTGTCTCACTGGGACTCAAAAACGTCAGATACCTTCAGTGTTGACAATGAATGAAAATACATTAAAAACCAAAATTATTACCCACCAGCAGATAGGTATTCTCATGCTAGAGCTTGATAATACATAATGAAAGCCTTAGTGCCGGGCCAGTATTCGAACCATTTCACGCGCAATATGTGGAGATGTTGAGGAATCTGCAGTTTGAACAAACAACAAATTGCAGTCGAGCTGTATTGTATTGTCACGAAGGGATCAAATTCCGCGTTAAGGGCGGTCTGAGTTGCATTCCCAGATCAGAAGCAATTTTATCGATATACAGAAGCTCAAATAAAAGGTAGAATAAGGGTCCTGTGACACTACATAGCGTTTGTTTCGTCACTAGAAATAAATAACTAATATATGAAAGGTTACTGCTGATAGAGTTTCTACGTGACGCGACTCCTGACTTGATTGTGGTTCAACCTAACGTCTACTAGGAAGAGATGGACTATCTTGTTTAACGTGAATTTCAGACCACAACGCCATTATACCTTCTTCACTTGGCGTAGCCAGAAGAGAACAGAATCTGTCTCTCTTTATCAAAAATCATCAGCAAAAGTTGGAATTGAACCCAGACCATAACAGACACTTTCTCTCAGGTTAGCACGTTTCCACAGAGCTTTTTTTTTTTTTTTTTTTTTTTATATAAAACCTTTATTAAAAAAAACAATGTTACACATTGCAAATACATACTAAGTTATACATACATGAAGTTATTTAAACAAAGCGGTTTGATCATTTCAATTGCGCTGACATTAAGGAAAGACAACAGAAGATTGTGTTACTGACTAAATCACCAGAAAGAATTAAATTAAACATAAATACTTGAGAATGGCGGAAAGGAGATATATAATAAAGTTGACTAGCCTTCCAACTACACTTTCTGGACATTAATTGAATCTAAGTATTTCAAGTGATCAGATCTATATAATCAGTCTTTCACTGCAAAAATGAACAGGGCAATGTGCCAGCCATTGAATATTACATTTATCGGATAGAATCTTATGGTTTTAACCAATCGATAAGGAAATTTCTATAAAAAACTGTCTGTTTCCAAATTTCTAGTATAAGCCAATAATGCACCTTTCATGTTTTGTGTTTGGCACTATTAGACACACAATCTCAATGTCACATAAGTTCTGTACATTAGCTTATAAATTTCAAAAAACTACTCTCTGAAGTAGAGAAAGCACACATAATAAATATACTGTAAAATCTTAAATAGTATCCTTAAGGTAACTATAATACATCACTGTCAACACAGTCTTCTTTTTTATATTAACCAATGCCCATTCTTTCAAATACAATTTTTAGCATATTACCGAACTTTTTCTTGTGATTCGAATAGCTTCTAATTTTGTGGAACTCACACAGCATGTGTACCTTGAACTCTATGATGCTATCGGATCCTAATTTGTTAAGGACGTAGTTAACAAAATTTCCCAGCAACCAGTACACAGCGTTATTTTTTGCTTCTGGGAAATAGCGTGCTTCAGGCCTGTTTATCAATGACAGCGATATATACTCAGGGGATGTTCTTGTAATCAGAGCTATTTGCTCCCGGATCCACTTCCAACTATTCATGTGACCACTGCAAGTATATCTATGAATTACTGTGTCAACTAGATGGCATTGTTGACATAAATTTGTTTCACAGAGTCCGATTGCGTGCAGTCTTTCATTGGTGCTAACTATGTTGTTAACTGTCTTGTACCATGACGTTTTTATGTTAGACGTGAGCACATTAGAACTAATGTTCTTCCAAATCTCAGTCCACTCAATGTTTGGAAACTGTCGTTCTATTTTGTTTCTTCCTTCGCTTTTCTTTCGTTCCCGCATTATGGCTCTCGATGTTAAGTGTCGGGACTGCCTGAGTTCGACACTGACATAACTAAACTCAACATAGAAAATCCTCACGTGTTGTAAGCGACTGTTGATATTCTGCACGTCAATCGGGGGAAGCAGGCTTGGAGGTTTAATGATCTCGAAAAGTTGGCTGGTTATGCTTTCTCGCGAGTCTCTTATTAAATTAACTTGCCTTTTGATAAAAAGAGCAGAGGCTTTATCCGTTATGTCAGTTAATCCTAGTCCACCATTTTTAGGATCTAAAGTGGCTACTTTAGCAGGTACTCTGAACACTTCACCTCTCCACAAAAATTTTGTGATTTTGGACATTATTCTTCTCGCTATCATTCTCGGTATTGGAAACAGCTGGGCAGTATAATAAGCCTTAGCAAGGATGCATGAGTTGATATACTGTGTTCGTTGAACTTGGTTCATATATCGAGTTAAATTCTCTACAATGGCTCCTTGCACTTTATCTGCTGCAACTTTCCAATTTAAAGCCGTCATTTTCATAGGGCATGCTGTCAGGGTGATCCCAAGTGTTTTATGTTGTCCGACTAATTTTGCCCACTCGACGTTGATATTAGCAAAACCTCTGAGATTTAACATCTTACTTTTTTTTCCGTTTGCATTGGCTCCAGATGCTCTACAGTACGAATCAATCACTGTTGCTAGCGTGGTTACCTCGTCATTATTCCTTATAATGACCCCTATATCGTCAGCATAGGCTCTTATAACTGTTTTGTTTCCTGATAATGTTAAGCCTTTTATTGTATCATGGACGTGTCGGAGGAAAGGTTCCAGCGAAATTGCGAAGAGCGACATGGACAGAGGACTTCCTTGAGGAACACCTCGTTGTATTTGCATCGGCCTGGATTGTTGACAATTCACCGCTATTTTAGCATTTATTCCAGTTGCTATGTTCTTAATCAACTGGATAACCCTATCGTTGAAACCTATTTTCTTCAATGTCTGTAGAAGATATTCATGGTTAACTACATCGAACGCCTTATAAAAATCTAAAAACAATAAAGCACACTTTATGTTTGTTACAGAAGTTATTGCAATGATATCCCTGAATTCCGCTAGATTTTGAAAAATGGTTCTGCCTTGCGCACAGTTCTGATGTTGACTAATAATTTTATCTGTAAGGCATGAAATTCTCTTGTTTATTATTCTAGCTATTAATTTATAATCAGAATTCAGCAGTGAAATTGGACGAAAATTATTTAAATCTTTGTTTCCATTATTTTTTGGCACCAGAACAATTTTACTCTCCTTAAACTCAGCCGGAATCATTTTACCCTGAATAACCTCATTTACAATGTCCGTAATTTTCGCACCTACTATTGGCCAGTAACGGATGTAAAACTCTGCTGGCAGACCATCCGGTCCTGGGGATTTTTTTGGTGGCGAGGCGCACAGAGTCTCATACACGTCTTCTTCACTGACAACCTCGAGAAAATTTTCGTTGTCATCTTCTGTCAGCTGTGGGGCTATGATGTCAAGGAATTCTTCCAAGGAAGTATCACTACTTTGATGTACAGAATATAGCTCGCAATAATAGCGATAAATCTCGTCCATGATATCCTGCTGGGTTCTGAGAATCGTGCCGTGTTTTGTTCGAATTTCTTCAATAAAAGTCCTTCTCCCGTTTTTCGTATGCTTCACTAAATGATATAGGGAAGTAGTTTCATCTGCTGACACCGAATTTGCCTTCGATTTTATCTTCAACCCTTCCATTTGACTTCTCTTGATATTAAGTAACTTGGCTTTGACTTTTTTATGTCTGCTATCCGAAGTGAGGAACCTGCTGAGACTTGATCATATAGATCTCTCAAAACAGAATAGTAATACTCTATAGTGCATTTCATTTCCCTTGCGCTCTGGGCACTGTATTGAATAAGAACTTTCCTCAACTTTGGCTTTGCCATTTTAACCCACCAGTCAATAGCAGTGGCATATCTACTACGGGCTCGCAGGCATATTGCCCATGTTTCTTTAATCAGATCTTCTAAATCATGATTAACTAACAAGGAAGTGTTCAAATTCCACTGATTCTTGAATCGGCGAACCGGCTGTCTTGTTAGATTTATGCAAGCTAAGACACTTGAATGGTCTGAAAAGTACGTAGGAACGGTTTCTACTTTTGTCACGGAAGTTACAAGATTTTTAGAAATATATAGTCTATCAATCCTGCTCCGTGATGTTGCCGTGACATAAGTGAACTCAACAGTGGAGGGGTATTTGATTTCCCATATATCCTTTAATTCTAAACCAGTAACTAATTGTTTTAGTTCACTTGAGAAATTAAAATTAGGTAACTGATCTTTTCGATTTAAAACACAATTAAAATCACCTCCAAGTAATAACTGTCTTGGTGATTTCCTTAACAAGTATATCAGGTCATCTTTGAAGAAACGTGCCCTGTCAGCTCGATGAGAACTTCCTGAAGGGGCGTACAAGTTGATGATAGTCACATCATAGATGTTTAGTCCTATTCCCCTTCCGGATTCCAGTCGTTCCAACTCGCTTACTGTAATCCCTTCCCTTACCAAAATAGCTGTTCCAACACTTGTTTCGGGAGACACATTTATGTAACTGACAAAACCGGGAATTACCAAATCCGAAATTAGAACTTCTTGTAACAGGGCAATATCAGTCGCGGATTCGTACAAAAATTCCTTAAGGGCCGATAATTTCAAACCGGTCGTGATTTTATTTATGTTTATAGTGGTGACAGAATAAGATTGCGTCATTGTGCTGTCACTATGTAGTTGTTTTGTTGAACTAATTTAGTTTACTGTGGTTCAGGGATCAGTTAAGCTGTAACAGTTTTCTCGGAAGGCTGAACATGGAATAACACTTCAATCAGTTTATTAGTTACTGTCCCGTTTTTTTCTACTTCTGATGTTTTCTCTTGTGCCGCAAGCAGACTGATTTCCTGGTAAACTTTCTGATTTTTCCTCCAGTGATTCGTGTACGACCGTTTCGGACTGAACATTCTTTGGGCTTGGGTCGCCCCTACTGGATTTTCCCTTCCCTTGGTTACGAGCTACATTCTCATTTGGTTGCGTCGGTATTTTACTTCGCGGCTTATCTGGAGCAGCAGCAGACGCTTTCGCAATTTCGGTTGCCGGCGCCTGCCCTGAGGTGTTGACCGTGATTTCAGTTTGGCCACCACTTCCTCGTTCTTGATTAATTTCACTCACTTTCTGATCGAGGGAAACAAATGGAGACAGCAGTTTTGCATCCTCTCCCTGAAGTTGTTTATTAACAGATAGATTCTGATCTTTGCAATCGGCTACTGCACCTGTTGTTTCTTGCAAATTAATGCTACTTACACCCCTTTCATTTTCTGGTACCGTATGTGTATTATCTTTCTGTTCATTAGTTTCCATTCGCATTTTGCCTTCAGGTTCCTCTGCCTTCTCATCGCACTGTTTTTGCTTGCGAAGTGAGGGAGTGGGACAAGACAGCTCGTCCTCTGAGCAACTATCAGTTAGCTCCAGAGGTCGTTTTTTCGGTTGCATTTCAGTTTCACGAGTAGTGGCAACGGGGTTTCCTTTTGTTGTTAACGGGGGAAATTGACTGTTATCGTGAAGGGAGACATCAGCTTGTCCCGCTGCGTAACCATCCTCAACCAGTTGTTCCGGGCTATTCTTTGGTAACAGATCATTTAAGGTAAGCTTCTGACGCTGTATCAAATTACTTTTAAGCACAACAGTTCGCCGCGGACATTCCTGTCTGAAGTGGCCGGTTCGTTACATATATGACATGTAGCTTCCTGACCTGTATAAACAATTTGTGCCTTATACCCACAAACAGTTATGTGAGACGGAATATTCGTCTTAACGTCCATCTCTACACAGCGGACCCCGTTAAAACACTGCAGTTTAAAGCGAGGCGACCATCTTTCATTTGCAATTGATTTAACGTCTCCGTAGTTTGAAAGAGCTTCCTTAATCTTATCATTTTCAATTTCAATGGGGAGATTCAAGACACGAACGGTTTTGTAATGAATGTCCGCTCTATAGATGGAAACCTTACTTTTATAACCATTTCTATGCACAAAATCTACTTCATAGCCCCACTTTCGTAACACTTTATCAACAGTCGAAGCACTGATTAACTTGACAAAAACACAGTATTTTTCCTGATCCAGTTGCCAGGTATGAACGGTTTCAGAATTTAGACCAATTACCTGTGTAATCCAGTCATCAATTTCCAGGGATGTCGGCTGAACAGGACGGGATTCTTTGTCAAAAGCAAATACCAGAGTATTCTTCCTGAGGTTTGTAGCCATGGTTAATCCAGCGAAGCAATTTCGGTTAAACAACCGAAATTCCAAGTAGCAGCAGCAAGACCAGAAAGAGCGATCAGATCACAAGGAACAGGAACGAACACGGAGATTAACGGACAGACGGCACTCGGCGAAGCACAAGTACAGCGATGTAAACACTGAAGCGCAGCGCAACAGTTAACAGCGGCCACTCGCGAGCGCGGCTGAAACGGAACTGAGCTAGGGAAGAGGCAGGCGTCTAGGTCTGCTCTTACGAGAGCAGTAGTGGCTAGAACTCGTAAACCGCTATTTAAAGGACGAGATTAGATGCGATTTTCACGTGCAACGACTTTCCTGGGCTGAAAACCGTAAATTTACAATCTTTTGTTACAGCTCAAGCGTTAATAATAACTCAGATTATTCAATGGAATTGACAGGAAAAATCAAGTGAACTCTGAGGCTTAAGTCCGTGCACACCAGGAAGTAACTCGTCGATCACAGAGTTGACAAATATACCTCGCCTTGTTGCCAAATCTCAGTTACATTACCAGCAGGAAGAAGACGAACCGATGTGATCCTACAGCGGGCTGGGAAGTGACCATAGCTGGCGTCTCAAAGACGCGGCTGCTACGGCCTGGAATACGTAATACGTCTGATTCCCATGTCTGTAACTGGGTTTAGGGTCTGGAGCGTAGTTACTAATAATACTCAGAACTGACTGCAAACTGTTGTTGTTGTGGTCTTCAGTCCTGAGACTGGTTTGATGCAGCTCTCCATGCTACTCTATCCTGTGCAAGCTTTTTCATCTCCCAGTACCTACTGCAACCTATATCCTTCTGAATCTGCTTAGTGTATTCATCTCTTGGTCTCCCTCTACGATTTTTACCCTCCACGCTGCCCTCCAATACTAAATTGGTGATCCCTTGATGCCTCAGAACATGTCCTACCAACCGATCCCTTCTTCTGGTCAAGTTGTGCCACAAACTTCTCTTCTCCCCAATCCTATTCAATACTTCCTCATTAGTTATGTGATCTACCCATCTAATCTTCAGCATTCTTCTGTAGCACCACATTTCGAAAGCTTCTATTCTCTTCTTGTCCAAACTATTTATCGTCCATGTTTCACTTCCATACATGGCTACACTCCATACGAATACTTTCAGAAATGACTTCCTGACACTTAAATCTATACTGGATGTTAACAAATTTCTCTTCTTCAGAAACGCTTTCCTTGCCATTGCCAGCCTACATTTTATATCCTCTCTACTTCGACCATCATCAGTTATTTTGCTCCCCAAATAGCAAAACTCCTTTACTACTTTAAGTGCCTCATTTCCTAATCTAATTCCCTCAGCATCACCCGAATTAATTAGACTACATTCCATTATCCTTGTTTTGCTTTTGTTGATGTTCATCTTATATCCTCCTTTCAAGACACTGTCCATTCCATTCAACTGCTCTTCCAAGTCCTTTGCTGTCTCTGACAGAATTACAATGTCATCGGCGAACCTCAAAGTTTTTATTTCTTCTCCATGAATTTTAATACCTACTCCGAATTTTTCTTTTGTTTCCTTTACTGCTTGCTCAATATACAGATTGAACAACATCGGGGAGAGGCTACAACCCTGTCTTACTCCCTTCCCAACCACTGCTTCCCTTTCATGTCCCTCGACTCTTATAACTGCCATCTGGTTTCTGTACAAATTGTAAATAGCCTTTCGCTCCCTGTATTTTACCCCTGCCACCTTTAGAATTTGAAAGAGAGTATTCCAGTCAACATTGTCAAAAGCTTTCTCTAAGTCTACAAATGCTAGAAACGTAGGTTTGACTTTCCTTAATCTTTCTTCTAAAATAAGTCGTAAGGTCAGTATTGCCTCACCTGTTCCAGTGTTTCTACGGAATCCAAACTGATCTTCCCCGAGGTTGGCTTCTACTAGTTTTTCCATTCGTCTGTAAAGAATTCGTGTTAGTATTTTGCAGCTGTGACTTATTAAGCTGATAGTTCGGTAATTTTCACATCTGTCAACACCTGCTTTCTTTGGGATTGGAATTATTATATTCTTCTTGAAGTCTGAGGGTATTTCGCCTGTTTCATACATCTTGCTCACCAGATGGTAGTGTTTTGTCAGGACTGGCTCTCCCACGGCCGTCAGTAGTTCCAATGGAATATTGTCTACTCCGGGAGCCTTGTTTCGACTCAGGTCTTTCAGTGCTCTGTCAAACTCTTCACTGTAAACTAAGCTTCATAAATCAGTAACTCTCATAGTTGTTTTTATATATCTTTCGTAAGTGTACTCAAAACTAAGAAAATTATTGACGAATTTTAGAATTTATGGTCAGCGACTAAGTATAAGGTCAATGAGTCGGATGCGGATTTTGCAACTGTGAAACACTTTCCTACATTGTAGAAGTGAATACTAAATCTGAACTAATAATGCGAAAATTTTGAGCTTGGTTAGCTTACAATGAAAATCTTTCTGTTTATTGCAAAGGAAAACAATTGATTTTCTAAAACATTCTCTGCCAATCACAACTTTAAACAGGTCTTGTGGACCAAATCTTGTGGAAGAACTGACAGCGACGTATAACGGAAGGCAGTAAGATCCATTGGCTTTTGGTTTGGCAGTATTCGACAGCCATTTCTAGGCGCAAGTTAATTAAGAAAAGCAGCGCGTTTTTGTTATCAAGTAACGTCTTCATCAATTACTTTAGTTTTAATGTAATCTGCGAGTAATTGCTGATGTTTGATATTAACATGAAAAGGACTCCGTAGACAGGGAAAGAACGTCTTCTTGGGCAACTACTTCTATAATGACCAAAAGGCATTAAATGATCTTCAAGCACATGTGTTCCAGCAACGGTATAAAGAAAATGATAGTTATAATGACGGTAATAATCGAATTATCCGGTAACTTCACACTTCACAGTGGATTTTCTCGAAATATGAAATTTGCTGAATTAGTGAATATTTCAAAATGGCTTTACATCGAGGCTATGATGCCTAGAAGAGTATTTACATTCTGCTAACATGAGAATAGCATAATCTCCACGTCAGAATATTGCTTCTACTTAACCATTTATTAGACTCGCATTTTTTCCACCGTGACTAATTTTGTAAGCTAAGCACATCATCCTTTACAGCACACTCCTGGGGCTGGGAAATGTAACCACAATGGTCTGGTGGAAGGAACTATCACAGGTGCAATGGGTGGGTTCAGGCATTTACTTTTAAGAGGTACAAACATTTACTTTACCTCTGGTAACCTCAAGAGAAAGACGTTATAATCCAGAATCCGCATTAAACATCACATTCCTGCATTACCAATTGGGCAGAGCCGGTTTACGTTGGGAAATGACATAGGCGGAAGTCATGGTAAACAGAAATACTGTCTCCAGTAAACTTACTTACATTAGAAAATTTTATCTTATTTGATTTAAAAGAACAGGGCTCTTATTTTTCTTGTACTTGATTGAACTAGAGACGTTGAAAAATTTGGTGCTTGACTGTGATTCGAAATCGTATCTCATCTTTCGAGGATCTGAATCTCTCGGAACAGTATAGTTCAATCATTTCGTTCCTTTTCCCAAGACTGCAATCTTCTCTAGGTTTCCTCCAAAGTATGTGGGTCCGAATCCTGATCCATTACAAAAATATTCATTATTTTATTTCAAGCCCTATCACGTTCATACCAATCTGCTAGTGAAAATTAACGTGCATTTTTAATGTCTGCTCATGTGTTGCCAACAATCGCAACAGGTGTCGTTATTTCTGGTCAAACACGCACACATTTTACTGTTGGTGAGTAAGCAAGTGTTACTTAAGTTATGTTTGTAGACGATAAAGAAGGATGGTAGGTGTGCGGTTCGATTGTCACTCAGGCACAAAAATTTGTATCCTTTTTTTAGATTCAAACATCTAGCAGCTGGTAAGAAAAACCGATACTTAACATTTGATTTTACTTAGTTAATCCGATTGCGTGCTGGGTTCGTATCTCCGTCACTGAACTTCACATCATGCGCTTCATCTTTAAATGCATGAACACTTTGTTCCTTCCGAATGGAGGTATATCACACATCTTTCGTGGTTAGTTAACAGGGACGAAAGGGTCTTTAAAGGAGTCCCGGTTTATTACAAAAACTGTCGTCTTTGTTTTTTTTTTTTTCAAGTTTAGATTTGGTTACTGATATTGGCGAAAATTTCTATAATTCGTGCCTCTTCATGACTAGTCAGCAATATGATATGATTAGATTACATTAGATTAATACTTGTTCCACAGATCATGAATACGACATTTCGTAATGATGTAGAACGTGTCATTTTAATGAAAGATTTCTTTACATACCGTGATTCAGTTTCTTTGCAACAATTTTTTACTCTCTCTCTCATTCTTTTTTATTTTTATCTCTCTCCCTCACATTCTCTCTCTTCTCCCCCCCCTCTCTCTCTCCCTCTCTCTCTCTCTCTCTCTCTCTCTCTCTCTCTCTCTCATACACACACACACACACACACACACACACACACACACACAGTCTTTTTTTATTTTTATTTGTTTGTTGTGCTCGACTATCGGCGAGGCACGAAAACGTTCGTCAATAATTTTCTTAGTTTTGAGTACACTTACGAAAGATATACAGAGTGAGTCACCTAACATTACCGCTGGATGTATTTCGTAAACCACATCAAATACTTACGAATCGATTCCACAGACCGAACGTGAGGAGAGAGGCTAGTGTAATTGTTTCATACAAACCATGAAAAAATGCACGGAAGTTTGTTGTTTAACACAAACCTACGTTTTTTTAAATGGAATCCCGTTAGTTTTGTTAGCACATCTGAACATATAAACAAATACGTAATCAGTTCCGTTTGTTGCATTGTAAAATGTTAATTACATCCGGAGATATTGTAACCTAAAGTTGACGCTTGAGTACCACTGTTCGATAGTGTGTATCGGAGAGCACCGAACTACGTAGGGATCCAAAGGGAACGGTGATGGACCTTAGGTACAGAAGAGACTGGAACAGCACATTACGTCCACATGCTAACACCTTTTTATTGGTCTTTTTCACTGACGCACATGTACATTACCATGAGGGGTGAGGTACAAGTACACACGTGGTTTCCGTTTTCAATTACGGAGTGGAATAGAGTGTGTCCCGACATGTCAGGCCAATAGATATTCGATTTGGTGGCCATCATTTGCTGCACACAATTGCAATCTCTGGCGTAATGAATGTCGTACACGCCGCAGTACATCTGGTGTAATGTCGCCGCAGGCTGCCACAATACGTTGTTTCATATCCTCTGGGCTTGTAGGCACATCACGGTACACATTCTACTTTAACATGCCCCACGGAAAGAAGTAGAGATGTGTAAGATCAGGAGAACGGACTGGCCAATTTATGCGTCCTTCACGTCCTATGAAACGCCCGTCGAACATCCTGTCAAGGTTCAGCCTAGTGTTGATTGCGGGATGTGCAGGTGCACCATCATGCTGATACCACATACGTCGACGCGTTTCCAGTGGGACATTTTCGAGCATCGTTGGCAGATCATTCTGTAGAAACGCGATGTATGTTGCAGCTGTTTGGGCCCCTGCAATGAAGTGAGGACCAATAAGGTGGTCGCCAATGATTCCGCACCATACATTTACAGTCCACGGTCGCTGTCGCTCTACCTGTCTGAGCCAACGATGATTGTCCACGGACCAGTAATGCATGTTCCGTAGATTCACTGCCCCGTGGTTTGTGAAACCCGCTTCATCGGTAAACAGATAGAACTGCAACGCATTTTCCGTTAATGCCCATTGACAGAATTGCACTCGATGATTAAAGTCATCACCATGTAATTGCTGATGTAGCGACACATGAAACGGGTGAAAGCGGTGACGATGCAGTATGCGCATGACATTACTTTGACTCAGTCCACCGGCTCTCGCAATGTCCCGTGTACTCAAGTGTGGGTTCATGGCAACAGCAGCTAACACACCAACTGCACCCGCTTCTCCTGTGACGGGCCTGTTACGGACCTGTTTGCGTGCTACGACCATACCTGTTGCATACAATTGGCGGTAGATGTTTTGCAATGTTCGGCACGTTGGATGCTCTCTGTCCGGGTACCGTTCTGCATACACCCTGCAGGCTTCAGCTGCATTTCGTCGACACTCGCCATAGATGAGTATCATCTCCGCCTTTTCAGAGTTCGAATCCACCATGGTCACAGTTCCTACAACACTACACTATCACAGACGTGCGGTAACACGGTGTACTACAATTGGTCTGCGTGCGGAGACAAATGCAGAATAACAATAGCAGCAAGCGCTACACGCGGACACTGCGACAGCTAGACCAAACCACAACAGTGCACTACAGCCACACTCGTAAACACAGTCGTCATCGTAAACATGTCCCTGCAGATGCTGCTCGCCGACCGTGGCCCATGTTTGCTACAACACGCAACTGAACGTCGGAGGTTTCAAGCGTCAACATTAGGTTACAATATCTCCGGAAGTAATTAACATTTTACAATGCAACAAACAGCACTGATTATGTATTTGTTTATGTGTTCAGTTGTGCTAACAAAACTAACGTGGTTCCATTTTAAAAAACGTAGGTTTGTGTTAAACATACTTCCGTGCATTTTTGTATGGTTTGTATGAAACAATTACACTAGCCTCTCTCCTCACGTTCGGTCTGTCGAATCGGTTCGTCAGTATTTGATGTGGTTTACGAAATATATCCAGCGGTAACGTTAGGTGACTCACCCTGTATAAAAACAACTATGAGAGTTGCTGATTTATGAAGCTTAGTTTGCAGTCAGTTCTGAGTATTATTAGTAACTACGCTCCAGACCCTAAACCCAGTTACAGACACGTGAATCAGACGTATTACGTATTCCAGGCCGTAGCAGCCGCGTCTTTGAGACGCCAGCTATGGTCACTTCCCAGCCCGCTGTAGGATCACATCGGTTCGTCTTCTTCCTGCTGGTAATGTAACTGAGATTTGGCAACAAGGCGAGGTATATTTGTCAACTCTGTGATCGACGAGTTACTTCCTGGTGTGCACGGACTTAAGCCTCAGAGTTCACTTGATTTTTCCTGTCATTTCCATTGAATAATCTGAGTTATTATCAACGCTTGAGCTGTAACAAAAGATTGTAAATTTACGGTTTTCAGCCCAGGAAAGTCGTTGCACGTGAAAATCGCATCTAATCTCGTCCTTTAAATAGCGGTTTACGAGTTCTAGCCACTACTGCTCTCGTAAGAGCAGACCTAGACGCCTGCCTCTTCCCTAGCTCTGTGGAAACGTGCTAACCTGAGAGAAAGTGTCTGTTATGGTTTGTGGTTCCAGTTTTTCTGACTGTAACGTTTTTATCCCTTCTGTGAACGAGCTACAAGCAGTCAGATCACACATCGGTAAGGAAATCGCAAGACAATACTTTCGGCTCATAGTGCAATGGTGAAAAACTTACAATGCTGCACAACAGGTAACGCCTCTTTCCGTTTCTGACAAACCAATTTTGGGTTTCTAGGAATACATAACTTTATTTATGAAATGTCACATTTGCACTTGAGTATGGCACAGCATACCAATCAAACACAGACCCAATCTAAATGTAAGTGATTAGTATTTTACTAATTAGTGCCGATAGAGGCACGCTTGTGTACAGATACTCAGTTTCATTGAAACAGACATTCGTCGTAAGCTTATCGTGGGTAATTTTATTTTATTTCTTATTATACGGTGCACAATTTTCATACAGTTTCTTTTAGCGTTGTTAAAACATTGGTTAACATGAGAGAAATTAATCATCAACGATATATGCGAATTCTCTGATGTTATCTATAACAGTCTAACAGTGCACATACAGTTTATTGATTACATGCATGTAGAAAACTTGTTCTGAGTTAAAGCTGTTGGGTTGGGTTGGGTTGTTTGGGGGAAGAGACCAAACAGCGAGGTCATCGGTCTCATCGGATAAGGGAAGGATGGGGAAGGAAGTCGGCCGTGCCCTTTCAAAGGAGCCATCCCAGCATTTGCCTGGAGCGATTTAGGGAAATCACGGAAAACCTAAATCAGGATGGCCGGACGCGGGATTGAACCGTCGTCCTCCCGAATGAGAGTCCAGTGTGCTACCACTGCGCCACCTCGCTCGGTAGTTAAAGCTGTCAAACAAGGTTTTATGAACAATAAAACGCCACTGCCACACGACAGCTAATGTAGAAAATACTTTTCTGACGTATTTTGGCACGATGCGCTCTCCCCATACATAATACAAAAGTTTCGAGATGCATTGCAGCCTGGCCATCTATGAAACCTGAAAAGAACAAAATGTCGCAGAAGTTAGACGTTTTTCCACATGCGACTATTTTGGGTTGAGAAGTGAAGGGAATTATGTTCAAAGTTCCATTAGATCGATAACTTCAGCAGACAGCAGTATGGCGTTTTAAAAAATGTGGCAGTAAATGTACCCAAACTCGCGACGTTTTATCAACACTGCGTGACGCTTACCGTTACGCTACTAGCTGACACAGAGCTAAAACATCTCCAGAACTCAACAACAATTCCTCCAGAACAAGATATTCCTTCTCTACCAAGTAGACGTTAGGTTGAACCACAATCAAGTCAGGAGTCGCGTCACGTAGAGACTCTATCAGCAGTAACCTTTCTTATAGTTATTTATTTCTAATGACGAAACAAGCGCAATGTAGGGTCACAGGACACTTATTCTATCTTTTATTTGAGCTTCTGTATGTCTATAAAATTGCTTCTGATCTGGGAATGCAACTCAGACCGCCCTTAACGCGGAATTTGATCCCTTCGTGACAATACAATACAGCTCGACTGCAATTTGTTGTTTGTTCAAAACTGCAGATTCCTCAACATCTCCACATATTGCGCGTGAAAGGTTTCCAATACTGGCCCGGCACTAAGGCTTTCATTATATATTATCAAGCTCTAGCATGAGAATACCTATCTGCTGGTGGGTAATAATTTTAGTTTTTAATGTATTTTCATTCATTGTCAACACTGAAGGTATCTGACGTTTTTGAGTCCCAGTGAGACACAGATCTGTTTGCGAAATCATTGTAAATTCAAGGATGTTATTCCGAGCTGCTGGTGGAGAAAAATGCGGTAGCTGACGTCTCTTTGTGTGCAGTCAACAACGATATGTGTGGGGCTCGATTCCCAGTCAGCACTGTACTCTTCGTCATATTATTTCTAGTTCAAACATGCTCACATGTCGCTGCTGGTGTAACAAACCCATTTTTAACGTTCAACAGCGATAGGTGCCAGGTTGTAGTCCTGGGAAAGCAAAAATTAATGTTTCGTCTCGTCATTTCAGTTAAAACATCTAGCTACTGCCGATAAAATCCGATATGTCACAGTTGATTGTGCTTCGATGATAATCCAATTAGGTTCTGGTTCGAATCCCTGTCCAACACAAAGCTTTACCTCACGGCATTTCAAGTAAGTTACTTGTGAAGAAGCAATATTTAACATCTCTCGTAGTTCGTTAACAAGGACAATAGATGCTGGGTAGGAATTCGCGTCCGTTAACAATGTTTACGTTATGTAATTTAAAGTTGATATTTGCTAACTGATACTGTCTAAAATCGAGGTATAGCACTCTCTGTATGCATAGTCAGGAATGACTGTTAGTTTCCGTCAGTCACGAAATCTTTGCTTAGTCTGCATGACCTGGGTTTGATTCCATATGCAGAACGAGACGGCTCGTCGTGTCATTGGAAGTTCATACATATTCTTAACTAGCTGCTCGTGAATAACTTAAATCTTTGTCATTTTGTGTTAAATAATAAGTACGGTATGTTATTTTGAAGAGGAAATCATGAATACGACGAACTTACAACGTGAATTCCCTATCTGACGTAATAATGAGAGTGATAACATTTCGTTTACAAGCCTGAAGAACCGTCTTATCTATGATAAGATGTTCCCTGCTATTTGTAGTATCGTGGTATTACTTTACATCTTGAGTTATTGCGATACAGAGCAGTGTTTTCTAGTGGTGGCTTGTTGGACCCATTTTCAATAGTCAAACGACTGTACCGAGGGGCGATTAGAGGACCTGCTAGACAGCTGCGCTATTTGGGTTGCATTCGAATCAGGCGAAATGCAATTCAGGTCGTTCGGATACTTTTGGGCACGACTGTACATCCCTACCGAGTCTCTGCTGAGCCGTGGCGACTGGCGCTAGTTACGCTCCGCTTCCGTCGCTGATATCGGCACTCGTCTGGTCTTATATGTGTGGCTGTTCCGCCTTTGGTTTAGCCGGCCGCGGTGGCCGTGCGGTTCTAGGCGCTACAGTCTGGAGCCGCACGGTCGCTACGATCGCAAGTTCGAATCCTGCCTCGGGCATGGATGTGTGTGATGTCCTTAGGTTAGTTAGATTTAAGTAGTTCTAAGTTCTAGTGGACTTATGACGTAAGATGTTGAGTCCCATAGTGCTCGGAGCCATTTTGAACCGCCTTTGGTTTTCCGGCTTGGCGTGTGGCCGAGCTCTCTCGCTCGTCGGCGTTCAACGAACCAACATGTTTTGAAGGCAGGCCCTCGTCTCTATCCGCTGTGCTTGGGACCCGCCGTCCTTGCCGTTTTGCCGCGCGCCATGTGTACGGTGCTGCTTAGTTGACGCGTTTGCGTGCGAAACAGTGGCAGGTCGGTCATCTCAGGCTGGACATCTCATCGCGTAACTGGAAGCATTAAGTTATGTATGATTCATAAGCTGCTGCTAACCTGTGAAGATTTGTGAAACTTATGGTTGCATGTTGTATCTGCCGGAGATCAGCTAAGGATGGTTCTGAATAAGAGAGTGTTATACTGAACTTATGAAATCTAAGGCTTCCAAGTGTTGTTTACTGCTTGTTTTAAAGGTTCCTTGCAGTGTTAATTGATGGAGTATGTTACTTAGTGTGCTCTTCGCCCAGTTTTGGTTTTAGACTTTCTTTTAATATGAAGGGCAGAGCTTTGTAAGTCAGTGTAATTTTAATTGTTCTTTTATTCGGTAAATGTCTCAGTTTGGTTGTCAGTTATGTTACATGTAGTCGCGTAGTTAGTAAGCCCTGCATGGTCTTGAAAAAGCTGAATCACGAGTTGAATTTGTCTGCCGCGTGAATTATTTGCTGTTTCAAATCATGGTTCAAATGGCTGTGAGCACTATGGGACTTAACTTCTGAGGTCATCAATCACCTAGAACTTAGAACTACTTAAACCTGACTAACCTAAGGACATCACACTCATCCATGCCCGAGGCAGAATTCGAACCTGCGACCGTAGCGGCCGTGCGTCTCCAGACTGTAGCCCTAGAACCGCTCAGCCACTCCGGCCGGCTTGCTGTTTCAGAAATGGTCTGGTAGATGGAGCAGATGGGTTTCGTCGCCTTGGCGGGCAGGCTGAGATCGTGTGTGTGTGCGGCTTGTTTTCTGCCCTGGTTTGCAGCCTGATCATCTTCTAAATTGCTTGGCGGTTGCTTTCTGCTTGTTTGTTCTGAGTACCACCGTGTATAAGCCTTTATTAAGTATCCGGCCTGTCCGCCGGGATGGACAAGATCTTTTTATAGGTAACTCAAAGTGAATCATTAGTGTTGTGTAAATTTTGGTTACGTAAGCAATGAACTTAACAGTGGGCTCATGGTGCGGACTGTCTGTGATCCTTTTGCAATCAGATCTAATTATTACCTTTAAAATATTGTTTGTTATATTAATTCATGGCAGACGGTTAAACTCAGTTGTATATTCTCTTAAGAGGACAAAGGTCCAGATTAAATTTTTGTTATTATACCAATGTTGTACCGCTGTAATAATGAAATTTTTTCTTTGGTGGAAATTAAAATTATGTGCCAACCACAAGTTTGACTATCAGCAAAAATCCATAGCTTCCTATCTCCTTTGAGTAACTGTGGTTAAATTGCAATTCTGATTTTTCTAGCACGTGACTTGAGCAGCCACACAGCTCATATGTTATTCGTGCATTAAAATCAGCAGATGCTCCTCAGCGCTTCCAGTTCTGTGAGTGGCTGTGCACTGAGATAACAATGAATGGCTTGGACACGGATCTGTTCTTTATGTCTGATGAAGCCAGGTTTCCTGGTGATTATGTAAACTCACAGAATCACAGGTTCCGTGCAGCGGAGAATCCACATAGCTTTCACGAAACTCTCACCGAATCACAGGTTCTGGGTAGCGGAGAATCAGCACAGCTTCCACGAAACACAATGACATGATCAGAAGGTTGGGGTTTGTTGTGCAGTGTCTGCACGCCTCGTTATAGGTTCCATCTTCTTGCATCAGACGCTGACTTACGAGCGTTGCATTGCCAACATTTTGAAAGCGTTCGTGGCAGCATTATCGAAGGAGAAATAGACATATAGTTACTTCCAACAGGGTGGAGCAACTGCCCATACAGCCGGCCGAAACTTGGAATATATTTACACAGTCTTCAAGCCTGACAGAGTTCTTATCAGAGATCAGTCTGATCGCGGCCCTAGCTGGCTACCCAAGTC
Organism: Schistocerca piceifrons; assembly: GCF_021461385.2. Classification (NCBI taxonomy): domain Eukaryota; kingdom Metazoa; phylum Arthropoda; class Insecta; order Orthoptera; family Acrididae; genus Schistocerca; species Schistocerca piceifrons. The sequence goes on from NC_060138.1 coordinate 805,481,704, forward strand.
ACTTGATGTGTCAGTGTGCGATTGCTTTGTGTGGGGAACCCTCAAGTCTAACATGTACAGCTAAAACCCTGATAGTCTTCAAGAACTGAAGCAGAACATTTCGGATGAGACTGCAGCAATTTCAGCAGTCCAGTTTCGATCACCTTCAGCAACTTGCTGACCAGGGCCTTTGTGCCAAGAGATGAATGGTGGTCAGTTTCAATATCTGCTGTGTACAGTACGAAATGCCCTCCGCCATTCACTGTACAGTGGCTTACAGAGAATATATGCAGATGTGTACTACACCAAATGGGTCTACAGCTTTCACAGATATTTGGAATTTTTCTCATTTATTCTTCCATTGTAACAATACTTTTTAAATGCACATCAGAAATACTGCATTCACGCGAGAGGAGAGGTGAGATAGCAGGGAATGATGCTATTGTTTTCACAAGCTGTGAGCCGCAGCGTTTTTCAGAGGCTCATCGGGTGGTAAATTTATTTCTGGTAACGGCTTTCCATTTATATCGATATAGTGAAGTCTTCTACTTAGCTTCATAACTGAATCTCCGACGTAAACACGTGAATAATTTGTTAAACAATGGGGAAGAATATGAAAACCCAGCCAAGAGGTAACACCCACAGATTGCACTTAACTTTCGTTATCTGTTGTGTGATAAGCGACACACTTATTTTCGTGGAGAATGACTCATAAATGTAGCAAGCATGTAGTTAAACTCATAATTTTTTCCATTCTTTGGTTAGCCTTGTTGAAGATTTCATTTTGTTTGCTGTGACATCGTTCCAATTTTCACAGCGCATTTTTAACTTGGAGAAGGTGACTGCCTCATGAAGTCTTCCTTGGCCTTGCTGGATACCACGGCTGTAGCATCGTCCACGATACTCAAGGTAGATTCGCCCCTTAGTGCTGCTTTGATATCCCATATCCTTAATACTTGACGTCCGTTACCCTCTGCATCTTCATAGAGCGCGCAGTCCCACAATGTGTGTTTTGGTGTGTCCACACTGCCGTAGGCGCAGCTATCTATCATTCATCTATCTTCTTATTTTGTATAGATACGTGCCAAAAGGGCCATGGTCAGTCAGATAATGTATCAATCCACTCGATGGGTTAAGAAATCTCATTTTTAATCTCTCCCTGATGTTAGGGAGAAATTCGTATGTTCTCCTGCCAGTGCCTAAAGTGTCCCATTCATTTTGCCACAGTTGTAACATGCGATCTTTTATTACCTTTTCTGAATTGGCCTCAGTTCCAAGCGCCCTTCGTACTTCCATTTGATTGCCTTTCTATAATCAGTAAAAGTCTCGCCTTTTCCTAATTTCCAAGACCAGAACGCATATTCCTAGAATTACCAACAAAGCATCATTCAGGATAGTGCTGTAGTCGCCCGTCAATCTTAGCAGCACGCCTCGTTGAACTCTTCTCACTACTGAGGCTGCTCGCACCATATCCTACGACGGATGCTAATATAATTTGGTGGTATACTATGATTGTCTTCAAGGGAAGCCGAAATTGCCTATTTGCAATGGTTATAATTTTATTCATTACGTTGTTGCCTTTCCTGCCTGCTTCCTACACATGATGTGCAAAGCTACTACCTTCATCCAAAAATACCCCTAGATATCTTGTTACTGCGCTTATCCTACTCATTACATCATTTTATTTTATTTTAGGATTTCTTATTAGGTTCCCCTGAAGTTCGTGGAGAATCGCATTTTCTTTGTCTTCTATATTTCTTCTGCGGTCACGACGTACAACGAATAGCACCCCTCTGCAAATGCCATCAGACCGCTTATGTTACCACTGTCATGTAACTTCTGTAGTATGGGCTCCAGTGCTACTTCTCAAAACTCCAGACCACACACTGATCCCTGTGGACAGCCTTTTGTTATTATCTTCGTTATTATCTTTCCTGGGAACGTTAAAAAATCATGTCGCCCTTGGCAATAATCTCTCAGGCAATTTTACACCGCTTCTGGACACTCCAAATGCCTAAGGCCACCAAGAAAGACGGCCGCCATAGGTTATCAATCATCACCACTAGCGCGTACATAGAATGAGTATCTGTCGCTAGCGAAATCGCCTTGTTAATTGCGTCTTCAATTGACTTGCCTCTTCTAAACTCGTACTGGTGAGGGCTCATCCCGTGTATCAGTCTGCTATCCTGTAATCTTTTGCATAATAGTTTTGTTAATATCTTGCCGAGAGTGTTCAAAAGGCAAATTGGTCTGTAGAATTTGTGTATCATTGGATCTGTATCTTGCCCTTTACTAATTATTACTTCAGCGTTCTTCCACGGTTTAGGGACTCTTCCTTGAAAGAGACGCTCGTTGTGCAGATCGCACAAGTAACTATTTAACTGGTCACATAAGGCTTGTATTACTTCGGCAAAGATCCCGCCCGGTCCCGAATTTCTGAACTCTTAGACTGACAGTGTTGACTCGCCAAAGAGTACCGTCTATAGCACAAGGCCTCAGTTTGCCATCCCGTCTCTGCAGATACTCTGGCCGAAGCTTTACTGTCACAGTCTGGTGCTGACTCTGTTTGTCGACTATTCTGTACTCTCTGTTATGTTGTTCCAGTGAAGTGACTTATTAGATACGTAAACGCTTGCACTCTTATGTTGATTCTACGTGTGTTCACACGGCGTTTGGGGCCCCGTTAGCGAATACAAACACAAGGTGGTAACTAACTGGTAAATAACTGCGGCCTTTCCCAGCGTTTGAATGTTTGGGAACATTTAAATGTGGAAAACATGTCTCCCCTCACTTCGTAGCGTCGGAAAGAAAGCGAGGTGGCACAGCAGTTATGAACCATCCGAATATGGATTTACACATCTAAAAATGAATTTTATTCCTGTCGTGTCTGCGCGACTGTTGTTTATTTATTTATGCATTTATTTTCCCTGATCAAATTAGCCCATCTCTAACAATCAACTGGCAACCTAACAACATAACTTCCCGCTCTTCTACACGTGCCAGATCACAGCCTCATTGTTACTTTTCTCCCTCCCTCTCCCTTCCCCTTTTTTCCTTCTCAGGAGAAGTGTGCCTGATTTCTTCATGGCGTCGGCAGTTAACTACATATCGCATCCCTGGCAAGAAAATTGACATAAGTCCAAAAACGGCATGTGTAGTTCTAACATTCTGCGTGGTGTCTGTTTATTCTATATCGTGTCTCCCTACCACTTTCGCACAACGAAGCTCTGAGCGTGTTTTTTAGGGAATTGACAATTTTGAACCTGGGACCTGTTGCTGGTAAGGAGACGCCAGATCACACATGACATGTAGAATTCAGAAGAGTTCAGTGAGACTAGCGATGATATAACCAAATACTTAATGATTTCAGCGTCAGCTCCACTGCACTCCCTGTAAAAGAATCTGAATGCTAACTAAATTTAGTGGAAGGGGTTCAAGGCTTTCCTATATTTAGTTAGCTGGTAAAATAACGTCGAAAAAGCAGTTAAGTTTACCATTGGAAATTTTATTCTACTCACAAAACATCGTTTCTAAATTTCACTATTGATAAAAGGAAATGTTTTAATACAGGATGGTAAAAACCAACTGCGTTCAACAAAAATGTGAACGAATATTCCCTGAATGGGTTTCCAAGTTCTACAATGGATCGAAGGATGACCTATGCCATATCACATCTATAATCTAGGTTTAAATTAAGTTTCACAAGAGAGAAAACTATCAAAATGGTCTACAGTGACCCTCAATCATCTTTAATTACTTATCTAACTTGTCGTAAATTACAGTGGCTGATGTGGCTTCTCAATAACTATATAACAGAAAAATCATCGCGTTTCAGATTTTTACTTCAAGTGGCAAATGTGAACACCATGAGCTTTAATTGACGATCGACACTAGTATTACGCAAAAAGGAGGTGTAACAGATGAGAATTCTGCAGTTCTGAGTGAAGCTTTATACGCTGTTATGCGTCATCGCGTGCGTTCATTACCTTGTCGGTGTTCGTCAGGGGACGGCGGGCAGCGCAGCTCCGCTCACCTCGCCGTCTCGGAAGCAACTCTGTCCTAACTTCTCCTTACTACAATTTACCGAAGTTGGTTTAAAAAAAACTATCTGGCTGTGTTTTCATCTGACCAATCAGGGTCTCAATGGTGACTTAAGCTCCGCCTACAAAAATTCTGTCTATCCAATGAGAAACGTTATACTTTTCATGGTGGGGCAATGTTTTTAAAGTTTGCAACGTAACAGAGACGCGAAAAAGTCTCACACTAAAACTTGCAGTTGGGGTAGCCCTTTTTGGGTTATCGTAAGATCTATACTGTTTTTTTAACATGGGCTGGGGGGGGGGGGGGGGGCGGGGTGGTCCTGACGTAACAGAGACGCGAAAAAGTCTCACGCTAAAACTTGCGGCTGGGGTGTGGCCCTAGCGGTTAGCTGGCGACGTGGGTGTCTGTCCCTTATCGTAGCGCCTTCTAACTTAGCACGGTTCTGCTCTCAGCTTCTGTTCTCGTTTCTCCCCTCGGAACTGCATCTGTCTCACGGTGGGAAGGTATGACATGCATTTAGGCATTCTTGTGTTAGTCTGTGGTATTCCATTTGCTCACTCGTTACTCGTATTACTTTGGTTAATTTAATGTCACGATTTATTCGGAGCTATGTGACATACTACTGGATTTGCTTATCATGTCAGGGTTTTCATGGAAGGTGTTGGATTTGCCTGACACCTTACATAGTTTATGTCACTTAGAAATACCTGTGAAGTATCCAAATGTGAACGAAAAATCTATTGAAATTTACTGCCAACAATAGTGATTTGAAATTTAAGATAGCTTGTATCATTTTAATATAAGTTTTAAAGAATTAATTGTTTAAGTCCGGTTTTGTAACCCAGTACATTCCTTCCTATAGAACTACTACTTACATCCGCTGCACAACCCACAACTGGGGAACCTTCGGTTAACTCAGGATCAGATTTCATTAACATCAACAAAAAATACATGTAAATAAATAAATACATCTGAGGTTACTTTGAGTAACTTTACAGAAATCAGATATGCTGAATTCACATTTCCTATACTAGACAATCTATAAACGGAAAAGGAACTCTATAATATGTTAATGTCCTCTGTATTGAATGACGTTGTCGTTGACGGAAAATTAAATCCTAACTCATCTCCCTGGTGTAGGTTTATTGGTACTGACTACCCAGCTACGAAAACAACTAATTCTGCTGCTGTGACAGAGCGAGGTGGTGCAGTGATTAGCGCACTGGATTCGCATTCAGGAGGACGACTGTTCAAGTATGGGTCCTGCTATCCAGATTTGGGTTTTCCGTGGTTTCCCTAAATCGTTCCAGGCAAATGCCAGAACGGTTCCTTTGAAAGGGCACGGCCGATTTCCTTCCGTATCCTTCAAAAATTCCTAGCACGTGCTCCGTGTCGAAAGATATCGACGTCGACGGGACGTTAAACAGTTATCTACCTTTTCTTTCTTCCTTCTTTTGCTGTGATATATGTAAAATGTTATTTACACAAATGGCAAATAGTAGTGGTTATTATCGAACCCCAAGGAACACCATTAATGATAATTTTTCACCAGTATCAGAAACCTTCCCAATCTACACGGTGAAGTCACATTAATGTGACCGCCACCGATGTTCAACGTCAACGTCCAGTAAGCACTCACAGGCGGCAAGTGGCAGCACTGGGAGTGGAAGTACAGTATACAGGGTGTTACAAAAAGGTACGGCCAAACTTTCAGGAAACATTCCTCACACACAAAGAAAGAAAATATGTTATGTGGACATGTGTCCGGAAACGCTTACTTTCCATGTTAGAGCTCATTTTATTACTTCTCTTCAAATCACATTAATCATGGAATGGAAACACACAGCAACAGAACTTACCAGCGTGACTTCAAACACTTTGTTACAGGAAATGTTCAAAATGTCCTCCGTTAGCGAGGCTACATGCATCCACCCTCCGTCGCATGGAATCCCTGATGCGCTGATGCAGCCCTGGAGAATGGCGTATTGTATCACAGCCGTCCACAATACGAGCACGAAGAGTCTCTGCATTTGGTACCGGGGTTGCGTAGACAAGAGCTTTCAAATGCCCCCATAAATGAAAGTCAAGAGGGTTGAGGTCAGGAGAGCGTGGAGGCCATGGAATTGGTCCGCCTCTACCAATCCATCGGTCACCGAACCTGTTGTTGAGAAGCGTACGAACACTTCGACTGAAAAGTGCAGGAGCTCCACATGTCGTGTCGTAAAGGCACATGTTCTAGCAGCACGGGTAGAGTATTCCGTATGGAATCATGATAACGTGCTCCATTGAGCGTAGGTGGAAGAACATGGGGCCCAATCAAGACATCACCAACAATGCCTGCCCAAACGTTCACAGAAAATCTGTGTTGATGACGTGATTGCACAATTGCGTGCGGATTCTCGTCAGCTCACACATGTTGATTGTGAAAATTTACAATTTGATCACGTTGGAATGAAGCCTCATCCGTAAAGAGAACATTTGCATTGAAATGAGGATTGACACATTGTTGGATGAACCATTCGCAGAAGTGTGCCCGTGGAGGCCAATCAGCTGCTGATAGTGACTGCACACGCTGTACATGGTACGGAAACAACTGGTTCTCCCGTAGCACTCTCCATACAGTGACGTGGTCAACGTTACCTTGTACAGCAGCAACTTCTCTGACGCTGACATTAGGGTTATGGTCAACTGCACGAAGAATTGCCTCGTCCATTGCAGGTGTCCTCGTCGTTCTAGGTCTTCCCCAGTCGCGAGTCATAGGCTGGAATGTTCCGTGCTCCGTAAGACGCCGGTCAATTGCTTCGAACGTCTTCCTGTCGGGACACCTTCGATCTGGAAATCTGTCTCTATACAAACGTACCACGCCACGGCTATTGCCCCGTGCTAATCCATACATCAAATGGGCATCTGCCAACTCCGCATTTGTAAACATTGCACTGACTGCGAAACCACGTTCGCGATGAACACTAACCTGTTGATGCTACGTACTGATGTGCTTGATGCTAGTACTGCAGAGCAATGAGTCGCATGTCAACACAAGCATCGAAGTCAACATTACCTTCCTTCAATTGGGCCAACTGGCGGTGAATCGATGAAGTACAGTACATATTGACGAAACTAAAATGAGCTCTAACATGGAAATTAAGCGTTTCCGGACACATGTCCACATAACATATTTTCTTTATTTGTGTGTGGGGAATGTTTCCTGAAAGTTTGGCCGTATCTTTTTGTAACACCCTGAATAAAGCTTGTCGGAGGGACGCGGAAAAAGTGCAGTCGTTATCGTAATGCGGAAACGGGGCGACTTATCTGACGTCCGAAAGGGAACGATCGTTGACTTTCGGGCCAAGTGAGCAAACGTTCCCCAAACGGCTAAGTTTGTAAATGATACGCGTACCACCGAGGTTAAAGTACACCGTGCATGGCAAAATCACGCTATGTTGTGCACGGCGGGCCATATTTGGTAGGGGTGTATAGACGGCTGCGGTAATGTGTACGGGCGAATAGATGTGTAACTGTTGAGTAACTGATCGCCCAGATGAACCAAGGGGCTACCAACTGTGTCTTCTCAACGACCGTGCAGCGAATATTGCTGCGTGTGGGCCTCCGCAGCAGGCGCCTGGTTCGTGCACCCATACTACCTGCTGTTCATCGGCGGCGAAGGCTGCAGTTTGAGTGGCGACAGGTGGGTTTTTCAGATGAATCACGTTTTATGCTCCATCGGATAGATGGCCGTTGGCGTGTACGGCTTGAAACGTCTGAAAGCAAACACTCTACAACAATCACCGGAAGGGTCCAGGGCAGAGGAGGGTGTGTTTTCGTAGCATTCTCTGGGTGATCTTATCATTAAGGAAGGCGCAATGGATCAACACAAGTATGCGTCAGTTTGTTTTTCCTCAGCACGACGGGATCTGCTGGTAGGCAACGGAACGTGTCACGCAGCTGGCAGTGAACGTGCGCGGTTCGATGACCACATGGATGAGTTTACCGTAATCTCCTGTCCACCAGACTCCCCGGATTTTAACCCAACTGAGAATCTGTGGGATCATTTCGATCTGGGTGTTCACGTCGTGGATCCTCAACCGAGTAAACTAGCTGACCATGGCTCCGGACTTGGGACGCTCCACATCCCTGTCGGTAGCTTCCAGCACCTCTCGCAGTTGTCCGACCTGCAAAAGGTGGTTATTCAGGTTTTTAAATGAAGATGGTATCTGTTCTTTCAGACATGTTCGAAAGAACAGATACCATCTTCATATAGTTAAGGCTAACCGGCCATTGACCTTCTGCTGGATGCACACCCATTGCCCAAACTCTTACTGGACTCGGTAAGATTGTCTGCGGCGAGTAATGAGTGTAATGAGCAGGGGCACTACGAATATAGAATGTGGACATTAAGTTAGGAATGTCGGTCTCACGGGCAGCGTGCAAGGGACAAATTCCTGCAGTCGCACCGTTCTCTGTGCCCTCGGTGGCTCAGATGGATAGAGCGTCTGCCGTGGAGCAGGAGATCCCGAGTTCGTGTCCCGTTCGGGACACACATTTTCAACTGTTGATGTATATCAACGCTTGTCGACAGCTTAGGGTCTTGATTTATCATCATTTCATTCAGGTTTTTGGCGGGTGGTCATATTAATATGGCCGGTCAGAGTGGCCGAGCGGTTCTAGGCGCTACAGTCTGGAGCCGCGATATCGCTTCGGTCGCAGGTTCGAATACGGCCCCGGGCATGGATGTGTGTGATGTCCTTAGGTTAGTTAGGTTTAAGTAGTTGTAAGTTCTTGGGGGCTGATGACCTCAGCAGTTAAGTCTCAAAGTGCTCAGAGCCATTTGAACCATATTGATATGAGTGGACTGTGTATATTTGTTGAATTACATAGCTCTACATTCTGCATTATTTCGTTAATTATAAGGGGACGCTACAATATCTACATTTAATTCCATGAAATCCTGGTTTGTCTAATAAAAATTTATTAGTTACTACCAAATGTCTTAGATAGGTTAGTTGTGGAAAGAGGGAGACTGACACTGCTCCTCGGCGTGCCCCTGCTGCAAATGGTTCAGAGACCCGCAGTGCCGCAGCCATCTAACGTAGGCAGGATGGGAGCGCCTTAGGACCGCAAGCGCAGTGCGCCGAGGCGTGATGGACCGCGCGGCGCCTCTGGCCAGACGAGACGGCGCTCGGGTTACAACTTGAGCGTGGTGTTGCGTGGCGTGGCATGGCGTGCTCTCCATTCATTGCCGGGCCGCACAAATCCAGTGCTGTCCGTCCCCACGGACCGTTCCTCGTCGCTCGTCGCCTGTCCATCAACGTCCGCCGTACGCACGTGCACAAAAATTTAATCCAATAGCGGGACGATATGCTCACATTCCTCTTTGCAGAATGGCGTATCTTCACTATTGAAATATATGCTGCCGTGAAAAAAATACAGGGTATTTATAAAAGAATATCGGGGTTTGAACGCTTTTTAATATTTATTGTATTAAATTTACAGTTATAAATGATATGTCAAATGAAAGAGCAGCTCAGACTGTTTTACCAAGAACCTTATAAATGTTGAATGTGAGCACCATTTGTCACACGGCACACATCAAGTCTATAGCCGGGTTCTTCCCAAACGTTGATAAATGTGTCTTCAGTGATTGTAGCAACAGCTGCTTCAATCCGATTTCTTAATTCAGGGAGGTCTGCTGGTAGCGGAGGCACGTACACACGATCCTTGATGAAGCCCCAAAGGAAAAAATCGCATGGCGTTAGGTCGGGTGAACGTGGAGGCTATGCAAAGCAAGCCCTGTCATCGGATCCCTTGCGGCCTACCCAGCGCTCTGTTACAGTGAAGTTCAAGTGGTGTGTGACAAATGGTGCTCGCATTGAACATTTATAAGGTTCTTGTTAAAACTGTTTGAGTTGCTCTTTCATTTCACATAGCATTTACAACTGTAAGTTTAATGCAATAAATATTATAAAGCGTTAAAACACCGATATTCATTTATAAAAACTTTGTAGTCCACCTGGTAAGACGACGTCGGCTTGTATCCGATGACAACATCTTCCACCTGAAGGATAGTGTAGGTAATAATAATTGTTTCAATGTTTTCTGCCAACAGGTAGAGTAGCGGCGTAGCTACAAAAGCGCCATCTGTCTCTACCCTTTAATAGGGAGTACTCACAGCCAGAAGGCTTAGTGTTGTGCCGGCGTGTGAAGCAAGCAGGCATCCGTGCAACGGAGGAGCACTTCCGAGTGTTGGGATGGTCCCTTCGGAGAATTGCCACACAAGTTGGAAGTGCTGCGTCAGTTGTGCAACGATGCTGGTATCAGTGGTCACGTGGACATTCTCACACCCGTAGGCGATCATGCAGCACAGACGTCCGCCATAATCTTCGAGCCGCGCAGAGTGACCGCGCGGCTCGAGGCGCCATGTCACTGACTGCGCGGCCCCTCCCGTCGGAGGTTCGAGTCCTCCTTCGGGCATGGGTGTGTGTGTTGTTCTTACCATAAGTTTAAGTAGTGTGTAAGTCTAGGGACCGATGACCTCAGCAGTTTGGTCCCATAGGAATTCGCACACATTTGAACATAATTTTTGTATTGTAAGGACAGCAGTGACAGACAGATCGTACAGTTACCACAACACAATACGAGGTGTATTCCGGAAGTAAGGTCCGATCAGTAGTGAAATGGAAACCACAATGAAGGTCAAAAGTGTTTTATTTGCAATAGTTAGCCACAGCTTCCAGCAACGTCTCTACGTAGTCGTCGCTCCGTCTGAGACGTTTGTCGTAGCGTTGTACCAACTTCCCAATACCCTCGTCATAGAAGGCAGCCACCTGCACTTCTCGCCGGTTCTCTACGCTGATCTGCAATTCGTTGTCTCTGCCAAAACGTTGACTTCATAGCCAGCGGTTCATGTCAGCAGAAATGAAAATCAGAGGGAGCAAAGTCCAGGTTGTATGTAGGGCTAGCAAACGCTTCCCACCGAAAACGCTGCAGGGATCTCCTCATTGTCCCTGCAGAGTGCGACCGAGAACTGTCATGAAGAAGGAAATGCATTGCAGTTATGTTGTGTGGGCTGCATCAAATCAGGCGAAAAATCTCTCACTGGCACTCATACTTAGCGGGAGACACTTCTCTAACGTGGCTCACTGTGCGCTCAGAACTGAAAAGACAGACGTAATGCGATCAACGGGCATACTAGAGATACTGCCCAACATGCCTATGCAAAGCTTTATCGGATTTTCACTGTGGTTTCCATTTCGTGACCGATTTGACCTTACTTTCGGAATACGCCTCGTAATAGCTCTTGTGTGCCCAGACGTGTCAACACGGACTATTGCGAACCCGTTATTAGCAGTGGGATGACGGGCACACATACCCCTAACAAGTCTTCCATTAACGCCATGGCATCGACGTTCATGGCTACACTGGTGCCGTTAGAGGATCATTTGAAAGATGGAATGGCGCGCTGTGGTCTTCAGCGATGAAAGCATATTTTGCCTCCACGCAAGTGAACGTCGTTTACGCGTACGACGTAAACCTGGTGAGCGGTGTCTCGCAGAATGCATTCGCTCAAGCTATGCTGGTCACACTCCAATCCTTGTGGTCTGGGATGCGGTAAGCTACTACTATCTGGTATTTCCCCAGGCGACACTAACCTGTGTTCGGTAGGTGCGGAATGTTTTTAGACCCGTTCTTTTCCCGCTCTTGCAACAGGAAGGTGATGTGTTGTTCCAACTGGATAATGCTCGCCCACACACTGCCCGTGAAACTTAACGTAATCTGCTAGACGTGCACCAACATACCAGCCAGCATGATCTTCGAACTTGTCTTCAATCGAGCACGTGTGGGATGTAATGAGATGAAAAGTGACCCTTGCAGCTTGTCAACCACCAACTCTTAACAGAACTACGTGAACAAGTCGAGCAGCCGTGGCATAACGTATCCCAGGACAGAATTCGCCATCTGTATGATCGACTGAATGCCAGAGTCAGCGCCTGCCTTGCTGCCCATGGAGGCTACGCCACACACTAATATGAGTGTTTCAGCATGGGTCGATACCTGGTAGCTCAGAACCACTTTTGCTGTTCATCTGTAAATGTAATCATTTCATGTACTCCATATGCACTGTTGCAACAATAAATGTTGAGTGAATTGGAAAAATCTAAAAGAGTGTACTAATTTTTTTTTCCCAAGCGGTGTGTTCTTATTAGTTTTGGCCTTTAGGAGTACTTCTATTATGTGGGATGGCTGTACAGCGCAACTAAAGGTGTAAATACTTGTAACAGACTTCCTGAAAGCTGTTCAGCGTATAAGACTGTACTATGCTCTCCTGCTTCTTAAGATTCAGACGACGTCACCCGTGTTGACCTGAGGGCGCTCGATGCCTCACGTACGTCTTGTTAAAGAGGTATGTATTATGTCATTTGCTCCCACACACAAAAAAAATTAAGAAACATTTTCTCTCCATATCAAGGCGTTGGATACGTATCACAGCACCAAGCACAGTTTGGAAAACGCGAAATACAAGCTCTCCAAACGCATCCCCATTGATTCTGATGGACTTCGGCATACTAGTCGTCTAACAAATTCCAGGAGGTGGATTAAGAAACTACAGTAACACATGGCGCAACTGAAACTGTAGCTAGTAAACTGAGTTTGCCATAGATCTGGTTCACTTATGAGCAGACAACCGGTATAGCGAGTAAATAATATACATCTACATCTACATTGATACTCCGCAAGCCACCCAACGGTGTGTGGCGGAGGGCACTTTACGTGCCACTGTCATTACCTCCCTTTCCTGTTCCAGTCGCGTATGGTTCGCGGGAAGAACGACTGTCTGAAAGCCTCCGTGCGCGCTCTAATCTCTCTAATTTTACATTCGTGATCTCCTCGGGAGGTATAAGTAGGGGGAAGCAATATATTCGATACTTCATCCAGAAACGCACCCTCTCGAAACCTGGCGAGCAAGTTACACCGCGATGCAGAGCGCCTCTCTTGCAGAGTCTGCCACTTGAGGTTATTAAACATCTCCGTAACGCTATCACGGTTACCAAATAACCCGGTAACGAAACGCGCCGCTCTTCTTTGGATCTTCTCTATCTCTTCCGTCAACCCGACCTGGTACGGATCCCACACTGATGAGCAATACTCAAGTATAGGTCGAACGAGTGTTTTGTAAGCCACCTCCTTTGTTGATGGACTACATTTTCTAAGCACTCTCCCAATGAATCTCAACCTGGTACCCGCCTTACCAACAATTAATTTTATATGATCATTCCACTTCAAATCGTTCCGCACGCATACTCCCAGATATTTTACAGACGTAACTGCTACCAGTGTTTGTTTCGCTATCATATAATCATACAATAAAGGATCCTTCTATGTATTCGCAATACATTACATTTGTCTATGTTAAGGGTCAGTTGCCACTCCCTGCACCAAGTGCCTATCCGCTGCAGATCTTCCTGCATTTCGCTACAATTTTCTAATGCTGCAACTTCTCTGTATACTACAGCATCATCCGCGAAAAGCCGCATGGAACTTCCGACACTATCTACTAAGTCATTTATATATATTGTGAAAAGCAATGGTCCCATAACACTCCCCTGTGGCACGCCAGAGGTTACTTTAACGTCTGTAGACGTCTCTCCATTGATAACAACATGATGTGTTCTGTTTGCTAAAAACTCTTCAATCCAGCCACACAGCTGGTCTGATATTCCGTAGGCTCTTACTTTGTTTATCAGGCGACAGTGCGGAACTGTATCGAACGCCTTCCGGAAGTCAAGAAAAATAGCATCTACCTGGGAGCCTGTATCTAATATTTTCTGGGTCTCATGAACAAATAAGGCGAGTTGGGTCTCACACGATCGCTGTTTCCGGAATCCATGTTGATTCCTACATAGTAGATTCTGGGTTTCCAGAAATGACATGATACGCGAGCAAAAAACATGTTCTAAAATTCTACAAGAGATCGACGTAAGAGATATAGGTCTATAGTTTTGCGCATCTGCTCGACGACCCTTCTTGAAGACTGGGACTATCTGTGCTCTTTTCCAATCATTTGGAACCCTCCGTTCCTCTAGAGACTTGCGGTACATGTGCTCATTTTTTCCCTGTTAAATACTTGTTATCACTTAATTTTCATTCTGGTCAGCTATTGTATTGACCAAATGCACTTGGCATCAAATATATGAATGTGGCAGGAAGATAAATCCTACTATCGAATTTTTTCCTTTTGTCAGGTGTGTTGCTTCTGTGCAGCAATTAATTATACAGCTTCGCCACAGGGTGAAATGAAGTTAGGCTACACCTATGCCAAAACAGATGGCAACATAGGTGAACAACTATTTACAATTATTTATTAGTAGAAATTTATGATACATAATTGGTTTGTAAAAGCCGTGCGTGGCAATATAGATGATCGTTCACTTGCCCTGTTCTGCCTTTAAACACTCGTATAGTCCTAAATGGTTCAAATGACTCTGAGCACTATGCGACTTAACTGCTGAGGTCATCAGTCGCCTAGAACTTAGAACTAATTAAACCTAACTAACCTAAGGACATCACACCCATCCATGTCCGAGGCAGGATTCGAACCTGCGACCGTAACGGTCACGCGGTTCCAAACTGAAGCGCCTAGAACCGCAAGGCCACACCGGCCGCCTCGTATAGTCCTAAATCCAACGAATGATTAACATAGCTGCATAATGTCCAGTTTGACTCTTCTTGGCGGTGACTGTAGATTGTCCTGTGTTGAGATACCATGCTCACCGTAGGTACCATCCAATTAACTGCTGAGTGGGAACGTCTGTCTGCTTATATCCATGTCTGGCGAATGGATGTCCACTTGGGATCTATTTGTGAGCCATCAGTCGGATGCCCTCTCTGGAGCTTCATCTTATCTTAGAGTCATAGACAGCCTGGCGCTCTTCTAAGGAGGCTGTGTTTCGTATCTCCTGGAGCATACAGAAGCAGCTTTGGTTGTAAAGGCACGGCGCAATGAAAACTGGCGACATGGTGACAAAACCACAAAAATAATTGCACAAAACTTCACAATGCAAACACAATTAATGCAAAGAAATTTGATAATGAGCTCGTGCCCTCCTCCTTTAAATAAATCCATGAGATATTTTGTTTCGGTTTTGGATCTGTCTAGTTAATGCATAGGCTAAACATGTTTTATTTATAGGTGCAAGGCGCCCAATGCATTTCTTGTCAAGTGCAATCACATCTTTTGGTCACGTTATAATAAGCAACATGCGCATATACTTCTTCACAGATAATGACTAAGACAGTCTTGCCTGAGTCGTTGCCGAAACAGATTGTGGTTGACTTGGAGCGAAACCAGTAGAGTTACAAAGGTGAGGAACATGTTGTTATGGATTCGCTGTTCGTCACGTTTAACGTGAGTTTGCAATCCGTTCGTAATTACCGGCGTAAAAAGATTCCTATTGTGTCCTATACGTTTAGGAAATGATATGATGAGTTGCTCGAGGCGAAAAATTCGTGGAATAAAATCAAGATTACACACAACACATCGATTAAAAAATTCTTCCTTTGTTATGTTTGCTGCAGTGCCAAGACATTTAGTCATGTAACATTACACAGTTCCAATGGGTTCATATTTTACAGTCGTGTGATTGTCATCCAAATTATAAAGCCTCTTTCATGTAATGGACACGCTGATAGTTAAAGTAGAGATGCGGCTTGTTATTTGGTAACGTCATATACTTTCCGAACCAAAGTATTGATGTTTCGCATTTTTTGGACTTGCGACAATACATGGGCACCAATAAGAGCTGCTTACTAATTTTATAGCTTTAAAATGTTTGTTTTACCTGCAGTCTATTATAACCTGTTCTGCACGTGTAAGTTAACTTACGGCTTTAGTTATTGACCCGAGAAATTTTGCTCTCTGTTGTAAGATTTGCATTTTGATTCTCTGCAGTCAATGTAGTCGCACTCATCGTTCGCTGTTAATCTAATGTATTTCTTCCCGTGTGGGGTTGTTAGTACCCCCATCGGGCGCCTCCCCAGGTGGCGGATAGGGGAATGCCTCCTAGATATAGGTGGTACTGGGGAAATCAAATACCCAGGGCGGACCAAAAACTAACGAAATGTAGCGTCTGAACTCCTACAGGAGCGGCTACAAACAGCGTCTGTTCTCCATGTTAGGAGCGGCTGAACACACACTCTGGAACTTACAATCCCAGTTTTAACCTCGGAATGGCCCAAAAAGCCATCTCCCCCCTGAATTTCAAACAACTATGCATGATGTCAATTTCTCTAGATAGAACTACTCCAGGGGGTAACCAATCCTCCGCCGCTAACAGCAGCGCAATCAGGCCTAAGGATTCTGGAGAGCCTGAAGCACCATGTCGTTCAAGAAATTCAAAATCCTCTAAACTGAAGAAAAACAACGTACATTTCTTTGGAACCCTAAATATTAACTCGCTCTTGAAGCCGGGAAAACTGAAGCAGCTCACCAAAGTCTTGAAGGTATATAAAATCCAAATATGTGCGCTGCAGGAAACCAGATTTACAGATGAAGATTTAATGGATTATGAAGGATACAGGATATTTAAAGGAAAGAAAGGCTGGAACCCATGTGGAAGAGGCCTTCCCCACCTTGGAACAGGCTTCATCGTGAAATCTAACTGGGTAAACTCAATAACCGACTTCCAGTCACCTAATGAACGCTTGTCTTTTCTCACATTCCGCGCCCTAAATAAAACCTATACACTTATTAATTGCCACGAACCCATCAACAATGACAATAAGAAAAACCCTCAGAAAGTAGATACATATTGGGAATCTCTAGACCACGAACTTTCTAAAATCCCAACATCAAATGTGAAAATACTGTTTGGGGACTTCAATGCACAAATAGGCCAAGGAAAAAAAATACAAAAAAACAGTAGGAAACTACCCGGCTCACAAAAGGACAAACAGAAATGGAGAAAGATTAATAGAACTATGCAAGGGTCATAACTTAAAATTAATGTCTACAAATTTCAAAAAACCTCCTAAGAAACAGAAAACATGGAAATCACCAAACACAAGTATTGGAGAGTTCCAGATAGATCGCATAGCCATCACACACTATAATCAAAAAGAAATAATGAATGTGAGAGTTCGGAAAGGGGCAAACATTGTAACTGACCACTACTTATCGGCAATCAAATTAAATTTCATACCACAAAGAAAGAAACAAATACAAAACAGGAAAACTCAAAAGATAGACGCAAACATCTTGAAAGAGAGAAGAGAAGAATTCTGTCAAAACATAGTTATATGTTCGGATAAATGGGAAGATATACAAGAAGGAATGATAAGATCTGCTCAAGAAGTCGCAAAAATGAAAAAGAGACAGAAACACGAATGGTGGGATGAGATATGTGAGGAAGCAATAGAACAAAGGATGAAGGCATGGAAGAAATGGCACTCAACCAAAAGTGATAAGGACTACCTGGAGTTCAAACAGCAAAGATCTTCTACAGCAAAACTCATTAGATCAGTAAAAAGACTATTTGAAAAGAACCAACTTACACAAATGGATAAAGATTTTAAGAGAAACAATAACAGATCCTTTTACAGCACATTCAGACAGAAACTACAAAAATATGTAGCACCAAATCTGTGTTTTAAAGATACCAGTGGAAAACTGGCAATGAATAATGAAGAAAATTGTGAAATATTAGCAAAATATTTTGAACAACTCCTCAACTGTCAGGAACCTATTGAAAAATTGCCAGCCAACACCCCAAACACAGTAAACAATAATTCTGAACCCCCATGCCTCATAGAAATCAGAGAAATCATTAAAAACCTTAAGAACAATAAAGCACCAGGGGAAGACATGATAACTGCAGAAATGTGGAAAAGTGTGGATAATACAACTCAAGAAAAACTACTGGGAATAATCAATGAGATTTGGAGAACGGAACGTATACCGGAAGAATGGAAAACTGCATTAATCCACCCCATCTTCAAGAAAGGGGATAAAACCGATGCAAATAACTACAGAGGGATATCTTTACTTCCGGTAACGTATAAAGTTCTATCTAAGGCCCTACAAAACAGATTGGAGAAACAACTTGATCAAGAAATTGGTGAATACCAAGCAGGCTTTAGGAAAGGAAGATCTTGTGTGGAGCAAATTTTAAACTTGAAGTTAATTATTAAATATAGACGATTAAGAGGAAAAAACATCTTTATCACGTTTGTTGACTTCAAGAAGGCGTACGACTCCGCTGACAGAACAACCTTGGTTAACATCCTTAGGGAGTTTGGAGCAGACAAGAAAACAGTCGCAATCGTCAAAGAAACACTTACGGATACCTATGCAAAAGTAAAGTTCCGTGGTGAGGTATCCAGACCATTCAAAATCAGAACAGGATTAAGACAAGGAGATGGGTTGTTACCTACCCTATTCAACTGTGTGTTAGAAAAAGTTATTAGAGAGTGGAGGAAGAAAACGACTGAAGAAGGAATACAAAACATCAGATTAGGAAGAATAAAGGATGGGTTACAAGTAGATTGCCTCGCTTTTGCTGATGACTTAGCGATTCTGGCAGGAAGTTTGGAAGAAGCAGTCAAACAGATCAATATTCTGAATGAAACAGCAGAAAAAGCAGGACTGAAAATCTCCTTTGAAAAGACAGAGTACCTAACCAATGTAAAAGAGGCACCGAACAATATGATTACAAAGTATGGCCAGATAAAGAAGGTTTCTAATTTCAAATATTTAGGGGAAATCATCCAGCCCAATGCTTCAGATAAAGAAGGAAATAAAACAAGAACAAGAAAAATGGAAATGGCATTCCAGCTAACAAAGAATGTGTACAACAAGAAGTCAGTATCAATTAACGCAAAAGTAAGGCACTACAACACTGTGATTAAGCCAGAGTGTCTGTATGCATCTGAATGTTTAGCAATGAACACTAACAAGGAAATGGAAGCTATAGCAAAAAAGGAGCGAAAAATCATTAGAGGAGTACTTGGGCCGAGATTTGAGAATGGGACTTGGAAGCTTAGAAGTAATATAGAAGTGTATGACAAAATTGAGAAAGTGGGAGATACTATGAGGAAGAGAAGAGTAAGCTTTTACGGCCATTTGAAAAGAATGAATGATGAAAGGCTGACAAAGAAAATATTCATGTTTTTTGACAAGAACCCCAGAACCCAAATTACCTGGTTCAAAGAAGTCAAAGCAGACTTAGAGGAGATGGGTATAGGAGAAGATGATATAACCAACAGAGACTTAATGAGAGACAAAATTCAACATTTTGAAGGATTTGAAGTGAAGAAGAGAAGAACTGGAGGAACAGTGTGGACAGAAGACCGAAGGGAGCAGCACAGAGAGAGGATGAAGACATATCGGCAGAAGAGAAAAGAGGAGGAGCGCAATAGGAGGAATGTACATTGAAAAATAGTTGCTTAACGCGGTCCCTAGACGGCCAAAATCGGAAAAAAAAGTATTTCTTCTTCTTCGCATCAAAGTTTAGGCACTATGCCTCTTCCATGTTTTTCTCGGTCTTCCAATGTCTCTTTTTCGTGAGTTCTTGTACTTGTTTACAGTGACTGGAATTCTGTCTTCTGCCACACGTTTAGAATGTTACCTCCATTTCGGCACATATTCTTCCACTTTGTCCTTTAAGTTAAATATTCCTAATTTTTCTCCTATATTCCCATTTGCTAGGAGCTCCTCCTTGGGCAACGCTTGACAGATCTCATTTCAACCGACTTTATGCTGCTTCTGTCTTTCATTTTTTAAACCCAAGAATCAATACTATGGAGTATGAGATGCACAGTCATTGTTTTGTAAAGCTTTGATTTTGTGTCTTTCCTAGTCTTGTTCTTTAAGCTTTTATTAAAAGTTCCACATATGTGTTGAAATGTATTGATCTTATTGTATACATCAACACTGTTATTTAAGTTAACGTCGCGACATTATATCTAAAACCGGGTACTTGTTCCAGTAAATTGTCTTCAACAACGATTTTTGATCGGCTGGGTGTTTTTCGTAGTGAGCCATAACTGTTGTTTTACAGGATGATATTTTCAGATCGTAGCATTGCCGACCTAGTTCATATGACCTATACGCCATGTGTTGTATGTTTGCTTCGTTATTCTGCATTCAGCAGATTTCAACTGACAGCGTCTTTTCAGTTCTATACCGTCATATATTTCATTCGTCCATTTTCTTATGAGATCATCAATAAGTAAATGTTAATTAGCATCGGTGACGATTTAAACCCTTTTCTGGCGCATTTATTTACTAATATCAAAAAAATGTTCAAATGTTTGTGAAATCTTATGGGACTTAACTGCTAAGGTCATCAGTCCCTAAGCTTACACACTACTTAACCTAAATTATCCTAAGGACAAACACACACACCCATGCCCGAGGGAGGGCTTGAACCTCCGCCGGGACCAGCCGCACAGTCCGTGACTGCAGCGCCATAGACCGCTCGTTACTATTATCTCTTCTGTTTTTGAGCTGCTTGTGTTTATGATTATTTTGGAACCTTCGTGTAGCTTTTGATTGTCTGTATGTGTGGGATATCCCCTTTCTTCCATTATTGTCCATTGTTTGTAATGACCGAATGAAGAGCTTCCCCCAAGTCAATAAAAGCAGCATGTGTTTCTAGATCGATATCGCCCACAGTACAGCAAGTATATTATTATTTGTCTGATACAGCACTAAAGAACTAATCTAGTTCTGCCTTATGCATCATGACGGATATTATGTTCTGTGTTTTTTATGTTAAATACTTATATGCCTGGTGTGAAATAGCTTCAAGTGCTGCTTGGATGTCCGTTAAATAGTGCACCTAAAACTCCCTATCAACACCAACAGTATCATTAAGAGATTTGTAAAACACACACACACACACACACACACACACACACACACAAACACTAATTAGCCAAAGCAATATGACAATTGCGCACCGTGAGACTGAAAGCCACCAGATGGGGCTGCGGGCACATGACGCGTTAAGGTGACGAAGCAGAGTTAAATGGGGAGTCACTCTAGGGATAACACAATGCAGAAATTACCGCGGGCACTCTTATTCTGATCATATGTGTGTTCTCTACATCGAATGCCCTCGGTAATCACCTGAACGCCGACAAACATGAAATAGGCCATATACAAGATAATCAAGAAATTTTACGCTAGATACCTGAAAGCTACAGCTTATACACGGAATACTAGATGAAGTAGAAATCTTTGTTCGCGGCAAGAGAGAACTACAGGGCCTGCTTACAGGAAAAGATGTTTTCAGATGAAACTGGTATTTTGGCATCTTCCAAGACTTACTAGTGTGACGGTACAGTGAATGGAGCGGGATGGGTCGGAGATGGTGTTTACATATCGTCCATCTTGTGTGCGTCGGCTGCAGACCCCGTAGGATATGGCCACGCTTGCCTCGTCAGTACCAGGAGAAAACACAATAGCCGCCACTTGGCGAAGATACCGCAGTGTACAGTTTCAGTGGGTGATTGTTATTTGTGTGTGACACTAAAAAGCAAAGAGTACGCCGACAATCCTCGCACAATAGACTATCTTAAATGGAACATTACTAGAGAAATTATCAACATCACGCCTGCAGAATTACAGCGTGTTGCTGGTACCATCATCACACGATGTCAGCAATGCCGGGATGCCCATGACCACCACTTCCAGCATCTCTTATAAACAGGTAACTACATGTTTGTAACGTCCTTTTTTTAGTTGGTTTAGTTTTACTTGAATCTGGGGCACGAGACCAGTTTTATGTGAGACACCTTGTGTTATTTTTATATATCATTTTATAAAATGGATTAACACTTAGTGCTAGAAAAAATCGAGTCTTTTTGCATTTAACGCCACCTAACGGCCACAGACTGTTATTTACAGTAGACTGCCTCACTAAACAGCACTTTTCTGTGGTAAAAGTATACAAGAGAACTAACAGGGAACAGTGTATCGAGATCGTAAATTTGACATGTTTTATTTTTATTCCAAATATGTATAACTGCAATAATACTACTTCTCACTTGTTCTATTTGTTATCTGTGCAGATTATGTGGATAGCTGTGGCTGAAACGTGTTATGGGTGCGTATTACAAAAAATAGTTATCAAGACGCACCAATTATATTGAATAAGGACAGTGATCACAGACAATGATCTTATGTCATTTATAGGCAGCAGTAGATAAGTATAACGTTTCCAGTTAGGATCTGGATCACTGCTGTCCAGATTAGAGGCCAGGATGTTTTGGGA
The DNA here is from genome assembly GCF_021461385.2 of Schistocerca piceifrons. Lineage (NCBI taxonomy): Eukaryota > Metazoa > Arthropoda > Insecta > Orthoptera > Acrididae > Schistocerca > Schistocerca piceifrons. The sequence continues at coordinate 805,503,993 of NC_060138.1, forward strand.
TTGACCACCCAATCCCTTTCCTTTTGTTTTAAGAGCGGCTTCCGCTAATCGGCCATGCGTATGACATGTTTTACGACCTTCAAAATTATTTTTCTGCTATATTCACATAACACCTGTTGAACGATCAAAATATATATACTACGTAATATCATGGAAAAATCGTATTAAAGTAAGGATGTACCGTGCACTAGCAGAGACCTTTGTAAAAGGACGGGGTTTGCAGCAGTGGCGGGAAGGAAAGACGAATGAGACGTAACATTCTCTTCGACATTCAAACAGGGATTAGGCAAAGAGTAAAAGAAAGTCGGCTGTAACTTTATTACTGGGACCATCTTAGCATTCGCCTTATAGAGACAACAGATATTAAATCTGAATTCCGCTCGTCCGAATGTGACATCCCGCTCGTGAAGCAGATTTCTGTGGGAGAGAGTTCGTATAGTACTTAGGAGAGTTTGATGTCTGACGACCGTCCTATGAACTGGGGTTATGTGCGTAGGGTAGGTCAGAAGTAAGGCAAAACAACTCTTCGTTGCTAGTTGGTTTGATATTAATGTGTCAGATTTGTTAATAGTCTTGATCGCTATAAAACAACGAGCACTTGCCCGCGAAAGGCAAAGGTCCAGAGCTCCAGTCTCGGACCGGCACACAGTTTTAGTCCGCCAGGAAGTTTCATATCAGCGACACTCCGCTGCAGAGTGAAAATCTCATTCTGAAAAAATTACAATTTGCTGATAGCCGGTTTCGGTTGACTGATAATCAAATGGTTCAAATGGTTCTGAGCACTATGGGACTTAACTTCTGAGGTCATCAGTCCCCTAGAACTTAGAACTACTTAAACCTAACTAACCTAAGGACATCACAAACGTCCATGCCCGAGGCAGGATTCGAAACTGCGACCGTAGCGCCTAGAACCGCTCGGCCACTGCGGCCGGCGACTGACAATCATTTTCAAATCGAGGTTACTAAAGATTTAGGAATCTGTTCCTAAGTACAAAGTTGTCCATATCATCCACAATGAATGTAACATGTCAATAATAGAAAGTGGCACTGAGTAAGGCTGTTAATATCAGTAACTGCTTGACGATGAAGATGAATTTTAGTTTGGAGATATATTCCAATAATGAGATGTGATTGAGCGTTAGCAGCCACTCTTTCACAAAAATTTTATTGTTGACGTGTTTCACTTAGTAACAATGTTATGGCCAACACTTATTTAGCAACAGATTCCTCAGAAAACATCATTCCGAGTTGCACTTTGATGTTGTTAGGGTTAACGGTGTACATAGGTACTGGGTCTTTAGATAGCATGTTCCCTGATATGCTTACTCGTGACCAACATTGAAGAGGGTAGTTATAATTAAAACTTTCGTTGCTTGAGCCAGTGTGCGCGAAAAACTACAGGGTGTTTCAAAAATGACCGGTATATTTGAAACGGCAATAAAAACTAAACGAGCAGCGATAGAAATACACCGTTTGTTGCAATATGCTTGGGACAACAGTACATTTTCAGGCGGACAAACTTTCGAAATTACAGTAGTTACAATTTTCAACAACAGATGGCGCTGCAAGTGATGTGAAAGATATAGAAGACAACGCAGTCTGTGGGTGCGCCATTCTGTACGTCGTCTTTCTGCTGTAAGCGTGTGCTGTTCACAACGTGCAAGTGTGCTGTAGACAACATGGTTTATTCCATAGAACAGAGGATTTTTCCGGTGTTGGAATTCCACCGCCTAGAACACAGTGTTGTTGCAACAAGACGAAGTTTTCAACGGAGGTTTAATGTAACCAAAGGACCGAAAAGCGATACAATAAAGGATCTGTTTGAAAAATTTCAACGGACTGGGAACGTGACGGATGGACGTGCTGGAAAGGTAGGGCGACCGCATACGGCAACCACAGAGGGCAACGTGCAGCTAGTGCAGCAGGTGATCCAACAGCGGCTTCGGGTTTCCGTTCGCCGTGTTGCAGCTGCGGTCCAAATGACGCCAACGTCCACGTATCGTCTCATGCGCCAGATTTTACACCTCTATCCATACAAAATTTAAACGCGGCAACCCCTCAGCGCCGCTACCATTGCTGCACGAGAGACATTCGCTAACGATATAGTGCACAGGATTGATGACGGCGATATACATGTGGGCAGCATTTGGTTTACTGACGAAGCTTATTTTTACCTGGACGGCTTCGTCAATAAACAGAACTGGCGCATATGGGGAACCGAAAAGCCCCATGTTGCAGTCCCATCGTCCCTGCATCCTCAAAAAGTACTGGTCTGGGCCGCCATTTCTTCCAAAGGAATCATTGGCCCATTTTTCAGATCCGAAACGATTACTGCATCTCGCTATCTGGACATTCTTCGTGAATTTGTGGTGGTACAAACTGCCTTAGACGACACTGCGAACACCTCGTGGTTTACGCAAGATGGTGCCCGGCCACATCGCACGGCCGACGTCTTTAATTTCCTGAATGAATATTTCGATGATCGTGTGATTGCTTTGGGCTATCCGAAACATACAGGAGGCGGCGTGGATTGGCCTCCCTATTCGCCAGACATGAACCACTGTGACTTCTTTCTGTGGGGACATTTGAAAGACCAGGTGTACCGCCAGAATCCAGAAACAATTGAACAGCTGAAGCAGTACATCTCATCTGCATGTGAAGCCATTCCGCCAGACACGTTGTCAAAGGTTTCGGGTAATTTCATTCAGAGACTACGCCATATTATTGCTACACATGGTGGATATGTGGAAAATATCGTACTATAGAGTTTCCCAGACCGCAGCGCCATCTGTTGTTGAAAATTGTAACTACTGTAATTTCGAAAGTTTGTCCGCCTGAAAATGTACTGTTGTCCCAAGCATATTGCAACAAACCGTGTATTTCTATCGCTGCTCGTTTAGTTTTTATTGCCGTTTCAAATATACCGGTCATTTTTGAAACACCCTGTATATACAGCATGGATATCCAACCTTATAGGAATGATGTTCAGATTGTGCACTGCAGGATTTGCGTTGTTGGTAGTGATAGTATCATGACTTGCCGTTAGTCGCCCGCACTGGTACGGCAACATGGGGTTGAAACACAAGCATCAGTGTGATTTACAGGTGCAGACAGTCAACAAGGGTCTGGAACAAGTGAGCAGGGCTTTACTCGTAGAGAAATTTTTATTAAAACAACAGCAATAGTGTTGCCGTTCTTCGCCAGTCTCGACGGATTAAACGAATACGTAGAATTCCTCTTTCCGCATCGGGGTTGAAGAACATAATTCGGAAGTCCGAATTACCGATCGAATTACTGCGTGGCCACCAAGTTCGCCAGATTTGAGCCTATGTGATTTGTGGTTGTGGGGTTACTTGAAGGGAGGGTTTATGAATAAGGGACTAACATACTTTGGAGGTTGAAGCTGAGCATCGAGAGGAAGATAGCCCGCACCCTACCTGACAATGTTTCGGGCAATTGTAGAGCAATTCTGTAGTGCGGTTCCATGCTGTCGTGGATGCGGATGGTTGTTACATTGAGCAACGTTTGTGACCTAGAACGTGAACGTGTTACACAAATTTTACCATCTGTTGTGGAAATTAAAATGCGGTTCTTTCAATGGTTTATTCGTTATTTTTCTTCCTCATGTCCTTAGAAGCCAACGGCCTTGCCGCAGTGGAAATACTAGTTCCCGTCAGATCGCCGAAGTTTAGCGATGTCGGGCTGGGATAGCACTTGAATGGGTGACCATCCGGTCTGCCGAGCGCTGTTGGCAAGCGGGTTGCACTCAGCCCTTGTGATTGAAACTTAGGAGCTACTTGATTGAGAAGTAGCGGCTCCAGTCTCTGACATAAGGCTGGGAGAGCGGTGTGCTGACCATATGCCCCTCCGTATCCGCATCCAGTGGCGCCTGTGAGCTGAAGATGACACAGAGGCCGGTCGGTACCGTAGGGCCTTCCAAGGCCTGTTCGGACGGTGTTTCGTTCGAGTTTATGTCCTTACAAATGTTTCAGCAAAACTGCATTTTCCTACAATGACTCGTTTCTCACTTGGGCCCTCTCAGGTAGCGGAAGTTTAATTGTAACCACCCTGTGCACAGAGACTGAGTCTTAATAGCTTGATCTTAAGATGGTTATCAGTCAGCCGAAACTAGTTATCAGCAAACTGTAATTTTATGTTTTATTGCGATGAAGACTATTTAAAAAAATTAATAAATAATACAGTTCGCTGTATTTCAGTTACATGACGATATCAAGACTTACAAATTAATGTTAATCGCTTCGTGATTTGTAATTTCGGTATAGACTGGAACTGATGAGAAATATCTCGCGAAGGTACACCGAAGATCTAACGCGTGTAACACGATCCTATTCCGACCAACTCCAAGGATCAGGCGCCCGCGTCAAATACTCGTAATCTGCGTGCTGACGTCGTGATTGCAGTTGGTCATCTTGATCCCATCGAAAGTTTCCCAGACGCCTTCATGAAGGCGGGCAGTGTTCAGGGAGCCAAATGGTATGAGTCTCATCAGGATCACTCGAGAATTCGCTTGGAATGAGCTAGCGCACACGTGAATTACAATTCACGCGCGTTCATACTCAGAACTCTTTATAGTTGATTTTCGGTTTCTGCTTTTCTCTGGTGCAACGAGAGCCACGAACGCTTTACAACCCTGTTAACAGTGAAATGGATCAGGGTTGGAGCGCTTGTTTTGGATTACATATTTCTTCCTCTGTTGGAGGACGCACGAAAGTTTAAGTGCACTCGCATGGAATTATGTCTTTTCAGAGATATATGAATCGCAGTTTGGATTTACATATTAGACTTGTTTGTACAAGGATGAAGAAAAAATTGTTTTCGTAGTTGATAACGTGCATATGTGCAGACCATGTCTGGTCGACCGCTGTGCGATGCAGCATAGTATTCGAACCATGACCCTGTGTTTTAGAGAACAAACAGCGGGCGTTAGCATCTAATACCTGAACTACATTGCCCGAACTACAGTGTAACTGATAATTGGTCATCGAAGATAAAGAACGCAAGTACTAATAGTCTAGGTACACTGTCCTCTACCAACAGCTTATAGCGTGTACGTAAGGCTGTACCTTCGGAATGTTTATGTTCCTTAGAAGAGCTTGAAGAAGAACTTAGTGATTTATTAGTTAATTGGTTTCTTCGGAAGCAGTCTTACGTGGTAACTCTGTTTATGAGAAAAGGGTTATTTGATCAGTTTCTTTTCCATCCTCAACTTAGATGGAACTAATTTTGTATTCGTTCTTCTTCCTGAACTTATTCTTTAAAGGCAAATTTGCAGCGAAGTTCATGCTACTGAAGACATCCCACTCATTTTCAGCATTCTTTCACGGATTTTCAGCGCATATGAGGCCAATTTGGAACTATCTTCTGTTTGCATACTGTGAAGAATATGGGATTCATGGCGTCGTCTACTGTACACAAGTATGTAGTTCAGTCAGCAGTCACTCCATAACACGAGAGTTAAAATCTCTTTTCGGACAAAGATATGCGTGCGAAGAAAAGAACCTGCAGATAATCACAATGAGATTTGTCCAGTTTGTGAGGAGAGCTTTATGAATGAAGGTAGTACTGCATATCTTGGGATGGAGGAAGAGAAATGTACGACCACGCTTGGAGTGGAAGTCAGGTTCCAGTCACCGCCAAACTTATGCTAAAACTAGACGAAACACTGGAAGAAAGTCGACAATTCACAATTACGAAAGTGTTTGACTGGATTCTTAACACTTCACGAAAATTTTCGTACTGAATACATTAGGGCACCGTAATGGTTTGCCTAAATTTCTTTCTATCGGGCGCAGAATTCACAGAAAGAGTTGAGAACTCACTTTCCTGGTAAGGTAACTTCACGACATCCCATGTCATGACAATGGACAATGGTCAGTTCGAGGCGAAATAGCGTCTAAGGAATGGGCTCATGATATTTCACCACGGAAACTTGTGAAATTCCACCAGACGTTACCTTAGGAAGAGGTTGTGATCAGCGTCTTTTGGGATAGGAAATTTCAGTTCTTGGTAGGAGGTTCAGCTATCACTTCATTCTGCTGAACATTATACTTGCTATATATATATATATATATATATATATATATGCTATGGACTGAAACACAAAATTGACGACGTGTCATTTGAGTTCTAGTGTCGTCATGCCTCACAACGACGCTGTTCTACACACTGCCAAGAAAATCGAAAAAATCTTGACTAGCTTTAGATTTCAATTGCCTGAGCGTCATCTGTTCATCACTCATTTGACTGCCTGTGACTACGACCTCTTCCCGCAAATGAAAACAGAAACAGACTACCGTCAGTGTTTCGGAAATTACGGGGAACTTCAAGATGTCATCAAATAGCGGTCAGTGTCGGTAACGGTAGCGTTATACGACGTGGGTGAAGAGAAGTTTACTCATTTTTACAATGATTGCCTTAGTGCTCCAAAACGTTATACTGAGGACTAGTTTACGCTCATAGCTTTGCGTAGTAAAAATTCGTTACAAGTGTTGGTATTTTCTTAATAACGAAATGCAATTAACTTTTCTTCAGACAACACCAAGTACAACTGGAGGAATTACATCTACGTCTATATACATACTCGGCAAGTCACGGTATGTATCACTACCAGGCATTTCCTTTCCTGTTCCACTCTCAAACTGAGGGAAAACTGCTTCCATACGAGCCCTAATTTCTCTTATCTTTGTGGTCCCTACGCGAAATGGACGTTGGCGGCAATAAAATGTCAGTTTCAAACGCCGATTCTCTAATTTTTCTCAATAGTGTTTCGCGAAAAGAATGTCGTCTTCCCTCCAGAGATTCCCATTTCGGGCTGATCGAACCTACCGGTAACAAACTAGCAGACCGCCTCTGAATTGCTTCTACAGTATGTCTTCTTCTAATCCGACCCGGTGGGGATCCCAGACACTTGAGTAGTACTCAAGAATGGGTCGCTTTAGTTTCTATATGCGGTCATCTTTACAGCAGAATCAAACTTTCCTAAAATTCTCCGAATAAACCGAAGTCTATCATTCGCCTTTCCTACTACAGTCCGCACGTGCTGGTTCCATTTCATATCGCTTTGCAAAGCTACGCCTACCTATTTAAATGACATGACTGCGTCAAGCAGCACGCTAATAATACCGTACTCGAACATAACGGTATTGTTTTTCCTACTCATCTGCATTAAGTTACGTTTTCCTACATTTAGAGCAAGCCGCCATCTATCATATCAACTAGAAATTTTTTCTAAGTCATCTTGTATCCTCCTGCAGACACTCAATGACGACACCTTCCTGTACATCACAGCGTCATCTGCGAACAGCTGCAGATTACTGCTCGCCTTGCCCGTCAAATCGTTTATGTACATAGAAAATAACAGCAGTCCTCTCACGCTTCCCTGGGGAACTCCTGGCCTTGTCTCTGATTAGCACTCGCCACTGAGGACAACGTAGTGGGTTCTATTACTCGAGAATTCTTCGACCGACTCACATATACAGGAATCTGTTTCATATGCTAGTACCTCTGTTAACAGTCTGCAGTGCGGCACCGGGTCAAACGCTTTCCAGAAATTGAGGAATATGAGATCTGCCTGATGCTCTCATCCATGGTTCGGGGAATATCGTGCGAGAAAAGGGTAAACTGAATTTCGCACGAGCTATGCTTTCTAAATCCGCGTTGATTTGTCGACAGAAGATTTTCTACCTCAAGGAGACAACTTTTCGAGCGACCTACATTATCTAGCTGAACTGAATAAATAAATAAATAAATGTAGGGCGTCACGTGATCGAGTTTTCAGCGAATACAGGGCGCCAGCACTGAAAGGAGACACCGTACGGGGGCGTTAGGGAAGGAATTCCGATTTATCGCTCACTGACCCTGGACGAAACCGGAGGTGCGGTATCCACCCACGCGGCGCGGCTAATGACCCGGCGAGCCGCGGAGACACGGAACAAATGCCGGTCGCCCCCCTCCCCCACCCCTCTCCCTCCGCACTCTCCTCCGAGTCTGTGCGCTGGCGCCTGCGCCGTACGCTATGGGCGGCGCGTGGGTGGACCAGAGACCGGCTCTCCTGCTGGCGTCTGCGTTCCCGCGGAAACACGGTGGAACGCAGAGCAGATGACGCTCGTGGTGTCAAAGTGGATAGCTCATCACTTGTTCGGAAAATATGAATTTAACGTCTCATCTATTTCCACGTAATGCCACTTACACTCGGACTCTCAAAAATCCTGTAAGTCATACACTGGTCTTATTATCAGTCATGACGTTGCTCTCATGTTACATTTCTCCCCATGCAACATTGTCCAATCTTAATTCGCAGGAATCTGATTACCTCGTTTAGCCATCTCACTCTTTATCACACAGCAGCGCCTGCTCACCAGGCAGTGCTTCCATTAATGACGTTCCTCTTATCCTGCTCTTGCACACTTGATGTGGCGTTGGTGGCAGATTTTTGGTCAGGTGAGGTAATTTCTTAGATGAGAATGTTTGAGCTGAACAAAACCAATACTCACTACAAATACGCAAAGTGTTTTGGGCGTTTTTCATAGCCAAACGAAGAGTAGGAAGTGGACAAATGGGTATCAAACTGACTAACGCGAGGTCTATTTAAATGACTGAGAGGGTAACACATATATTATACTTAATGATTTCTGAACTTGAAAATAAAAAGAAATCAAATACATTGTCAAATATTTTGTGAAATGATTTGTCTAATAGTAATAAATAAAATGGATTAGAAAAATATTTGATGAACCTTTGAATGATGCTCGAAATCATGTACAGCAAATGAAGTGCCGATTAAGAATTTAACGCTGAGTGTTAGAATTTTAGACTACTAGACGATAGTTGTCTGTTGGGTTAAGACCAACCCCACACAAATATCCTCTTGTAGTCTAAATTAAACACTGAACTTCAAATTCATAATCGGCACTTCATTGTCTCTATGTGATTTCGACCATCATTCAAAACAGCGTCACAAATTTCATTACTGTGCTTTATTTATTGCCTCTACACAAATAATTTCAAGAAATATTCGAATATTACTTTTCCAAGTTGCTTCCGCTCATATTCTATACAGTATACAATTGTTGAATGATGTTATACACTGAGGTGAGAAAAGTCACGGGACAACGATATGTACATATACAGATGACTGTAGTACCGCGTACACGGGATATAAAAGGGCAATACATTGGCGGAGCTGTCGTTAGTACTCAGGCAATTCATGTGGAAAGGTTGCCGACGTGATTATGGCCGCATGAGAGGAATTAACAGACTTTGAACGGTAAATGGTAGTTGGGGCTAGACGCATGGGACATTCGATTCAGAAATCGTTTGGGAATTTAATATTTCGAGATCCACAGTGCCAAGAGTGTGCAGAGAATAACAAATGTCAGGCATTACCTCTCATCACGGACTACTCAGTAGCCGACGGCCTTCACTTAACGACAGAGAACAGACGTGTCTGTGTAGAGTTGTCAGTGCTAACAGACAAGCAACACTACGTTAAATAGCCCCAAAAATCAATGTGGGACGTGCGACGAACGTATCCGTTTGGACAGTGTGGCGCAATTTGACGTTAATGGACTGCGGCAGCAGACGACCGATGCGAGTACATTTGCTAACAGCACGTCATCGCCTGCAGCGCCTCTATTGTGCCCGTGATCATATCGTTTGAACCCTAGACGACCGGAAAACCGTGGCGTGGTCAAATGAGTCTCGATTTCAGTTGGTAAGAGCTGATGGCAGAGTTCGAATGTGGCATACACCACAAGAATCCATGGACCCAAGTTGTCCACAAGGCATTGTACAAGCTGGTGGTGGCTCCATAATGGTGTGGGCTGTGTTTACATGGAATGGGCTGGCTCCTCTGGCCCAACTGAATCGATCATTGACTGGAGATGGTTATGTTCGGCTACTTGAAGACCATTTGCAGCCATTCATGGACTTCATGGTCCCAAACAACGAAGGAATTTTTATGGGTGAAAATGTGCCATGTCACCAGGCCATAGTTGTTCGCGATTGGCTTGAAGAATATTCTGGACTATTCGAGCTAATGATTTAAACATCCAGACCGCCCGACATAAATCCCATCGAGCATTTGTGGTACATCCGTCAGTACCTCGTCTCCTACCTTCCAAACTTCACAGAAGCTCTCCTGCGAACCTTGCAGAACTAGCACTCCTGGAGGAAAGGATATTGAGGAGACATAGCTTAGCCACAGCCTGGGGGATGTTTCTAGAATGAATTTTTTCACCCTACAGCGGAGTATGCGCTGATATGAAACTTCCTGGCAGATTAAAACTGTGTGCCGGACCGAGACTCGAACTCGGGACCTTTGTCTTTCGCGGGCAAGTGCTCTACCTCCGAGCTAACCAAGCACGACTCACGTCCCGTCCTCACAGCTTTAATTCCGCCAGTACCTCGTCTCCTACCTTCCAAACTTCAAAGAAGCTCTCCTGTGAACCTAGCAGAACTAGCACTCCTGGAAGAAAGGATACTGCGGAGACATGGCTTAGCCACAGCCTGGGGGATGTTTCTAGAACGAAATTTTTCACTCTACAGCGGAGTGTGCGCTGATATGAAACTTTCTGGCAGATTAAAACTGTGTAGAGCACTTGCCCGCGAAAGGCAAAGGTCCCGAGTTCGAGTCTCGGTCCGGCACACAGTTTTAATCTGCCAGGAAGTTTCATTTGTGGTACATAATCGAGAGGTCATTTCGTGCACAAAATCCTGCACCGGCAACTCTTTCACAATTGTGGACGGCTATAGAGGCAGAATGGCCCAGTATTTTTGTAGGATACATCGAACGACTTGTTAAGTCATGCCACTTCGAGTTGTTGCGCTACGCAGGGCAACAGGAGTCCGACACCATATTAAGGAGGCTTTCATGACTGTTGTCACATCTACGTATAATTGTTGCGTGACGTTATGTTTCCTATTGCCATATCCGGCTAATCTCAAAATCTGTCCAATTACCTGCGCTTTTAAGCTCCTATAGTATTCTTAGTGACTATAGCATACGGTGTTACGAGACTTGTGACTACATTGTATGCTCTCAGTTTTATGCTGGTCGAAGTGACGCTCGAGATACACATATCCAATAGCCTGTCAGAGTACCGTGACTTCGCGCATTAATCCTGTCTTCACGATCCCTATAGCGTTTCCCTTATTAAACAAACGTCAAAGAAAACAAATGTATTTCACATTTTCATCAAACCGATCTAGATAATTATTTTATACGCCCTTTCTTAAAACTATTATTACACCTGTCCTTCCTGCAGTAACATTCAGGCGTTTCCTTATTATTTTTCACATAATCGTCTTTTCTGCTTCTTCCCTCTATTCTTTATTTTGTGGCAGTATTACTGTATCGTCTGCATGAAAGTAAAGTTTGACGGCAAGAGACCACTGCTACATACCACACTGTAAAGCTGCTGAAAGTAAAGTTGTGTTCTCTGCGCGGTTCAGAAGAGTAAGGTGTGTGTCGTATCATAAATGCGACTGAGCGGCTTTCTTGGTCTGTCGACATCTCTCGAAGTCAAGACACAAAGGAACTGAAGACATTAGCTGCCAATAGACACTGATTTAAATTAATGGGGCAGTTGAACATTTTTGTCGCACTGGGATTAGAACTCGGCGTCTTGTGCTTACTAGGCAGACGCGTTGATCACCGCACCATCCGAACATAGCGTTCAGCGTCACTGCACGGATTACCCTAGCACACCTCCATTTCAACTCACTCACATACAGCTGATGCTACTTTACTGATGTCGGACATTGTCATCGTTATTCGCAGCACTCTCTGATTCCTGTGAAACTTCGAGTGCGGTGTGCATCCGCACTGAAGTGATCATTCGCCGTCCTTGTCTTAATTATGTATGTGGCGTCTGTTCTTTCGCACATATCTCGAAGTGCCACTTGGAGCTCAGACCGCGTCACTGTCACTGTCACTGCAAGAAGGCTTGTCAGCACGGGCAGTTGGCAGCCGAATTGTCGTACATCTGAGCGATGTCATTCAACTGTGGTGAACATAAAGGTGTCCGCCCCGATAGCTGAGTGGTCAGCGTGACGGACTGCCGTCCTACGGGCCCGCGGTGAATTGGAGATGTTCTCCTCTCAGCGACTGAATGTTGTGTTGTCTTCATCATTATTTCATCACCATCCGGCGCGCAGGTCGCCCAATGTGGCGTCGAATGTAATAAGACCTGCACCAAGGCGGCCGGACCTGACCCGCAAGGGTCCTCCCGGCCAATGACGCCAAACGCTCATTTCCAATATAAAGGTGAGAAAGTAACACTGGAATGCAACCTGGATCAACAACATCGGGTTCTCTTGGCCCACGAGCGCAGGATCTGTCTGACTCCAGAGCCAGCTATCAACGCATGTCTGGTCCAGGGAAGTGGATCTGCGATGGTTGCAACTGTGTAACGTGCTGATGTCTCTCGTTACTATCGAGCGTAATTTGTGGGCTGTGTAGTATCCTTAAAGGGTCCTGAGACCTGTTGACCAAACTTAGAGTCAACATTTCAGCGATGGGTTCGTCTTTCAAGATTCCAGTGCACGTGTACACAGCAGTCACCTCGTGGACATCTTAATCTATGAGACAGGGATCGAAAGACTTGCGGTGTCTGCTGACATGAAACCGACTGAGCATACTTGGAACCAGTTGAAACGTAACTGCGTCGTCTCTGGAACCCTCGTCACACGCTGGATGACCTTACGAAGTTTAAGCGGCGTTTGAGTAGTAACATCTCGATCACTTTATGGACGGCATGGTAAGGACGAAGATACGAGTTACGACATAACTTATGTTAACACATCATTTGGATACTCTTATATCAACAGATATTTCTTTCCTTAACTAGCAGGAAACTGCTTCATCGTCGACATAATTACGCATTTTTCGATCAAGCTTATGTTTAATTTGTATGCTGTGGAGTTAATGGTGAAAGTTGAAATTGATATGACAACACAATTTATGAATAATTTTAACGTAGATGCTTCTTTCATATATTTTTCCAGTTACGGATCTACGGCCTAAAAACGATTCCGAGTCGCGTCACCGAAACACAGACAGCCCACGATCGACGAGTAGAGGCAAGGCTGCGCCGGTAACAGATCACAGACAGCGTGGCCCCAATGAATCGTTCGGCAGGCAAGTCGGGTCCCTACGGTGAGGCACTACATGGGCCTTATAGTACAAGAGAGATAACCAAAATTTTTTACTTATAGGAAGCACTACGGCCAAAACCATATAAAATCGATGGATTCGAGTACTTTAAATCAAAAAATACTAATTTCAGAAATTTTTCCCTTCACGTCTTACCAGACCGCATTTTCAAAAATGTCAATAAATTTTACGGAACTGTATAATAGCAGTACGTCTTATTTTTGGAATGTAGATGAATGATAAGTCTAAGATACCGACTTTCTAAGACGCCTGTAGTGCAGCGCAAACCCGAGGAATCCTTTGAAATAATAAAAAAATCGGGCAGGTAGGTTAGAAAATTTAAAAAGGGAAATGGATAGGTTAAAGTTAGATACAGAGGGAATTAGTGAAGTTCGGTGGCAGGAGGAACAAGACTTCTGGTCAGGTGAATACAGGGTTATAAATACAAAATCAAATAGGGATAATGCAAGAGTATGTTTAATAATGAATAAACAAAATAGCTGTACGGGTAAGCTACTACAAACAGCATAGTGAACACATTTTTGTGGCCAAGATAAACACGAAGCCCACGCCTACTACAGTAGTACAAGTTTATATGCCAACTAGCTCTGCAGATGACGAAGTATGATGAGATAAAAGAAATTATTCAGGTAGTGAAGGGAGACGAAAATTTAATAGTCATCGGTGACTGGAATTCGTCAGTAGGAAAAGGGAGAGAAGGAAACATAGTAGGTGAATATGGATTGGGGCTAAGAAATGAAACAGGAAGTCTCCTGGTAGAATTTTGCGCAGAGCATAACTTAATCATAGCTAATACTTGGTTCAAGAACCATGAAAGAAGGTTGTATACATGGAAGAACCCTGGAGATACTAAAAGGTATCAGATAGATTATATAATGGTAAGACAGAGATTTAGGAACCAGGTTTTAAATTGTAAGACATTTCCAGGGGCAGATGTGGACTCTGACCACAATCTATTGGTTATGAACTGTAGATTAAAACTGAAGAAACTGTAAAATGGTGGGAATTTAAGGAGATGGGACCTGGATAAACTGAAAGAACCAGAGATTGTACAGAGTTTCAGGGAGAGCATAAGGGAACGCATGGCTCTGAGCACTATGGGACTTAACATCTATGGTCATCAGTCCCCTAGAACGTAGAACTACTTAAACCTAACTAACCTAAGGACATCACACACATCCATGCCCGAGGCAGGATTCGAACCTGCGACCGTAGCAGTCCCGCGGTTCCGGACTGAGCGCCTAGAACCGCTAGACCACCGCGGCCGGCAGCATAAGGGAACAATTGACAGGAATGGGGGAAAGAAATACAGTAGAAGAAGAATGAGTAGCTTTGAGGGATGAAATAGTGAAGGCAGCAGAGAATGAAATAGTTAAAAAGACGAGGGCTAGTAGAAACCCTTGGGTAACAGAAGAAATATTGAATTTAATCGATGAAAGGAGAAAATATAAAAATGCAGTAAATGAAGCAGGCAAAAAGGAATACAAACGTCTCAAAATGATATCGACAGGAAGTGCAAAACGGCTGAGCAGGGATGGCTAGAGGACAAATGTAAGGATGTAGAGGGTTATCTCACTAGGGGTAAGATAGATACTGCCTACAGGAAAATTAAAGAGACCTTTGGAGAAAGGTGAACCACTTGCATGAATATCAAGAGCTTTGATGGAAACCCAGTTCTAAGCAAAGAAGGGAAAGCAGAAAGGTGGAAGGAGTATATAGAGGGCCTATACAAGGGTGATGTACTTGAGGACAATATTATTGAAATGGAAGAGGATGTAGATGAAGATGAAATGGGAGATACAATACTGCGTGAAGAGTTAGACAGACCTGAGTCGAAACAAGGCCCCCGGAGTAGACAACATTCCATTAGAACTACTGACAACCTTGGGAGAGCCAGTCCTGACGAACCTCTACCATGTGGTGAGCAAGATGTATGAGACAGCCGAAATACCCTCAGACTTCAAAAAGAATATAATAATCCCAATCCCAAAGAAAGCAGGTGTTGACATATGTGAAAATTACCGAACTTTTAGTTTAATAAGTCACAGCTGCAAAATACTAACGCGAATTCTTTACAGACGAAAGGAAAAACTGATAGCAGCCGACCTCGGGGAAGATCAGTTTGGATTCCGTAGAAATGTTGGAACACGTGAGGCAAAACTGACCCTACGACTTATCTTAGAAGAAAGATTAAGGAAAGGCAAACCTACGTTTCTAGCATTTGTAGACTTAGAGAAAGCTTTTGACAATGTTAATTGGAATACTCTTACAAATTCTGAAGGTGGCAGGGGTAAAATACAGAGAGCAAAAGGCTATTTACAATTTGTACAGAAACCAGATGGCAGTTGTAAGAGTCGAGGGACATGAAAGGGAAGCAGTGGTTGGGAAGGGAGTGAGACAGGGTTGTAGCCTATCCCCGATGTTATTCAATCTGTATATTGAGCAAGCAATAAAGGAAACAAAAGAAAAGTTCGGAGTAGGTATTAAAATCCATGGAGAACAAATAACTTTGAGGTTCGCCGATGACATTGTAATTCTGTCAGAGACAGCAAATGACTTGGAAGAGCAGTTGAACGGAATGGACAGTGTCTTGAAAGGAGGGTATAAGATGAACATCAACAAAAGCAAAACGAGGATAATGGAATGTAGTCGAATTAAGTCGGGTGATGCTGAGGGAATTAGACTAGAAAATGAGACACTTAAAGTAGTAAAAGTGTTGCTATTTGGGGAGCAAAATAACTGATGATGGTCGAAGTACAGAGGATATAAAATGTAGACTGGCAATGGCAAGGAAAGCGTTTCTGAAGAAGAAAAATTTGTTAAGATCGAGTATAGATTTAAATGTCAGGAAGTCGTTTCTGAAAGTATTTGTATGGAGTGTAGCCATGTATTGAAGTGAAATGTGGACGATAAATAGCTTAGACAAGAAGAGAATAGAAGCTTTTGAAATGTGTTACTACAGAAGGATGCTGAAGATTAGATGGGTTGATCACATAACTAATGAGGAGGTATTGAATAGAACTGGGGAGAAGAGGAGCTTGTGGCACAACTTGACTAGAAGAAGGGATCGGTTGGTAGGACATGTTCTGAGACATCGAGGGATCACCAATTTAGTACTGGAGGGCAGCGTGGAGGGTAAAAATCGTAGAGGGAGACCAAGAGATGAATTCACTAAGCAGATTCAGAAGGTTGTAGGCTGCAGTAGGTACTGGGAGATGAAGAAGCTTGCACAGGATAGAGTAGCATGGAGAGCTGCATCAAACCAGTCTCAGGACTGAAGACCACAACAACAACAATAAAAAAATGAGATCAAAAGAGAGAAATCAAACCAATCCTTCTGAAAATCTGTTTGCTAGTACATTTGGGTTAATTAATGAGAAAAAATCATTTTTCAGAAGAAATTCTGAGCACTTTCCATTTTAAGACAATTTTGAAAATGTTGATAAATTTTGACGATCGGTAACAAAGCATTACGTATAATAAGTATTGAACATAATAAAATAAGTTGTCTAGTCTTTCGTCCTCGAGACTCCTTAGCTTTCTAACTTCGGTAAATTATCGAACGCAATGGATAGATTGCTATCAGAAAGGGCTAAAAGAGAAGTCGGAATCAAATAAAGCTTTCGCCGATAAGTTAGATAGCGTCAAAGGGGGAGCAATATTTTAAAAAATAGTAACACAAGCGCAGTCGTCAGTGTGACCAGGCATTTTACGTCGTTATCCAAGTTTTCCTGTCCCGCCTCATCAAAGCGTCTAGTTACATCCAAATCCCAAAAATACATTTGTCTGTCTGTATAGTTTACTCCCCTGTCCCTACAGTTTACTCCTCTACTACATCCTCCTTCGGTATATTAGATAATCCCTGCTACTTTAACAAGTGACCCATTATCTTTTCTTGTGGAATGTGTTTTTGATAACATTGTTCTTGCTTGCTGCGTCTCGTACTCCTGAATTCCGTAGTTTATCTGTCCTAATTTTTACCATCCTTCTGAAACATCACTTTTAATTTCATAACTGAGTATTAAACATTACTAAACAGTAAGCAATATCACGAATGCACGATTTCTTACTTAGTTTCATCTCCACAACGACTCTGTTTCACCGAAAGTGTTAAGAGGCTACAGGAACAACTAACATGTACACGTAATGTAATGTCACAGGGCTTTCTGGTGAATGAGTGCTGTCGAAAGCTGCAAGGTTGTTAAAAAATTTCAGATGTTTTGTGCTGATATTCTTCAAACTATATGCTCAAATATTATATGCTCATGCGTAACTGTATGGAGTTAGATCTCACATAATGAATATTTTGTACTCATATCATTTTACAGGGTGAACATTGATAAAACTGCAGGGACGGATTCCTGACTGGTGGAGGAAGAAAGGTCCTATGGACATGTGTCTGGAAACGCATCGTTGCCACGGTAGTTGATGCTGTCGAATGCCAATTCCTCTGACCATGTGCCGTGTGTTCCTTGCGTGTTGCAGGCTGTGTGATTGAAGCAGCGTACTGTAAGCAGCAGAATGGTTCGGTATTCATGTCGGGAACAAGCCGAAATGTTGTTTTTGTATGGCCACGAAAATGGAAACGGTCGAGCGGCGTCACGGCTATACCAAAACAAGTACCCTCACACACACCACCACGTCACACAACATTCGTCTGTCTAAAAGGACTCATGATAACACAAACTCCCAAAAAGTGCTTGAAATGTTGTATGGTGTGGTTGGTGTCTGTAGGGCGCTCATTCGGATATATCGGTGCTGCCTCTCGATCGTCTCCGTCTGCTTCCCCGTACACTTACATCATGTCGACTTGTGCCCGATAGGAATACCGGACCATTCTGCTGTTTACATTATGTTGTGTCAATCACACAGCTTGTAACACACAGAGAACACACGGCACATTGTCAGAGGAAAATTCATTCGTCTGCACCATCTACGATGCATTTCCGGAAAAGTATTCATTGGGAATTTTTCCCCCCGTTTCCAATAAGGAATCCTTCTCTGCGGTTTGTCGGTTTTATTAATGTTCGCCTTGTATGTTGTAAGTGACAATTACAGGCAATTTAAGAGAATAATTCGGTTCAGTCAGATTTATAACGTTAATCACATTATACTGACGTGATTCTGATGTAAAAACTTCCATCTTCAGATACAAACCATTCCGAGAAGAATCACAACATCAACGAATAAAAACACAAGTCAGTTTGTAACAAATAGCAAAATTTTTTCACAGTAAGTTGTCTTTGTTTACTTCACTTAAGAGTCCTATTGCCGGGAACCAACTAAAATTGATAAAAGGTTTTAACTTCTGAGCATGGCTGGGAATTCCTGTTGCTATTGTGACTATACAAAACTGTATGTTTTCTTGGCTCTCTTTCCAAATCAACTCTTTTCTGGTGATAAAGGTTGGCTGAGCTCCTCTCCCTTCCAGAGAATGCTACATTTCTATTTGAATGCGAGGCAGACGTACAGGAAGTGAGTACCGGTTGGTGCCTTTCGTGGCACGGAAGACCGGAAAGAGACGTGTCTATGAACGCCAGGAGGCGCGGTATGCAGTTATAAAGAGAAGCAGGCACCGAACTGTGGATGCACTTGTCTCAGGCCACTACAACAGAAAAGCAGCAGTCTCCACACGACTGTAATACACATCTAGTTGATCGATTTCAGCATATGCCGTAGAGGTGCCTGCGTAAAATCGTCGACGACTACCCGAGGCTTACAAAAGCTTATGTCAAGTCCAAGTTAGGTTTGAACACTGCAGTGCCTTATTATGCAGGATTCTGTACGAGGTCGTATGCTTCTGCCTTACAGAGCTAGTTATGGTGCCGTATAAGATGTAAAAGAAGCGATATTTGCAGGCAAAGTCTTTATTCGACTTAGGATTGGACACAGGCCAATTAGCGTTGTAGTGCAACACTAACCGTTCACTCGACGAGCCACACTTACACACCACTTCAAAATCAACAAAACGACATTTGCTCGTAGTGGACCGTTGCCACGGCTACAACCGGACTGCTCAAATAATGTGCGAAAATAGAGCGATACAGTGGAATTAGCTACCGATTTTGAAGATCTACATGCCCCAAGCATACAAAATGTTCTGTGAGAAGCTGGCAGCGGTAACATAGTGTACAAACGTAATATACGTAAATAATGACAGTTGACGTATCGAGCTGCAGAGTGCCACTGTAAGAAAGTCATAAATAAAGGAAATTCCGCAAATCCTATGAGCCTACGATCATTTTGAATTTCAGGTTAATATTTTCTGACTAGCTCGCTCAAAAGATTTTTAAGCACTACATGTTTCTGCACATATTGCAATAAAGATAAAAATAAATACAATATAGAAGCAGAAGTTTATGTTCAGTCTCGCCAGAGCATAGAACCGCAGACACGAAGTTCAGTGAGAACTGGTTCGTCTTTGATAATGATAGAAGCTGAAGAAATGAATTACACTTTGTAGGACGACTGGGACATGAACCCAGGGCTCCTATTTACTAGGCAGATGTGCTAACCATTACACATCGCAGCAGTAATGCTACCAGAGCTGCACGAACTGTCCTAGCCCAATGTCCTCCAAATCACAATCTTCAATTCTTTCTCTCAGACCACTTTCTCCTTCTTAAGTCGTCAGTCCCGGCCGTGGCACAAATTTTCATTAATTTTCTCAGCTTCTATCATTACCAAAGATAAAGTTGAGACTCATGTGTCTCAAGGAAATTGTAATTCCATCAGGACCATAGTTTAACTTTCATATAACAAGACGAAGTGACAAATGCACTTACGGCACTGAGAGTAACAAAGGGAAGCAATCGCAAGGGGGCGCTAGCGAACAGCATAACACAAAACAATATTTTTAAGGACACGAAAATTTTGTATTACTGATAAATGTTCAAAAATAGAGCTGTATAATCAGAAGAAGTGGTCTCAATCTGCACATAGCGTACCTCACGAAATTCATAAAACAAACATACACACCAACGCACACATACATACATACGCACAGTTCTAAATTTTTATTTAGAGCGAAGGACAACGCTGTCCCACGATTCCGACGACGGATTTCGGCGAATAACGTAATCAGAAATCTCTTCCCAAATACACTCCAAGACAAAAAAAAGCCACATCACGAAAGAAGTGATATACATGTACAGACAAACAAATGATTACAATTTTAGAAAAACTGGATGATTTATTCAGGAGAAATATCTTCGCAAATTGAACAAGTCAATAAAACGTTGGTACACCTCTGTCTCATATGGAACTACTGCAGTTATTCGGAGTGGCATTGATTTATAGAGTTGTTGGATGTCCTCCTGAGGAATATCGAGGCAAACTCTGTCAGTTGGCACATTAGGTCGTCAAACTCCCGAGATTGTTGGAAGGCCCTGCCCACAATGCTCCAAACGTTCGAATGAAAGAGAGATCCGGCGAACTTGCCGGTCATGACAGGGTTTGGCAAGCACGAAGACAGGCACTAGAAACTCTCATTATGTGGCGGCGGGCATTATTTCGCTAAAATCTAAGCGTGAAGAAAATGGGGCGTAGAAAATCGTCGACGTACCGCTGTGCTGTAAGGATGCCTCGTATGACAACCAAAGATGTCCTGCTATGACAAGAAATGGCAGCCCAGACAATCCCTCCTGGTCGTCGGGCTGTACGGCGGGTGACAGTCAGGTTGGTATCCCTCCAACGTCTGGGGCGTCTCCTGAGACGTCTTCAATCCGGAGTCTCATTGGCTGGAGTAGACTTGTCTTCAGTGATGAGTCCTGCCGGACGGGGTGGCCGAGGGGCTCTAGGCGCTACAGTCTGGAACCGCGCGACCGCTACGGTCGCAGGTTAGAATCCTGCCTCGGGCTTGGATGTGTGTGATGTCCTTGGGTTAGTTAGGTTTAAGTAGTTCTAAGTTCTAGGGGACTGATGACCTCAGAAGTTGAGTCCCATAGTGCTCAGAGCCATTTGAACCATTTGCCATCAGTGCTGAGTCCCACTTCGAATTGAGCCCCGATAACTAGCGTATTCACAGGGCAACACGCATATGTTCCTGACTTGAGGAATAGGCACCCTACTATACCTCCATGGCTCGCTAAACCCTCTGATTTCAATCCGTATAAAATATGTGTGAGTATGTGTAACAACGAGAGGAACTCAGCAATCAACACACCTATGAGATGGTAGCTCTATGGGATCTAATCACCAATGAGTACCTTCATATGAACGTGGTACACCCGAATAAACTTGTGGACTTAATTTATCGCTAAGTGAGGGCTCTCTCGAGGTAAGAGGCTGTGATACGCGGTAATAGAGTGATGTTTCCTGGGCGTGACTGCTTTTGTCCGGTGTGCTTAGAAAGAAGTCAGTATTTAACAAATCCATTCAATTCAAAGCCTTTCAGTCTAGTGACTCTAAACAAATATACAATCTTAAATATTATCCGCAATGTTTTAAGGAGGCGATGATTTACAGCTTTTAAATAATTTTGAAAAACCCTGATTTGGCACAACTGTTGCATGTTACTTCATGAAAACTACCAGTTACGGTCAAACAAGTGAACATCCTCACACATAAAAAACGATATCAATTACAGGACACGTTTTTCCGATTTCCCTTGTTTTCGGTGTAAATCTTCGATGCTAGATGAATGTTATACATTAAATGCACAAAAATTATAGAATGAATGAAAATACCCGATTTACATATTAGGCAAAATGTTACAGGGCCAAACACAAGGTCGTTTAGTCATCACTAGAATGAAAATAAACGCTCTTTGCATTGTAGACACTATTTAAAGGTATATACACAGAGTATATTAATTAAAGTTTTGTAAGAAAATATTATATTGAACCAGAGATGGTTAAATGTAGTATCGATAGTATAGTAGCGTCGCTGCTCAACAGTGATAGCTGATTCAAGGTGTTATGCGTTAGGGTTAGTGTAACTTTAGATCGAGAGGTGTATGGAGGACTCTCGAGTGTAAAGACGTGTTGTATCTGATGTGTGTTGGATATATAGTTAACTCGCTACGGGCAATGATGATTTTTTATTTGCAAGATACTATGATGTTTACTAATGGTGAAAAGACTCTCAATAGAAGTTGGAAATAATTAAGGTAGAGAAAGCTGTTTTGTTACTAACGCAATGCGTGTATTCATAAGTGATGATTGAGGTGATGAATAGCACTCACATCCAATGATTTTTTTAAAAATGGTTCAAATGGCTCTAAGCACTATGGGACTTAACATCTGAGGTCATCAGTCCCCTAGATTTAGAACTACTTAACCCTAACTAACCTAAGGACATCACACATATTCATGCCCGAGGCAGGATTGGAACCTGCGACCGTAGCAGCAGTGCGGTTCCGGACTGAATCGCCTAGAACTGCTCGGCCACAGCGACCGGCAAACGATTTTTAAAGCTAATTGTTAATGTATAATCATTTTATTGACGTGTTAATTGTGAGCATTATTAATTTTCAAGGAGTCAAAGTATTAGTACAGGTTTTAAAGTACGTGTCATATTGTACCCCAAGTCAATACCAGTTCTCAGATCCATATCATTTTTGATTAACTATTTTTCTCAAGAAGTTATTGTATGTTGTATACGATTTAATTAAAATGTATGCTGAACAACAGCCGTGCACAACAGCTGTTTGCTAACTATACAATTTCAAGTACTAACTATGGGACTTAACAGCTGAGGTCATCAGTCCCCTAGAACTTAGAACTACTTAAATCTAACTAACCTAAGGACAGCATACACATCCATGCCCGAGGCAGCATTCGAACCTGCGACCGTAGCGGTCGCTCGGTTCCAGACTGAAGCACCTAGAACCGCTCGGCCACACCGGCCGGCTACGCGTTACTGTCCCCTTAGGAAGACAGCAGTGATAACAAGAAGGTACTTCATTATGAACACGTGAATACTCATTCACACAAAACAGAATATTTTGCTGGTGTATAACGAGATACGAAACGCCGTAGCAGTCGCGCGGTTCCAGACTGAAGCACCTAGAACCGCTCGGCCACACCGGCCGGCTACGCGTCACTGTCCCCTCAGAGAGACAGCAGTGAGAACAAGAAGGTACTTCGCTATGAACACGTGAATACTCATTCACACAAAACAGAATATTTTGCTGGTGTATAACGAGATACGAAACATTGAACTAAATTTCATTTTTCTGCTGGTACACCGCTACTGTCTTCCCTCAGAGCAATAGTATGAGTGGAAAATAGGCCATTGCGAATTTTTAATTCTTATACTAGATCCGGCCGTTGTGGCCGAGCGGTTCCAGGCGCTTCAGTCTGGAACCGCGCGACCGCTACGGTCGCAGGTTGGAATCCTGCCTCGGGCATGGATGTGTGTGATGCCCTTAGATTAGTTAGGTTCAAGTAGTTCTAAGTTCTAGGGGACTGATGACCTCAGATGTTAAGTCCCATAGTGCTCTGAGCCATTTGAACCATTTTTACACTACAAAACAATATGTTTCTACTTAAGTGACGGTCTTCCTACAAGATACAGTGTGCAAAGCCTTCTAGAGTTGTCGCTCGAGATTGGAATGTTGTCGCGAAAGGAACATTGGCTGAAAGAAAAACTGATGTATTTATTCAAACTACAATTCAGAAGCAACATACGATGAAAACAAAATTTGTTGAAAATATCAGAGGCAGCAGCAACTGTTAGAATTGTTACATATTTTTAAGAAACGAGTTTTAAAATCTACGTGAATATTATGATAAACACTAACAAAATGGGTATTATGATGTGACTAAGTTGAGAAAGCTCCAGTTCCAGGGTGAGATATAGAACATAACGCCCTCTGAATCATCTGCACGAGAGAGGAACTGTGACATTTGTTTTCCTAGCGTCGCTGATCCAATTCACGCTGCGCCTGCTGCCTTTATGACGTCGCCTCCAATTAGAATCCCGGAGCAAAAAGCAACTCGTTCTAAAAACTGGTGCCTGGAACGCATAAACGGGAAGCAAAGCCGCAGAGCGAACATCTAATTTTAAACAAACTACTTTTCACGCCATCCAGGCTGTTTGGAGAGTCTGAATATAACTTTCTTCTGAGCCAACAAACATCGGCGAACGAGAAAGAAACAAAGCAATCAGGAAAACGGGTCACGCTTTGTGCACCTCTTCTCGCTTTCGTTTCTGCAATTCGACAGATTGTGATTGAAGTTAAAATGTGATCTGCGTTTACCACGTACTGTCAATCAGCTTGATTAAGTTGCAAAAACGTCCGAAACGAGACCTGAAAATAGTACAAAAATCAGTCCAAGAAAATGGAGACATTAATCTCAGACTGGTAATCCTAATATAACATTGAGTTCGTTACGTGATAAAAGATTCGGTTAAGTATATAGTACCCAATAAAATATACCAGAAATTAAATTGCCAGAACTGAGCACTAGCAACTCAAACACTTGCTTTTTAACGATGATCGCATTTGGGATACAAATGCATACCAGATTCAGAATGAAGATGAGTAATCACACAAAGACATATGCCGAGAAAACGGTTGTCGAAAAGGATTTTAATAATATCTGAATGGATTGCCAGGGAGCTGTAATATTAGTTACTATTGGAGAGTATTTTAAAATTCGTGAGCAGGTTATGTTGTAAGTTAGTGTGGAACACAAAACACCAACCTTTCCCGACAAACTATCAACTTGTATTGAGAACTTACCAATAAAACATAACGACAGAAGGTACACAGTTATGATACTCTGGAAGCCCTACGTACATTTGGTTCTAAATTTTTCCTGCTTTGTTTTCAACCACCATGACATCGTACAGATTTATGATACTCTGAAAGCCCTACGTACATTTGGTTCTAAATTTTTCTTGCTTTGTTTTCAACCACCATGACATCATACAGATTTATTATGTACAAAACTCCACATTCAGTGAGAAAACAGTTACCTATTTTTTTTGTGTGTTTTGAAAATGCATACCGCCAAAAAAGCAGTTTCCTGTTTCACACATCATTGGCTACGTGATCTCAGAGGACTTAAATTAAAAAATTTAATGGCCGCATAGGGTCGGTCCGAGGTAAAGCAACATTTAATGGTCACATAGACTCAGTCTAAGGTAAGCCATGTGGAAGGTTTCTGCTTATTGGTAGAATACTGCTAAAGTCTACAAAAGAGACTGTCTAAAAAGCACTCGATGCTTACAAGACAATAGTGCATCCCATCTTAGAATATTTCTCAGGTATGTGGGACAGATACCAAATAGGACTAACGGGGGACACTGAACGTAGGCAAAGGATAACAGTCACATTAATGTAACCACCTTTCAGATGCCTGAATAACCACATTTTACAGCACGTGCCGTGCTGTAAGGGATGTGGAGCTATGCCGACTCCACTGCGGTGACCAGCTGCGCTTAGTTTCTCGCTTGAGAATCCATGGCGCGAGCAGACCGCTCTAGCTGGTTCACAGATTGTGGATTGGGTGTATGTTCGAGGAGTTTGGAGGATTGGATAGTTCGATAAACTCATCCTGATACTGTTTGAACAACACACGTACACTGCGAGCTGTGTGACAAGTTGCATTGTCCTGCTGGCAGATGCCATCGTGTCGAGGAAAAACAAATTGCCTGTAGAGATGAACATGCTCCCCAATCATTGATGTATACTTGTGTTGATCCATTGTGCTTTGCAGATCATAACGTCCCCTCCTCCGGCTTGGACCCTGCCGTCGATTGCTCCAGGGTTTTGCTTTCAGATTTTTTTGTCCGATGGAGCATAAAAGATGATTCATCTGAAAGGTGCACATGGCGCCACTCAGTGCACCTCACTTGCGGTATTGGCTTGCCAGTTCCAGCCTTCGTCTCCGATGAACGGCAGTCGGCATGGTTGCATCAACCAGGCGCCTACTGCGAAGGCCCATACGCAGCGTTTGTTGAGGACACTGTTGACAGCCCCTCCTTTCATCTGGGCACTCAGCTACTCAACAGTTGCAATTCTATTCGCCAGTATGCATCTCCGCAGCCGGCATTCAAAATGTTCAAATGTGTGTGGCTTCGTAAGGGACCAAACTGCTGACGTCATCGTTCCCTAGACTTACACACTACTTAAACTAACTTATTCTAAGAACAACACACACACCCATGACCGAGGGAGGACTCGAACCTCCGGCGGGAGGGGCAGCGCAGTCCGTGACATGGCGCCTCAAACCGTAAGGCCACTCCGCGTGGCAGCCGGCGTTCAACCATGTTATCTATGGCCGTCGTGCACCACAGTTGCCTCAGCGCCGGTTTTGAGCAGCGACATTTTGCCATGCGTGGTATACTTTAACCACGGCGGCACGCGAACAGTTCGCAAACGGCCTGAAAGCCAATGATCGTACCGGTTTGGATGCCAGATGAATCGCTCCTTTTTCGCATTACGACAACGAGTGCACTATTATCCGTATTCCCTCTACACGCTTTATAATATACCCTCCACTGCTAGTGTTGCCAACTGCCGTCTGTGAGTCGTTATTGCACGTTAACGTCGAACATTGGCAATGGTCACATTAATGTGACCGGACCACATACGAGGGCTGTCCAAAAGTAAGTTACGATTGGTCGCGAAATGGAAACGGCTATGAAAATCCGATAAAGCTTTGCAAAGATGTGTTGGGCAGTGTCTCTAGTATGACTCTAGGTAGAATTATGTCGCTCTTTTCATTCCTGATCTCTTAGTGAGCGCGTAAAGATGTTATAGAAAATAGTGTCTCCCGCCAAGTTCGAGGGCCTGGTGAGAATTTTCCCCCGAAGCTATGCAACCAACATTACATAACTGTCTTGCGGTTTCTTCTTCAAGACAATTCTCAGCCTCATTCTGCAGGGGCAATGAAGATGTTCCTGCATCGTTTCAATTGGAAATGTTTGGTTACCCACAATACAGCCCGTAATTATCTCCCACTGAGTTTCATCTCCGGTCAAACGAACCGCTGGCTATGAAGACAACATTTTGGCACAGACAACGAGCTTTAGGCCAGCGTAGAGAATTGGCGGAAAGCACTGGCGGCTGCCTTCTATGATGAGGGTATTGGAAAGTTGGTAGAACGTTACGACGAATGTCTGAGTCAGAACGGCGACTACGTAGAGAAGTAGCTGAAAGGTGTAGCTAACTGTTACAAATGAAACATTTCTGATTTTCACTGTGATTTTCATTTCGCGATCAATCGTAACTTACTTTTTGGACAGCCCTCGTATTTGACTTAGGTGGGAGCGTCACGTGTGACGGGTACGCTAAAAATGACGGTCGAACATAGACGCCAACAATCGCGCAAAGGCCTAGTTTTACACAATTGCAGAAAGCAATATGAAAATCTAGGAAAATACTACACTCCTCCATGCATCGCTCCCATATAGAGGACGACAAATTACAGAGCCCACAGAGCTATCTAAATATCCTTCCGACATTCCATACGTGACTGGAGCATGTAGAAGCAACCATATGTAGAACAATTTGTTAGTGGAATATGGATGTGAATGGGGTATGTTAATAGTAGCTGTTCAGTGTAACAGGAATGTTATGAACGTAGTGCTGCGTTTGTGCGGAAGGTGGAAGACAATCAGCAGCTGTGCGACATAACTTCTTGCCAGTCGAAAGCTTCTGTTAAAATTTTTTAACGCTGTTGGAAACTATAATACTATCACGAGAAACAACTTCAAAACTACAGTGTTGAACATGTCGAGATATGAATACGCAACCTGTATTGACCCATGGCATATGATGCCAACCAGGGGATATGACGAAAGTAGCTGCACGTGTCCATGTGATTCGAAAAACGTGCTTTGTATAAAATCGCAATTTCAGGGAAGATGTTCTTAGTTTCCTCCTAAAACATGAATGATGCGTAGTGGCGCAGAATTATCACACAATCCACAAACGAAAGTATAAGTCTTAGGAATATAGTACACTGTCACTAATCTATTGCTATGTGTCGCTTTATTATTGAATAACGATTAATATCATCCGTCACGAAACCTATGATTATTGGATCGGTTGTACGCCCAATCAGAATACATAATTCTTTGTATTAGACTTGTGCTCGCAGAGGAAACCTGTCATCCCTGCCGGAATGTTTGTCTGACTGTGTATGTGTGAGTGTGTGTGTTTGTGTGTGTGTGTGTGTGTGTGTGTGTGTGTGTGTGTGTGTGTGTGTGTGTGAGAGAGAGAGAGAGAGAGAGAGAGAGAGAGAGAAAGTGCTTGTTACTTCTACTCGACTCCTCTAAACTAACTGAGAAGTGCAATATCAGTTCAGTTTCAGTATTCAATTCTTTGCTTCTCCTCATATTTCTCTCGCAGTATCTTGTTCGACTGTGATATCATGATCTTCGTCTGTGACTGGAGAACTGTCTTTTCTTGGCGGAGCCGTAAATAATAATTATTAATCTTCGCTTGGTTATTTTTCATTTTGTATTATTGTGTTTTCATTGTCTGTCAACGCGTGTGTCATCCAATAATAATACTCACCTAACATAATCTAAGGTTTTTAATCGAACGTAACTGTTGTGGATGAAAGCATCTAGTCCTTAAAAGGAAACCCTATCTGCATCTGATCACGAAGAACTATATAGTAACTTAAACATATATTCATCCAAATTTACGTCTGGAAGATACACTTCCTGTAGAAACGCGATAATGTGGTTTACTAGTAAACTGTTGTGCACTGAATATATAGGAGGTCCGCAATTGAACATCGGCTGATTCGGGTGTTCATTTGGAATTGTGTTTTCGTCACTGATTTGCCGTGCAATATGCGAAGGAATGTCTAATTTGAAGAAAGTGATTTCCATTTGGACTGTTCTCCTGTGTTTTATAGCATAAATCCAGTTTGCTTTCTGTGCTCTATCGCTCGCACTTTGCCTGGCCACCTCTGGCGTCTTACCAAAGAAAAAAATCGACACTGCCAGGACAATATTTCTGATTTTTTTTTTGCCTACTTGAAAGCACGACAGAATTATAAAGATTACACGGAATTGTTATTTCCTTGCACTTTTCGCAGTGACGGAGAAACAACTATCTTACAGCACAATTATTCAGATCGCCATTAGAGACAATCAAATTCAGCATTTCTCGGCTTCTTTCACAGCTCTAGAGAAGATATTCCATCTTTGCTCCTCATCACCATTGCCTTATTTTTCGTTAGTTTGTGAACATGATCTACCGTCTATTATATCGAAACTCTTCCATATCTTGTTCTATTCGCCTTTTAACTTGGCAACGGTATCATCAAATTCTAGTAACTATTCGCAACTGTTAAAGTATTTTGTGTTTCAACCGCGATAACAACGACCACCATTTTGTACTTGAATACGTCTATACCTTGCTCGTCACGTTCCTGCTACTACCTGGTACATGCTACACTTTCTCAGGTAATACTGGATTGCCGCACGACAAACTATTGACCCGTTAAATTTTGTCTGTAACAGGGATGGGTTGTGAAGCTGGCGAGGTAACGAGTATAGAGAAAATACGTGCCCTTCATTTCACGTAATTCTGAAGATAGTAAAGGTCAAATAATCCCAAAGCAGGACTGTTGATGCAGTACGGGCTTAATTAACTTTGAACCTTTCGTATTTCCGTTTCATCAATAATAGTAACTGTCCTATGTGTGACTGTACCAACAAATCCAGAATCCTCTTTGTTCACTAATTTACAAAGCGCCATTTGTTTACTTAGACGCTACTTCCTGACAGTGAAAGTTCTACAGAGTTAAGACAGCACGGAGCTAACACAGTTTAACATACATTCAAATATTCAGTGAACAAGCGAATTACTCCTCTGACGGGTAGTTATAGAGGTGAGATGATTGGGGACATAATGTTGAAAGATATTGAAGGACAAGCATGGAGGAAGCGGTATGGAACAAACTATTTATCACTCTAAGCGATACAGGGAAACCATTTGTTGCTAGTTGAGGTTTATCAGTATCTGAGTGACTCTCCTTGAAATTAAAGTTCCTGAAGTGTTTCACGTTCGTTGTCACGTAAAGCCTAGGCTGGTATGGATCTTATACCCTTGATTAATATGCCAGAACAAATCCTCTCATTTAATAACGACGAACTAGCAATAGAATTTCGAAAGGACAAAATGTAGATTTTTGTTAGGGAGCTTAAAAGTATAAAAACAGCAGTTAGCTATATGAAAACATCTTCATTCACTATTGTTTGTTGCTCAATTATGTCTGACGCGTTTAGCAGCAAAATTCTATTCTCGAAAACCACAATCTATGTTTTTTCGGCTTGCATTTTCGTCAGTTTTCCACGTTCGTTATGCCTTTGCATTTTTGTCGCCTTCCTAGGAGGAAAATCTCACGCATATCCAAAGTTCAAATTTTCGCAATTTTCAAATATTGCCGCATTTTAAACCACGAAAAATATAAACAAACTGGATGGATACTTTTGTCTCTCGTTGTCTTCTGGAAGAGACGTAACGAAATGCTGAAGACCCTTGGTGACTACAATTTCTCCAAGGTAGTTACAGATCTACGCGAAAGTGGCAGCATTTGTCAGGAGTCGGTCATCGGAATCGCATGTAATATGCCGATAAAAGGGAATCTGCTTTACCGGCGACCACCGCAGCTGCTGCTAGCGAGTTCCTTATAGTTGGGATTTCGGCCGCTAGGGGCACTGCGATCGCGAACCTCCTGGCGGGCGCCTCGAGTTGTGGACGCCACGAGAGCGAGGCATTGTTGCATGCGGCCGCGCATCGCAAGGTCCACCTGGAAGGTAGCAGAAGTCCCAGGACAGCATGGACTGGCCTGTGTGTCTGCGGCTGCTGTTGCTGCTCACGGCTGCGGCGCTAGTAGATGTCGCAGCGGAAGGTGAGTTACAGGCCATCAACTTCTGTGTGATTCTTGCCAGCTGTGTAGTACACAGTTAACATCGTGTTCGCGCGTTACAATTTACTGATTGCGGTTCCGTGTTAAGCTTGTTATTCTGAATACATTTTCAACGTGTTTAATACCGTGTACAGGTAAAGGGTCTGTGAAATAACCTTATACTATCTGATCGTTTTGTGAATAGTGTAGATTGCAGTTGTTGCATCAAACTCTGGCGCCTGTGTTTTAAGAGAAGAGCTTGTTAACATATCGCAGTATTTTTCAGTGCTGTTTCTGGCTTGGAATACAGATATATGAACCAGTTCAGGAAACGTTGTGATGTCCTATAGGCTGATTACGTCAAACTGACATTTGTTTTTCGAATTCCTGGCAACAATTAATTCGATACATCAAATATTCTTACAGTAAATTTTTGCTGTTCGTGAAAGAACGCCTGGTAAACGAATTAATATATCGAATATGGCATACATAAAGTAGGAAAACTTCGCAAACTGATTTTCTGAGAAATAGTAAGCATAGATATTAGGTGCTGTTTTGTTTGTCGTTGGAGGAAGTTTCATCCATCCAGTATACAGTACTTTAACACACGAGTTTCACGCTAAGGGCATAGATATAGTCCCAATTTTCTATGCAGACATCTTTATACAGGCATCGAATCATTCAGAGGACACTTATTCATTAACAGCAATCGGCTGTACGACTGTATTGAATGAATGGGTAAGTTGTAAACTTGCCGATTTATCTGTCTATACTGTTAATATGTAACACTTAATCAATTACATTTCTTGTTCAGCATTACCGAATGAACAAAAAAAGGTTCTTGCAGCTCTGTGACAGTCACACAGATCTTTTACACAGAAGTTATCTTTATTCATTGTTCTTAAAGTTTGCTACAAAAATTTTGGAAATTGTTTCTGATGCGTATGATGCTCGTTCCGATGTTTTTTTTTTTTAGTGTTGGCTTGAGCCGGGTATTCGGGAAGTCACTTGGCCCTGACAGTTTTGAAGGAAGCATTTCAATATCGCCGGCCGGGATGGCCGAGCGGTTCTTGGCGCTACAGCCAGGAAACGCGCGACCACAACGGTCGCAGGTTCGAATCGTGCCACGGGCTTGGATGACTGTGATGTCCTTAGGTTAGTTAGGTTTAAGTAGTTCTAAGTTCTAGGGGACTGATGACCTCAGAAGTTAAGTCCCATAGTGCTCAGAGCCATTTGAACCATTTCAATATTCACTTCAAATAATGCCACGTCGAACTTAAATTTTCCGAGTGGATTGTAACCCTGGATCCCTAAAACAGTTTACAGATGACCTAGTACGGCCTGGATAACTGATAGTGTAAAGAAATCAGAAGTACTCACACAGCGAGCGCGAAACGCCGATCGCTGCAGACCTTACAGACATTTGATAATGAATTTGACGAGTAATGACTGTATTATGTAGTAACAACAGTCGGGTGTTTTAGAAAATAGCAAGAGCCATTATTTTCATTTCCTTTCTGACACTAGTCAAGAGCCAGGTTATCGAAACATAAATTACCATGGTAACTGCATTTTATTGATACTAGAGGACTACGTCATTATCTGTTAGTGTCATGTGAACTATAGGGGGTTGCTTACTGTTAAAGTTTCTAAGACGTATGTTTAGGTGTGCATCACCTCGGCGTCTCATAAGCACTATCGCTCAAATATATATCCACAGCTTCAACTGTACTCTGCAAGTCACGTTGCAGTGTGTGCCACGAAAACTGCTTCTTGTTATCGCTTCCCTGTTTAGTTTGCTATAGGTGTGTGGGCAAAATGATTTTCAGTGAACCTCCGGGTGAGCTCTGATTTCTAGGATTCTGTCGAATGATCACTTCGCGAGACATATATGGGAGGAACTAGCAGAACCTATTACTTTATCCTCCGCGGAGAGTGTTCATCAGAGACAAGAGTATCGGCAGGACTGTCCCAGGAGTCACTCTTATTCTCTATATACGCAGAAAAGTCAAAGAAGCTGGTACATCTGTCTAATATTGTGTAGGGCCCCGCGAACACGCAGAACTGCAGCAACACGACGTGGCATGGACTCGGCTAATGTCTGAAGTAGTGCTGGAGGGATTTGACACCATGAATCCTGCAGCGCTGTCCATAAATCCATAAGAGTAATAGGGGGTGGAGATTTGTTCTGAAGAGGACATTGCAAGACATCGCAGATATGCTCAGTAAGGTTCATGTCTGGGGAGTTTGGTGGCGAGCGAAAGCATCTAAGCGTAGAAGAGTGTTCCTGGAGCCACTCTGTAGCAATTCTGGACGTGTGGGATGTCGCATTGTCCTGCTAGAATTGCTCAAGTCCGTCTGAATGCACAATGGACATGAATGGATGCAGGTGATCAGACAGGATGCTTACGTACCTGTCACCTGTTAGTCGTATCTAGAAGTATCAGGGGTCCCATATCACTCCAACTGCAGAGCCCCGAGCCATTACAAAGCCTCTACCAGCTGGAACAGTCGCCTACTGACATGGAGGGTCCATGCATTCATGATGTTGTCTCCAAACCCGCACACGTCCATCCGCTCGATGCAATTTGAAATGAGACTCGTCCGACCACGCAATATGTTTCCAAGCAACAACAGTCCAATTTCGGTGTTGACGGACCCAGGAGAGGCGTAAAGCTTTGTGCTGTGCAGTCATAAAAAGTACACGAGTGGGCTTTCGGATCCGAAAACTCATACCGATGATGTTTCGTTGAATGGTTTGCACGCTAACACTTTTTGATGGCCCAGCATTGAAATCTGCAGCAATTTGCGGCGTCACGTTGAACGTTTCTCTTCAGTCGTCGTTGGTTGCGTTCTGGCAGGATCTTTTTCCGGACGCTGCGATGTCGGACATTTGATGTTTTACGGGATTCCTGGTGTTCACGGTACACTCGTGAAATGGTCGTATGGGAAAATCCCCACTTCATAGCTACCTCGGAGATGCTGTGTCGCATCGCTCGTGCGCCGAATATAACACCACGTTCGAATTTACTTAAATCTTGATAAGTTCCATTTATAGCAGCAGTAACAGATCGAACAACTGAGCTAGACACTTATTGTCTTACATAGGCGTTGCCGATCGCAGCGGCGTATTCTGCCTGTTTATATATCACTGTATTTAAATACATACGCCTATACCAGTTTCTTGATTGTTTCAGTTTATAAAGGGTGAGTCAAATGTAAACGAAATAGGAAAAAAGTAAGTAAATTATTTATTGTACCAATAGTAATGGGCATAACTGTTAATACATTTGAGCGGTTCTAGGCGCTTCAGTCCGGAACCGCGCTGCTGCTACGGTCGCAGGTTCGAATCCTGCCTCGGGCGTGGATGTGTGTGATGCCCTTAGGTTAGTTAGGCTTAAGTAGTTCTAAGTCTAGGGGACTAATGACGTCAGATGTTAAATCCCATAGTGCTTAGAGCCATTTGAACCATTTGTTAATACATTATCCCACTGTGAGACAAGACGGTCAATGCCTTCATGGAAAGATGTTTCCGGTTGCCTACGGAACCAGGACTGTACCAACGCGAGCACCTCCTTGCCCGAAGCAAATCGACGGCCACGAATGTCTTTCTTCATATGTTGGTACGACTGTTTCGACTGCGCTGTAGAAGCTTCGCTGGGAAGCCCTTACGACTTCCATACAGTCCTGATCTCTCCCCAAGCTATTTCCATGTTTCTGGAGCCCCGAAGAAAGACATTCGTGGTCGTCGGTTTACTTCGAAGAAGTGCACGACTGGGTACAATCATTGTTCCGTAGGCAACCGCCAACATTTTTTCCATGAAGGTATTGACAGTCTTGTCTCACAGTGGGATGAATGAATTAACATTTACGGCGATTACTAGTGAAATAGTAAACAGTTCACTTACTTTTTTCTATCTGTCTTCTTTTCATTGGACTGCTCCTTATACATAAATGATATGACGGACAGGGTTCGCAGCAATCTGTCGCTGTTTGCTGATGATGCTGCTGTGCACGGGAAGGTGTCGTCCTTGGGCGATACAGGATGACTTAGACAACACTGCTAGTCGTTGTGATGAATGGGAGCTTGCTCTAAATGTAGACCACTGAAAATTAATGCAGATAAGTAGGAGAAACAATCCCTTATCGTTAGAATACAATTTTAATACATTTACGTCGATTAAGTATCTAGGCGTAACGTTGCAAAGCGATATGAAATGGAACGAGCACGTAAGGACGGTAGTAGGGATGGCGAACGGTCGACTTAAGTTTACTGGGGGAATTAATGAAAGTGGTTCATCTGGAAGCAGACCGCGTATGAAACAATAGTACGACCCTTTCTTGACTACTACTCGAGTGTTTGGTTTCTCCAGCAAGTCGGATTAAAGGTAAACATCGACGCAATTTAGAGGTGCGCTGTTAGGTTTGTTACAGTAGGTTTTGTCAACACGCGATCGTTATGGAGATGTTTCGTGAATTCATGTGGGAATCTCTGAAGCGAAGGGAACTGGCATTTGAAGCTGACTGCAGAACAGTTCTGCTGCCGCCAACGTAGGCCTACATTTCGCGTAAGGACCACAAATGTAAGAGAAATTAGGGTTCGTGCGGAGACACGTGAATAGTTCCTTTTCCCTCCTTTTATTTCCAAGTGGGACAAGAGAGGAAATGATTAGTAGTGAAACAAGGTACACATCGTGGCTTGTACGAAGATGAACATTCAGATGAAGTAATCCGTTGCGCGACTTTTCCCTGAAAGTACCTTTGGGTGCTTGCAGTAGAATAGATTTGCCGGCCGGGGTGGCCGAGCGGTTCTAGGCGCTACAGTCTGGAACCGCGCGACCGCTACGGTCGCAGGTTCGAATCCTGCCTCGGGCAGTATTGACCATTCCTCTGCTGCAACAATTTACATGTAAAAGTGACATAGTAAGTCTAACAGAAAACCTAATTGTATGTTCATCACTTCTGAAATTAAAAACACTCTGTCAACTTTATCAAATTTTTGTATGCTTCTAGTAGTATCATTCACGCTAAAATCATGTACTCCCCAAATACTTCGGGACGGTTCATTATAGCTGGTTCAACATTCAACAGAATGAAACAATCATAACCATCTATGAGAGAAACCAAGAGGTAAGAGGACGACAGTGAAACAAAGATGCAGAACAACGATATTAAAGGAGGTTAGAGTTTAGCGTTGCCTCTACGTCGACATCACTAGAAACGGAGCAGTATGTCGGTTGTGCTAGGAAATCGACCTTGGCTTCTTAATGGCACCCCACATATCCTGAACACGATTACATTTTGTGTGGCCACGGCGCCACCGCTTTCGATCTGGAGCTTCAACGACAATAGTAATCTGAATTATTACTCGCTTGAGTTGTCATGTTGCGCCGACTGACTGATACTGATATACCACTTACGCGTTTTTCGAAGCAGAAAATAATGCCTATGAAAAAAAGTTACTTCTACAAGGTGTGTGGCGGTCACTCATAGAGCTATTTCCATCTGCTCTTTTTGACTGTGCGGAACGGCTATGAGTCTAATATGCTGCGCACTTTCTGCCCTCCCGAACAACCTGATAATTACCAGCTAACTCCTTTTTCTGTCTTAACGTGTAGAAGAGAAGTGGGCGGTAAAGGAACACGTGTGCATTAAGATGGTTCTGCCTTCCAAGCTTCTTCACGTACTAGGGAAATTTCACGTCAGCACTGAACGTAGCATACGAGGCGGCTTCTGTGAGCTTTCCCAGCATTCGTTTTCACTGTTTACAGAAGTTGCAGACGACAGTCCGTTTTTAATCACGTTCGGTCAGAAGTAACCGTTCATTATCGAGAAGGCGAAACAGCTTGAGAGAGTCTTTTGTCACAGAAGTAATGGGAAAGCTGACTGTAAACTGTAATCAGAAATTACCAGCGAACTGTGTCTGTTTGGAACAACGGCCGAGTCGCCATAATAACACACAGACTGCTGCGTTCCCATGCGTCTTGATTACATCTGCCATTATAATCATGCACGCTATTTTAAGGGGCTACAACATGTTACTTATTATGGAAGCATTTCCTTGCAGGATAACAATCCTTAACTGTTGATTTTATGAATACATCGCAGATTTAGAAGACATTCGCTCTAATATCCAGTTCTCCCCTTTTATTTCACTAGGTAATCCTTATACCAACAGAAATCTGCAGCTACAATACGAACATCTTTTTTCGCCCAAGGATTACTTTTCTCTTAAATATAGGGGAACAGGTCAAATGTTTGTTAACAGTGTTCAGCGGCTATTTCTACATCCACACTCTCCACAACTTGCCGCAAAACAGGTTTAATGCCTATTTTAACAGAGATAAGTTGCAGCTCCAAATATTTTTATTGTGTTTTCAAAACATTTACGATTTTTCGTTTTTAGGAGGTGTTAGAATCTTTTTCATGCAATAAATGTCATATACAAGGCTTTCCGTCACCGTAAATAGTTTTATCACAATATTAAATTTTAAAAAAAGACAAAGCCAATAAGCTGGCTCGGCTAAGTGAAATAGAACGATACAGGCAGCTAAACAAAGTTACTTTCAACTGTTATACTGTAGATTGACCTTTTTACCTTTTTGCGTGTGTGTGTGTTGTGTGTGTGTGTGTGTGTGTGTGTGTGTGTGTGTGTGTGTGTTCAAATGGTTAGAATGGCTCTGAGGACTATGGGACTTAACTTCTGAGGTCATCAGTCCCCTAGAACTTAGAACTACTTAAACCTAACTAACCTAAGGACATCACACACACCGATGCCCGAGGCAGGATTCTAACCTGCGACCGTAGCGAGTGTGTGAGTGAATGTGGTGTGTGGTGTGTGTGGTGTGTGTGTGTGTGTGTGTGTGTGTGTGTGTGTGTCTTTGTGTGTGTCATGTGAAACTTCTTGATTGCTACGCTCTACCAGGCAATGTCAAAAGGTAATCAATTTTCACTAGTGGCTGGTCAAGTTTTATTGTATCGTAATTCTTAAATGCTAATGTACACTGGGGTGACAAAAGTCAGCCGGCCGGCGTGGCCGAGCGGTTCTAGGCGCTTCATTCCGGAACCGCGCTGTTGCTACAGTCACAGGTTCGAATCCTGCCTAGGGCATGGATGTGTGTGATGTCCTTAGGTTCGTTAGGTTTAAGTAGTTCTAAGTTCTAGGGGACTGGTGACCTCAAATGTTAAGTCCCATAGTGCTCAGAGCCATTTGAACCATTTGACAAAAGCCATGGGACACATACACAGATGGCGGTAGTGCCGCGTACACAAAGTTTAAAAAGGGCAATGCCTTGGCGGAGCTGTCATTTGTACTCAGGTGAGTCACGTGAAAGGATTTCCGACGTGATTGTGGCCGCACAATGGGAATTAGCGGACTTGGAACGCGGAATGGTATTTGAAGCTCGATGCATGGGACATTCAATTTCTGAAATCGTTAGGCAATTCAACATTTCCAGATACACAGTATCAAGAGCGTGTCGTGAATGCCAGATTTCAAGCATTACCTCTCACCACGGACAAGGCAGCGACTGAAGGACTTCAGTTAACGTCCGAGAGCAGTGGCATTTGCGTAGAGATGTGAGTGCTAACAGACACGCAACACTACGTGAAATAACAGCAGAAATCAATACTTTGGGACAATGCGGCGAAATTTGGCGTCAATGGGCTACGGCAGCAGATAACCGATGCCACGACATCGCCTGCAGCGCCTCTCCAGGGCTCGTGACAAGGTCGGTTGGACTATGTACGACTGGAAAACCGTGGCCTGCTCAGGTAAGTCCCGATTTCAGTTGGTAAGTGCTGACGGTAGGGCTAGCATGTGTCGCAGACCTCACGAAGCCATGGACCCAAGTTGTCAACAAGGCACTGTACTCGCTGGTGATGGCTCCATAATGGTGTGGACTGTGTTTACATGGAATGGGTTGGGTCCTCCGCTCCAAGTGAATCGATCATTGACTGAAAATGGTTGTGCTCGACTACTTGGAGACAATTTGCAGCCAGCCATAAACTTCACACTCCCAAGCAACGATACAATTTTTATGGGTGACAGTGCGTCCTGTCACCAGGCCACAGCCGTTCGCGATTGGTTTGAAGAATATTCTGCACAGTCCGAGCGAATTTTTTGGCCACCCAGATCGCCAGACGTTAACCCCATCAAAAATTTATGGGGATAATCGAGGGGTCAGTTCGTGCACAAAATCCTGCACCGGCAACATTTCCGCTATTATGGGCGGCTATACAGGCGGCATGGCTCAGTATTTCTGCAGGAGACTTGCAACGACTTGGTGAGTCCATGCCATGCGTTGCTGCATTACGCCGGGCAAAAGGCGGTGCGACATGATATTAGCAGCTGTCCCACGGCTCCTTACCTCATTGTATCTTTTATGTTTTATGACATTATTTTTTGACAATAAGCAGGATATACATAAGCATAGCGGTTGAATAACGAGTTACATTGTCAGAATCATCGTCAATGATACTCCGCAACGATTCCACAACGATGAAGCGATTTGAAGAAACTACGAACAACATTAACCTGACAACAGTTTCTCGGAAAGACGAGAGGAAGGAAACGTTTATGTTTATCTGTTTATCTTCCAGTCGATATCAATAGCATTAAAGAAACAGGGGAGGGTGAGTGGGAGAGTGTGCCGTATTTTTGCTCATGGGACCATCCCGGATTTCACTTAGAGTTACTTCTGGAAACGTTGGAAAACGTAAATCACGTTAACCGGAAGATGATTTCAACCCAGTTCCTCCAGAGTACAATTCTCGTGTCGGTCTGCTGCTCTTCTGAGCTAGGTCTGTCCAGCTTGTTACCGCTTACCAACAACGTATTGAGAGCGAATAACAATGCTGGTTATTCCTTTCGCCGTTGTTTGTGTTTCAACACGGTGACAGTTGTGAAAAGTGAACGTAAATACTGTCAAATTAGTCATAACAGACTAAGCCTTTCTTTTCATGTGTAACTTTCAGTAAGGTGGGAGTCAGAAAGCTTTCATACTCAGACTCTTCGTAATTGTGCACGCAAAACCATATTAGTGGGAACATCCTTTCTTTTCTTTACAAGTGAGTTGCTATCTGACTGATCTTGAAGCTCTGCTGCACACAAAGTTGCAGAGATATTTGTTAAATAATGGAGTTCAGTTGCTCACCGAACTGTATCATCGTACCGTTGTATGACCGGAGATCTCATCTGAAGACTTCTTCCGTTCTTCATTAAAAGCGAACCAGCGTTCCATCTTGAACGAAATCACATTCTACTAGATGTCCGCAGCTCGTGGTCTAGTGGCGCTGGCACGGTAGCTCAGCGTGTTTGGTCGTAAAGTTAGCGGCCCTCTGTAATAAAAAAGCTGATTGAATGGATCAACGCTGAACTTGAACGGGTGTCATAGGACGTCCACGCCGGACGACAGCAACTAAATGAGAAAAAAGGTCAGCGCTGCTACCTCTGGATCACGAGGTCCCGGGTTCGATTCACGGCCGGGTTGGGGATTTTTTTCGCCCTCGTACTGGATGATCATGTTATCCTCATCATCATCATTCCGGAAATGGCGAGAGTGGAAAGTGGCAAGATTGGGAATTCGGATGGTCTCTGATAACCACGCCGTTGAGCTCTCCACAAACCAAAATCATCATCACCACTCTGCGGGACTTGTCATCCTGTTAAGCGCATTTTATTTCTGGTCAAAATTGCTGTACGCCCTCCATTAAAACATCCTACGCTAGTCCATACCTTATGGA
Organism: Schistocerca piceifrons; assembly: GCF_021461385.2. NCBI lineage: Eukaryota > Metazoa > Arthropoda > Insecta > Orthoptera > Acrididae > Schistocerca > Schistocerca piceifrons. Next base: position 805,544,757 of record NC_060138.1, read on the forward strand.
CTACGGATGTAAATGGGGCTGGGACTACCTTGCAAGTTACTAAATCAAGAACATGAATCTAATAAGCTTCTATTAAGATGCGAGTGCTGTAGGTTGTATAGTACTTAGCTTTGGTTCCCATTTTCTAGGATTTAGTTGCACACCTCAATATTCAAAGAACTTGGTCGAGAATGGAAAGATCACCAAATGATAAAGTTTATTTGCGGTCGAAATTGGAGAACGGTTGTGAACTTGAAAGAGGTTGTGAATGAATTCGTAGAATAAACTATTCTTCCAACAGCTTAGGCCTCCTTCACTTTTTCAGTAACTGATGGTCGATAATATGCGGGGTGAAGGAGCTAAGATAGTCCACCCCAAATATATCCAGAATGAATAAATATATCGAGGTGCTGTTTTCATCAAATTATAACGGACAATATGGCGAATTTACTGACGTTCTCAAATAATTTTTATCGTTTATAGTTGCCGAATTACGGCACTGACTTTGTCATTTTTAATGGGACAATATGCTTTTATCTGTGGTATTTGGAAGATACTTCTAAGAGAATTTCAACGACGTACCTCGTATGGGACTCGATCAAATGGTATCAGGATAATAGTGCCGCAATCCATTGTTCCACCCTCACGAGAAGAGGTTCCGTAAACGTCTGCCCTATTACGGTAAATGTAAGCTAACACGTGTCTCACGTGCGGATCGTGTATTTATTATGTGGCTGTCATAACAAATGCTCAAAAATTTGACCCTGAGCATTGCTATAGGCTATTAAGTGGTTATGGAGAAACAATAATACAGGTTGAATTTCACGTGGATTAACGACCAAAACAGGCCCGTGTTATAAGGCACTATTTTCATGCCTTCGGGAGTTGTCGGTGTTTCCTGATAGACGCCTTGTTTTAATTTCCTGCCAGCCGGTGTGGGCGAGCGGTTCTAGTCGCTTCAGTCTGGAACCGCGCGACCGCTACGGTCGCAGGTTCGAATCCTGTTTCGGGCATGGATGTGTGTGGTGTCCGTAGGTTAGTTCGGTTTAAGTAGTTCTAAGTGCTAGGGGACTGATGACCTCAGATGTTAAGTCCCATAGTGCTCAGAGCCATTTGCATTTAATTTCCGCTACAGGAAAAGGTTTATAGTTGTTAACCCTGGTGAGCGTGAAGAAAATTTTACGTTTCCTGAACGGCCGTTAAATTACTCTCTAAATGTCCTCTAAATGGAATGGGAGGGACATTCGTCATGTTGGCACCACACTGTCTGCCGTTTGTCCAGCATACAACCGCACTGCTGCTTTAATAGTTTGGTGACATTCGCCATAAACGATATTTACGTTTTCGACTGGCGTATACATTTTGAATCTCTGACTAACTTTACGAGCAACTTATCTGACTGCTACAACAGCAGAACGCAATCTGATGGGCTTCAAGCACACAGGCAAATACATGAACCATACCTGAGTTGTGTGCTCGCTTACATTTGGTATAATAGGTCAGACGTTTGTGGAACGTCTTTCCTGTCCGGGGGACTGTGGTTTCCTGCTCTGTTATATTGATATTATTTGATCAAGTTCCATACAAGTTATCTCGCTGAAGTACTCCTAGAAGCATCTTGCAAATTCGACGACTATAAACGATGAAAAGTACTTGCGAAAGTCTGGAAATTCGCCATTTTGTCCGCTGTAACTTGGCGAAAACCGCAGCTGGATTTATTTATTAATTCTGGATTTATCTGAGTTGGCCTGTTTTAGCTGCTTGACCCGTCATGCGCATTTGCTCTGGTGTTTCGGCAGATATTTGCAATTCTGTTTTCACAATGTATAGCTGGAGACATCGAGTATAGGCTTATGTGTCAGGAAGTTCTTGGTTTGAAATGTGGCGCTACAGAAGAAGTCTGAAGACTAGATCACGTAACTAATGAGAAGGCATCGAATAGAATTCTGGAGAAAATAACCTTGTGGCACATCCTGACTAGATCGGTTGACAGGAATCTAGATATATATAAAGATCACCAATTTAGTACTGAAGGGAAGTGAGGAGCGTAAAAATTGCAGTGGGAGACTAAGAGATGAATACAATAATCAGAATCAGAAAGATGTAGGCTGCAGTAGGTACTCAGACATGAGGAGGTATGATGGAGAGCTGCATCAAACCGGTCTTTGGACTGAAGACCACATCAGTGGGAGTTAGCCCAAAATAATGTGACGTCCAATGTCAACAGGAAGCGTTGGTTTGTTTCCCTTTACAAAAAAAATTATTTTTAAAGAGTAATTTTAAGTGCGCATTCGATAAGTAGTCCCAAATTAGTCTAGTGCAATAGTAGTTTTAGCCATATGTTTTAACAAGGACAGTAAAACACGAAGAATGAAGGTGCATTTACGCCTATGCGCCTTACGCCTAGTCGCCGTGCGACTGCGCTTTCCCCATATGCAAGTAGAGGCACGCATGTAGGTTGCATGCCTCTTCCACGACATGTGCTACAGAGTGATTCCATCAGTGTTCACATTGGGCGTCTCTACATCCGATCCGTGTGAGACAAGCTATACCCGCACGGCGGGCGACTAGCCACTTGGCGCACAGGTGTAAACGTGCTGTAATCAGTATGTGCGCGCGGGCTCTTCTTCCCATGGTGGCACATTGGAGTGTAAATGTATAGTGCGAGAGGACTTACTGTCCTCCCCTTGTTTCCAGTCACAATAACTAGACAGAACACGTTGTCTGGTATAAGTGTTTATTACATTAAACTTTACAACTTGCACAGGCAGCGCGCCAACTGCGGCTCCTGGCTTAGCTGGAAGACATACACACCCGTCCGCTACGGGGTCTCGCAGCTACCTGCTCGGCCGTTACAACGGCTAATCCTACCTGCGTGCACAAAGGACCTGCGAGATCCACTTCCACACATAGGTTGCAAATTCTTCCGACAGGGAACAGACTATACTGGACAGTCTGACCTGTCCAGTTTGAAGCTGCCACTAGATGGCATTTGGAGTGAGTAGCAGAGTCCAAACACAGTAAATCACAAGCGCGTGAGTAGCAATGCTGCTTGGCGGTAGGAGCAGTTGGTCAGTGCGGAACACAAGTCGCTGTTGGATATTGTGCGTGTTTTTTAATGATTCTGTGAAAACATACTGCTAAACCGAATAGCGCACTAGACTAACTTGGGACCGCTGTATCGAATGGGCGCGTACAACTACGTTTTAAAAATCATTTTGGTTGTAACGCGATCAATCCGATGCTTTCCTTCGACGCTGGGCATCGCATGAAAGGCGTGATGAGCAGTAATTGCCGAACTGCAAAAACGAATCTGCCGAACCTGTATATCAATTTAATTCCGCACTCACGACAGCCGGGCAGGTGGTTGTAGAACTTTTCAGCCATATACCCCAGTGGGCTGGGAAATGGGCAGAGGGATCCCTAATTGAGTATATATTGGAGGCGATAGCCAGACCCTTCATTCTTATGAAAACAAAGGGAAAGCCCCCGAAAACGTTGTTCGGAACCGGAGCCTTCAGACTATTTTGGAGCATTCAGACTGTTTTAATTTATTCCTGAGATGAAATTGTCCGTTGTACCGGACGAAAATAAATATGTTGTCTTGTTTATGTACGAATGGGCTTTGTGCTATGCATCTGATATATATGTGCAGCGCGTTGTGGTTGACCTCCTCGTATAACTCAGCGCACAGTGGGTTGATCTTAGAGAAACGCTGTCGAATTACTCGTCGGATTAATGACTGTTTGATGCACCAGTCAATACGACCACGGATTAAAAGCGGTCTTCCACATTCACCTAGGTACATACTGAGTCGGTGTTCTAAAAAAATGGTTCAAATGGCTCTGAGCACTATGGGACTTAACAGCTGTGGTCATCAGTCCCCTAGAACTTAGAACTACTTAAACCTAACTAACCTAAGGACATCACACACATCCATGCCCGAGGCAGGATTCGAACCTGCGACCGTAGCAGTCGCGCCGTTCCGGACTGCGCGCCTAGAACCGCGAGACCACCGCGGCCGGCAGTCGGTGTTCTATCCCCACCTCATAAACCCAATATAAAAAACTGAAATATGATTACACCGCAGCACAATGTGCTCTCGATTTACACGTAAGATTATCCTCGCTAGCAGCGTCTGACGAATGGCGCTAGTAGCTGTCTTGAATTGACACAAGAGAAACTTTTCCGAGAGTCACAATGTGTTGCTGAACTTGAACTTACGCTAACTATCGTACATGATGAACCAATGAAAATACAACACACTATGTTATGTTATGTTGCAAATAGATTATCGAGGGACGTGACCCTAGGCCGCCACATTGCACATTATTCTTATCTGTCTTCTTTTACGGGATTTCCCCCTGGAGTTAGGCATTCCCTACCTCCACAGGCCTCATTCGTTCCAGTCATCCGGTCTGATATCTATCTTCCATTGTTTCCTGTAAATATTTTTCCCCATCTTAGCGCTGGCCTTCCTCTCCTCCTTCTTCCGGGTAGCTGCTTAAAATCTTCCGTGGCCATCTATGGCTAGATATTCTGTGTACGTGTCATAACACTACAGCGCTCTATTCTCCAAAACTTTTGTTATAGAGCACGTTGTCTCCGTAGCTCCTCATTTCCATTCCAATCTTGCCTCTTTAACTGGAGACATCTTCTCATATAGCCCATTCCCACCGTTCCAATTTTGTCCATAAGTTTCCTTAAATGAGGGTGCATACCATCTCCATACAGAACAATGAAATATTCTCCTCTTAGTGTCCTGCCGAATGTTATAAACTCATATTTTCCCACCCACATCTTCAGTAGCCCTCTTTCCCATTGCTATTCTGGAACCTGTACGCGCCATCCAAGCCCTGTTTGACTCAATGCCCAGACGTATCAAGGCCGTTATTACGCCCATAGTTGGTTGTTCTGGGTGCTGATTTCTCAGGATCTATGCACCCAAATTGCGTGAAAATGTAATCACATGTCAGTTCTAGTGTAATATATTTGTCCAATGAATACCCGTTTGTCATCTGCATTTCTTCTTGGTGTAACAATTTTAATGGCCAGTAGCTTATATATATTTTCATTCTAACGAGGTGCATGATATAACGATATGTATATAACGATATTAGTATATACAATGAAATATATATATATATATATATATATATATATATATATATATATATATACAGGGTGAGTCACCTAACGTTGTTGTTGTTGTTGTGGTCTTCAGTCCTGAGACTGGTTTGATGCAGCTCTCCATGCTACTCTATCCTGTGCAAGCTTCTTCATCTCCCAGTACCTACTGCAACCCGCATCCTTCTGAATCTGCTTAGTGTATTCATCTCTTGGTCTCCCTCTACGATTTTTACCCTCCACGCTGCCCTCCAATGCTAAATTTGTGATCTCTTGATGCCTCAAAACATGTCCTACCAACCGATCCCTTCTTCTAGTCAAGTTGTGCCACAAACTTCTCTTCTCCCCTATCCTATTCAATACCTCCTCATTAGTTACGTGATCTACCCGCCTTATCTTCAGCATTCTTCTGTAGCACCACATTTCGAAAGCTTCTATTCTCTTCTTGTCCAAACTAGTTATCGTCCATGTTTCACTTCCATACATAGCTACACTCCATACAAATACTTTCAGAAACGACTTCCTGACACTTAAATCTATACTCGATGTTAACAAATTTCTCTTCTTGAGAAACGCTTTCCTTGCCATTGCCAGTCTACATTTTATATCCTCTCTACTTCGACCATCATCGGTTATTTTACTCCCTAAATAGCAAAACTCCTTTACTACTTTAAGTGTCTCATTTCCTAATCTAATTCCCTCAGCATCACCCGACTTAATTTGACTACATTCCATTATCCTCGTTTTGCTTTTGTTGATATTCATCTTATATCCTCCTTTCAAGACACTGTCCATTCCGTTCAACTGCTCTTCCAAGTCCTTTGCTGTCTCTGACAGAATTACAACGTCATCGGCGAACCTCAAAGTTTTTACTTCTTCTCCATGAATTTTAATACCTACTCCGATTTTTTCTTTTGTTTCCTTTACTGCTTGCTCAATATACAGATTGAATAACATCGGGGAGAGGCTACAACCCTGTCTCACTCCTTTCCCAACCACTGCTTCCCTTTCATGCCCGTCGACTCTTATAACTGCCATCTGGTTTCAGTACAAATTGTAAATAGCCTTTCGCTCCCTAACGTTACCGCTGGATATATTTCGTAAACCACATCAAATACTGACGAACCGATTCCACAGACCGAACGTGAGGAGAGGGGCTAGTGTAATTGGTTCATGCAATTGTTGTGGTCTTCAGTCCTGAGACTGGTTTGATGCAGCTCTCCATGCTACTCTATCCTGTGCAAGCTTTTTCATCTCCCAATACCTACTGCAACCTACATCCTTCTGAATCTGCTTAGTGTATTCATCTCTTGGTCTCCCCCTACGATTTTTACCCTCCACGCTGCCCTCCAATACTAAATTGGTGATCCCTTGATGCCTCAGAACATGTCCTACCAACCGATCCTTTCTTCTGGTCAAGTTGTGCCACAAACTTCTCTTCTCCCCAATCCTATTCAATACTTCCTCATTAGTTATGTGATCTACCCATCTAATCTTCAGCATTCTTCTGTAGCACCACATTTCGAAAGCTTCTATTCTCTTCTTGTCCAAACTATTTATCGTCCATGTTTCACTTCAATACATGGCTACACTCCATACGACTACTTTCAGAAATGACTTCCTGACACTTAAATCAATACTGGATGTTAACAAATTTCTCTTCTTCAGAAACGCTTTCCTTGCCATTGCCAGCCTACATTTTATATCCTCTCTACTTCGACCATCATCAGTTATTTTGCCCCCCAAATAGCAAAACTCCTTTACTACTTTAAGTGCCTCATTTCCTAATCTAATTCCCTCAGCATCACCCGACTTAATTAGACTACATTCCATTATCCTTGTTTTGCTTTTGTTGATGTTCATCTTATATCCTCCTTTCAAGACACTGTCCATTCCATTCAACTGCTCTTCCAAGTCCTCTGCTGTCTCTGACAGAATTACAATGTCATCGGCGAACCTCAAAGTTTTTATTTCTTCTCCATGAATTTTAATACCTACTCCGAATTTTTCTTTTGTTTCCTTTACTGCTTGCTCAATATACAGATTGAACAACATCGGGGACAGGCTACAACCCTGTCTTACTCCCTTCCCAACCACTGCTTCCCTTTCATGTCCCTCGACTCTTATAACTGCCATCTGGTTTCTGTACAAATTGTAAATAGCCTTTCGCTCCCTGTATTTTACCCCTGCCACCTTTAGAATTTGAAAGAGAGTATTCCAGTCAACATTGTCAAAAGCTTTCTCTAAGTCTACAAATGCTAGAAACGTAGGTTTGCCTTTCCTTAATCTTTCTTCTAAGATAAGTCGTAAGGTCAGTATTGCCTCACGTGTTCCAGTGTTTCTACGGAATCCAAACTGATCTTCCCCGAGGTTGGCTTCTACTAGTTTTTCCATTCGTCTGTAAAGAATTCGTGTTAGTATTTTGCAGCTGTGACTTATTAAGCTGATAGTTCGGTAATTTTCACATCTGTCAACACCTGCTTTCTTTGGGATTGGAATTATTATATTCTTCTTGAAGTCTGAGGGTATTTCGCCTGTTTCATACATCTTGCTCACCAGATGGTAGAGTTTTGTCAGGACTGGCTCTCCCACGGCGGTCAGTAGTTCCAATGGAATATTGTCTACTCCGGGGGCCTTGTTTCGACTCAGGTCTTTCAGTGCTCTGTCAAACTCTTCACGCAGTATCGTATCTCCAATTTCATCTTCATCTACATCCTTTTCCATTTCCATAATATTGTCCTCAAGTACATCGCCCTTGTATAGACCCTCTATATACTCCTTCCACCTTTCTGCTTTCCCTTCTTTGCTTAGAACTGGGTTTCCATCTGAACTCTTGATATTCATACAAGTCGTTCTCTTATCTCCAAAGGTCTCTTTAATTTTCCTGTAGGCGGTATCTATCTTACCCCTAGTGAGATAGGCCTCTACATCCTTACATTTGTCCTCCAGCCATTCCTGCTTAGCCATTTTGCACTTCCTGTCGATCTCATTTTTGAGACGTTTGTATTCCTTTTTGCCTGTTTCACTTACTGCATTTTTATATTTTCTCCTTTCATCAATTAAATTCAATATTTCTTCTGTTACCCAAGGATTTCTACTAGCCCTCGTCTTTATACCTACTTGATCCTCTGCTGCCTTCACTACTTCATCCCTCAAAGCTACCCATTCTTCTTCTACTGTATTTATTTCCCCCATTCCTGTCAATTGCTCCCTTATGCTCTCCCTGAATCTCTGTACAACCTCTGGTTCTTTTAGTTTATCCAGGTCCCATCTCCTTAAATTCCCACCTTTTTGCAGTTTCTTCAGTTTTAATCTACAGGTCATAACCAATAGATTGTGGTCAGAGTCCACATCTGCCCCTGGAAATGTCTTACAATTTAAAACCTGGTTCCTAAATCTCTGTCTTACCATTATATAATCTATCTGATACCTTTTAGTATCTCCAGGGTTCTTCCATGTATACAACCTTCTTTCATGATTCTTAAACCAAGTGTTAGTTATGATTATGTTGTGCTCTGTGCAAAATTCTACCAGGCGGCTTCCTCTTTCATTTCTGTCCCCCAATCCATATTCACCTACTATGTTTCCTTCTCTCCCTTTTCCTACACTCGAATTCCAGTCACCCATGACTATTAAATTTTCGTCTCCCTTCACAATCTGAATAATTTCTTTTATTTCATCATACATTTCTTCAATTTCTTCGTCATCTGCAGAGCTAGTTGGCATATAAACTTGTACTACTGTAGTAGGTGTGGGCTTCGTATCTATCTTGGCCACAATAATGCGTTCACTATGCTGTTTGTAGTAGCTTACCCGCATTCCTATTTTCCTATTCATTATTAAACCTACTCCTGCATTACCCCTATTTGATTTTGTGTTTATAATCCTGTAGTCACCTGACCAGAAGTCTTGTTCCTCCTGCCACCGAACTTCACTAATTCCCACTATATCTAACTTCAACCTATCCATTTCCCTTTTTAAATTTTCTAACCTACCTGCCCGATTAAGGGATCTGACATTCCACGCTCCGATCCGTAGAATGCCAGTTTTCTTTCTCCTGATAACGACATCCTCCTGAGTAGTCCCCGCCCGGAGATCCGAATGGGGGACTATTTTACCTCCGGAATATTTTACCCAAGAGGACGCCATCATCATGTAATCATACAGTAAAGCTGCATGCCCTCGGGAAAAATTACGGCTGTAGTTTCCCCTTGCTTTCAGCCGTTCGCAGTACCAGCACAGCAAGGCCGTTTTGGTTATTGTTACAAGGCCAGATCAGTCAATCATCCAGACTGTTGCCCTTGCAACTACTGAAAAGGCTGCTGCCCCTCTTCAGGAACCACACGTTTGTCTGGCCTCTCAACAGATACCCCTCCGTTGTGGTTGCACCTACGGTACGGCTATCTGTATCGCTGAGGCACGCAAGCCTCCCCACCAACGGCAAGGTCCATGGTTCATGGGGGGGGGGGGGGGTTCATGCAAACCATACGAAAATGCACGGAAGTATGTTTTTTAACACAAACCTACATTTTTTTTATATGGAACCACGTTAGTTTTGTTAGCACATGTGAACATATAAACAAATACGTAATCAATGTCGTTTGTTGCATTGTAAAATGTTAATTACATCCGGAGATATTGTAACCTTAAGTTGACGCTTGAACCTCCGACGTTCAGTTGCGTGTTGTAACAAACACGGGCCACGGTCGGCGAGTAGCATCTGCAGGGACATGTTTACGATGACGACCGTGTTTACGAGTGTGGCTGCAGTGCACTGTTGTGGTTTGGTCTAGCTGTCGCAGTGTCCGCATGTAGCGCTTGCTGCTATTGTTATTCTGCATTCGTCTCCGCAGGCAGACCAACTGTAGTACACCGTGTTACCACACGCCTGTGACAGTGTAGTGTTGTAGGAACTGTGACCATGGTGTATTCGAACTCTGAAAAGGCGGAGATGATACTCATCTATGGCGAGTGTCGACGAAATGCAGCTGAAGCCTGCAGGGTGTATGCAGAACGGTACCCGGACATAGAGCACCAGCGTGCCGCACATTGCAAAACATCTACCGCCAATTGTATGCAACAGGTATGGTCGTAGCACGTAAACGGGTCCGTAACAGGCCCGTCGTACGAGAAGCGGGTGCAGTTGGTGTGTTAGCTGCTGTTGCCATGAACCCACACATGAGTACACGGGACATTGCGAGAGCCGGTGGACTGACCCAAAGTAGTGTCATGCGCATACTGCATCGTCACCGCTTTCACCCGTTTTATGTGTCGCTACATCAGCAATTACATGGTGATGACTTTAATCATCGAGTGCAATTCTGTCAATGGGCATTAACAGAGAATGCGTTGCAGTTCTACCTGTTTATCGATGAAGCGGGTTTCACGAACCACGGGGCAGTGAATCTACGGAACATGCATTAGTGGTTCGTGGACAATCCTCGCTGGCTCAGACAGGTAGAGCGACAGCGGCCGTGGACTGTAAATGTATGGTGCGGAATCATTGGCGACCACCTCATTGGTCTTCACTTCATTGCAGGGGCCCAAACAGCTGCAACATACATCGCGTTTCTACATAATGATCTGCCAACGTTGTTCGAAAATGTCCCGCTGGAAACGCGTCGACGTATGTGGTATCAGCATGATGGTACACCTGCACATTCCGCAATTACCACTAGGCTGACCCTTGACAGGATGCTCGACGGGCGTTTCGTAGGACGTGGAGGACGCATAAATTGGCCAGCCCGTTCTCCTGATCTTACACCTCTGGACTTCTTTCCGTGGGGTACGTTAAAGGGGAATGAGTACCGTGTTGTGCCTACAACCCCAGAGGATATGAAACAACGTATTGTGGCAGCCTGCTGCGACATTACACCAGATGTACTGCGGCGTGTACGACATTCATTACGCCAGAGATTGCAATTGTGTGCAGCAAATGATGGCCACCTTATTGAACATCTATTGGCCTGACATGTCGGGACACACTCTATTCCACTCCGTAATTGGAAACGGAAACCACGTGTGTACGTGTACCTCACCCTTCATGGTAATGTACATGTGCGTCAGTGAAAAAGACCAATAAAAAGGTATTAGCATGTGGACGTAATGTGCTGTTCCAGTCTCTTCTGTACCTAAGGTCCATCACCGTTCCCTTTGGATCCCTACGTAATTCGGTGCTCTCCGATACACACGATCGAACAACGGAGGAGTGGTACTCAAGCGTCAACTTGCGCAATTTGTCTGCTACCGAAGTGCGGATTAGCCGCGACAGCAGCTAAAACACCTACTTGGGCCTCATCATTTGTTGCAGGTCGTGGTTGACGTTTCACATGTGGCTGAACACTTCCTGTTTCCTTAAATAACGTAACCATCCGGCGAACGGTCCGGACACTTGGATGATGTCGTCCATGATACCGAGCAGCATACACAGCACACGCCCGTCGGGCATTTTGATCACAATAGCCATACATCAACACGATATCGACCTTTTCTGCAATTGGTAAACAGTGCATTTTAACACGGGTAATGTATCAGGAAGCAAATACCGTCCGCACTGGCGGAATGTTGCGTGATACCACGTACTTCTACGTTTGTGACTATTACAGTGCCATCTATCACAAAGCGAAAAAAGTGGTCCAACTAAAACATTCATATTTCTTTACGTACTTCACAAATATGTAATAAAAATGGGGGTTCCTATTTTAAAAAACGCAGTTGATATCCGTTTGACCTATGGCAGCGCCATCTAGCGGGCCAACTATAGCGCCATCTGGTTTCCCCCTTCAAGCAAGACTAGTTTCGTTCTTTGTAGTTTTTTCGTATGATACTTTTATCGTGAGATATTTGGGCTGGTCACTATCAATGGACCACCCTGTATACAATGAAATGAATACCTCTAGCTGCATACAGACGTTGATATAAGTCAACGGGGACAATTGAAAATGTGTGCCCCGACCGGGACTATAATCCGTTATATCCTAATTACATGGCAGACGCTCTATCCAGCTCAGCCACCGAAGACACAGAGGATAGTACGACTGCAGGTACTTAGCTCTGGCACGCCTCCCGCGAGACCCACATTCGGCACTTATTGTCCCGCACTATATTCTTAGTGCCCGTGCCCATTATACTCATTACTAGCAGCTTTACTGCCGATTTCCGTAAGCTTTCGGGCACTGTTTGTGCATCCGCACAGAAGAAGTTGTTCAAATGGCCAGTGAGCCAAAATGATATCCGTTCTTTCGGACAAGCAGTAAACATTCTACAAGGATGTTCTTGTGATAGATTATCATTAAAAAATATTTAAATATATCTTATCAATAGTGAAGCAGCGATCCTCATCACTCTCGCTGTGAGTACTGCCAAGGGACCGACGACAGTGCGATAGTTGATGCGTAAGGGACACACATATAGAAGACGCGAAGTGAGCGGAGAGAACTTCCGCGACGTGCACGTAATGTGGACATGTCCATCTGCAGCATTCGCATGAAATCTCTGGCTGTTAGAACCACCTTACGGGGGCTGGACAAAAATACGGAACCAGCGCGAGAAATGCATACATGGCGAGAAATGTGGATGGCAGCCAAGCCTGTAGGTGGCACAATCTCCTCAATATATTTCAAGTGCCAGTCGTGGTCAGGGAAGTGCCCTGTGTAGCTGTGAGTGCATCATGTCGGAGCTAATAGTAAGTGAAGCAGAACATAGGTGTGTTGTTGGTGCTGGTATGGTGGGGACTTCTGTTACCAAGATAGCCGGAGTGTTCGGTATTTGAAGAGGTATCGTATCGAAGATTTATACCGCACACTGGGAAAGCAGGAAAACATCATCCAGTACGCACTACAAAGGCAAAAGTTGGTGTTGAGTGGTTGTGACAGGTGGAGAGTATTGTGATAACAAGTAAGTTACAGCAAAACTGAATATTGCACTCGTGAACCCTGTCGGCGCCAAAACAACACCAACGGAGCTCAACAAGCAGGGCATTGCAGTGCGAATGGGAATCCCAGAACCACTAATCAATGACGCAAATGCCCGTAATCGGCCGAAGGTATAAAACATGGACTATGAGGCAATTGAAGAAAGTTGTTTGGTCGGATGAGTTGTGTTTCTTACTGTTTGCATCTTCTGACCGAGTTTACGTCCCGAAAGTGAAACACGCCGGTAGTTCGATGATGGTTTGGGCAGCTATAGAGTGGTATCTCATGGGCACCATGGTTATTCTGCAAGATCGCATTACTGTCAAGAATTACGTGACCATTTTGGGTAACCAAGTCCATCCCCGTTCAGAGATGATAAAGACCCTGTTCACAGCATCGCTCAGGACTGGTTTTGTGAGCACGAGGATGAATTGTCGCATCTCCCCTGACCACAACTGTCGCCAGATCTCAATATTACTGAATCTTTGTGGTCTACATTGGAGAGAAATGGGCGTGACAGCTGTCCATCATCGTTACGTGAACTCACCTCTATTCCGCAGGACGAATGATATAATATTCCCTTGAAAATCATACAGGAACTGTGTTTATCCATTCCGAGACGACAGCTGTCTTGAATGGTAACGGGTGTCCTACATCGTATAAAGCATGATAATGATTTTGGCGTTGGTGTATTTTTGTCCACCCTATGTAGCTTGTTTTTCGGCAGTGTGGCGCTGTTGCATATCCAGCCCCGTCGTGTGCCCAAATTGCCACTACTTGGCTTGTACTGGCTAAAGCCGTCAGCGCACGGACCGCAATCGAACGCTGAGTGTGCCAATTTTATGACGTCAAAAGATGGAAAAAGCACATTGGGGACTCTTTCTGAACGTGCAGAGCAGTATCTAACATGACAGGTATTCTGAAGGTGCGTTTGAACGTTGACCAATATGATGGAAGAACGGCAGCTACCTATGTCACATGCGCGCCATCTGTCTTCAGTACAGACTCGCGAGACGCCATATTGGCTTTCAGTTGAAGCCCATACGTACTGTGTATATGCAGTTTCTAAGGATCAGAAAAGTGATGATCTCTCTAAAACCGTCGTTAATTGAGTGATTTGTTGTGACAAAAGACTGGAAACGCCATATTGGTGGTTAGCAATTATTGTAACTAGGCTTCAAGGCAGCGGCATACTGAGGATCCGTTAGAATGTTCTTGGAACAGTTTGTTATAAGTAACTGCCAGTTAATAATATATCTACGATTTAAGCTTTCTGTATACTTAAGATGCAAAGAATGGCCGTTCAACAATCACGATCGGTATAGCGTAGTGAGTAGAGTTGCAGAACAGTAAGGTAACGGTTCGCGTGTTGCTGGTGTTTTCTAACAGGTTCTGATACTGTCTTATTAGTTTAATGAAATTATATTCTATAACATTCGATGTTCTGTGAATATAAGTGCGTTCTTTCTTGAGGAGTGAGGAAGTTTGATTGGATTAATCTACAAAACAGCTTGCACTACTGGCAGTAAGATATTTTGCACTCTTGTTTCAAGTTTATTATTTTACATGTTGTGAAGACTTCGCTGCAGTCAACAAGCAAGAATTTACATCGCACTATTTGTAATGAACCTTTGATAAGCCGATGTCCTTACTGACTGGATACTGAACTTTTCTTTTCGCCTTATAATACATCCATGGATACTGACGTTTTTATTTACGTATACTACAGACAGAACGACATGACTAGCATATGGACAAGGGGGCAAATGTGCCTTTTAATAGATCTAACGTAGCAGTTTTACGCCCGTCCTTTCATAAACAGTGTGATGTGCGAGCCAGATACAGTGTACAACTGCCGCTGGAGCGCGCTGCGATCGCGTATACCACAATGAGAACACGTACCGTATGCACAAGTCGCTGAGCGTTCACCAGGACGTTAAACTCGGTACACCCAACGTTGGCGTTCGATAGCACGTCCAAGAACGAGTGAGTTTGTGGCGTACTGAAAATGAAAATACCATAATCGGGATATTGCTCGTAATCTATGCCCTGAAGTTGCAGATTTCTTTGGAACCTAAGATAGGCTAGATCTTCATTGGAAGTTTTAGGCATAGATAATAACCTCAGAAAATAATTTGTTGAAGTGCAAAGGGTGGAGTATCTTATGTGCTTATGTATACTGTACTGGATCTTTGTTGTGTTAGGTTGTCATTAGTTGTCTACAAATTATCATTACTGCTAATCGGCGCTTTATTCCAGCGGGGTAGCGATTTTGTTGGTATGACCCGACAGGGTAGCCGAGAGCGCTAACGCGCTGCTTACTGGACTCGGGTAGGCACGCCGGCACCGGATCGACTCCGTACGGCGGATTAACGGCGAGGGCCGATGTGCCGGCCAGACTGGATGTGGTTTTTAGGCGGTTTTCCACATCCCGCTAGGTGAATACAGCGCTGGTCCCCATGTTCCGCCTCAGTTCACGTCTCGTAGACATCTGAACACATTTGCACTATTCCATGGATTCCACTCGACGCAGACTGTTGGGGTATATTACTTCCGTCCCGGGGGGTATAGGGTGGTGGCAGGAAGGGCGTCCGGCCACGCCTTACACATTAACATGCAAAATCCGATTAACGATGGCTGACCCTGCATAACTGCAGGGCAAGGCTCAAAGCGAAAGATAGATAGATAGATAGTGATTTTGTTAATATGAAGTGGTTTGCAAATGTGGTGTACGGTATTTATTTCCACTTCTAAGTGCTGAAGGTTATCAGAGTATCTTATGTTACACCTTATGCTAGTATTTCACTTGGGTGTTAAATGACAATCATTAAAGGTTAATTGTCGTACGTCTGCACAACTTTAAGGAAATGCAGCGAAGCACAGTGGTTTATAACTTGCTTATTATCTCGAGTATGTAACAGAACGTTTCTTCCATCATCTCACATATTCGTAAAACCCGTCTGGTTATTCCGATAACTGAGGACAGAGTGTATAGTACTCGCCACCTTCTTTACGGGACAGAAAGCTCTTTAACAGCAGAAGCACATATGCAGCATTCGTATCCAAGCACAAAGGCGTCGTGGTATCCACCTCATTCTAAGAGGTTAAAATCTAACCTACTTCATACATACACTACTGGCCATTAAAATTGCTACACCACGAAGATGACGTGCTACAGACGCGAAATTTAACCGACAGGAAGAAGATGCTGTGATATGCAAATGATTAGCTTTTCAGAGCGTTCACACAACGTTGGCGCCGGTAGCGACACCTACAAGGTGCTGACATGAGGAAAGTTTGCAACCGATTTCCCATACATAAACAGCAGTTGACCGGCGTTGCATGGTGAAACGTTGTTGTGATGCCTCGTGTAAGGAGGTGAAATGCGTACCATCACGTTTCTGACTTTGATAAAGGTCGGATTGTAGCCTATCGCGATTGCGGTTTATCGTATCGCGACATTGCTGCTCGCGTTGGTCGAAATCCAATGACTGTTAGCAGAATGTGGAATCGGTGGGTTCAGTAGGGTAATACGGAACGCCGTGCTGGATCCCAGCGGCCTCGTATCACTAGGAGTCGAGATGACAGGCATCTTATCCGCGTGGCTGTACCGGTTCGTGGAGCCACGTCTCGACCCCTGAATCAACAGCTGGGGGCGTTTGCAACGAACAGTTCGACGACGTTTGCAGCAGCATGGACTATCAGTTCTGAGACCATGGCTGCGGTTACCCTTGACGCTGCATCACAGACAGGAGCGCCTATGATAGTGTACTCAACGACGAACCTGGGTGCACGAATGGCAAAATGTCATTTTTCGGATGAATCCAGGTTCTGTTTACAGCATCATGATGGTCGCATCCGTGTTTGACGACATCGCGGTGAACGCACATTGGAAGCGTGTATTCGCCATCGGCATACTGGCGTATCACCCGACGTGATGGTATGGGGTGCCATTGGTTACACGTCTCGGTCACCTCTTGTTCGCATTGACGGCACTTTGAGCAGTGGGCGTTACATTTCAGATGTGTTACGACTCGTGGCTCTACCCTTCATTAGATGAGCAGGATATTATCACCTGGAGTGATGGTATGGGGTGCCACTGGTTGCACGTCTCGGTCACCTCTTGTTCGCATTGACGGCACTTTGAACAGTGGACGTTACATTTCAAGTCTGTTACGACCCGTGACTGTACCCTTCATTTGATCCCTGCGAAACCCTACATTTCAGCAGGATAATGCACGGCCACATGTTGCAGGTCCTGTACGGGCCTTTCTGGATATAGAAAATGTTCGACTGCTGCGCTGGCCAGCACATTCTCCAGATCTCTCACCAATTGAAAACGTCTGGTCAATGGTGGCCGAGCGACTGGTTCGTCACAATGCGCCAGTCACTACTCTTGATGAACTGAGGTATCGTGTTGAAGCTGCATGGGCAGCTGTACCTGTACACGCCATCCAAGCTCTGTTTGACTCAATGCCCAGGCGTATCAAGGCCGTTATTACGCCCATAGTTGGTTGTTCTGGGTACTGATTTCTCAGGATCTATGCACCCAAATTGCGTGAAAATGTAGTCACATGTGAGTTCTAGTATAATATATTTGTCCAATGAATACCCGTTTATCACCTGCATTTCTTCTTGGTGTAGCAATTTTAATGGCCAGTAGTGTAGATTCTAGCCTAACGTAACCTCTTTTGACTCTGCCAAAAACTCACGAAGGAGATCGGACGAACCATGACCACGCTACCGGCCGATGTTATCGGGCGATCTGTGGCGACGGTGTATGACGACCGTTGTCGGTGCCACTGTGCGCGCAGCGTAAACCCTACGCTAGTCGGACTTCAGCGGGTCTGAGCTCAGGGATGTCGCGAGCGCTGTCACTAAGCAGAGCCCTGCCGGGCGGTCCCACACAGTTCCCACAGTGCGACGTGCCTCTGCCAGACGGCCGTGCGGCTGACGCAGTGCCGCGGCGCATGCGGGGGGACAGCGCCCGCCTTGAGGCGCCCGCGGAGCTAATTGGGCAGCGTGCAAGCAGGGCCCGGCGTGCAGCGTGCAGCGTGGAGCGTGACGAGCAAAACGAAAGGCCGCGGTGGTCCGCGCACGCCACGCCACGCCGCGGGCTCCGCGCCTGCTCTCTGCGCGGCTTCCCCTCCCCCACTCCTGTGTGTGTGTGTGTGTGTGTGTGTGTGTGTGTGTGTGTGTTTTACTCCCTGGCTGCAGCGGCAGGAATGCCTCGCGCGTCCAGAACGAATGCGGACCGGACTTGCCCCCGAAGGCCACGCACTCCTCGGCAGTCGGCTAAGCTGAAACACAGGTGGATTCTGCGGTCCTCCCACAGCAAAATAAAACCTGGCATTACGGCAGCGGGTGTTCCCTTGCTCCTGCCACTAGCAGTGGCGTCCCCGCATGCGCGCTCTACTCGTTGGCTGGTGGGTGTACATCAATAGAGAAAATCGAAATATGATGGTTAATAAGGAATAACTTACGGTCGCTGTCAACTTGACATTAAGCCGTCGGCACACTGACCGTGCTGTCGGACGTTAACGTTGAGCGTGCCAAGTTCAACGTGCTGCTGAACGCTCAGGAACGACGCAACTTGTGCATACGGTACGTGGGCCCCAACGTGCTATACGCGATCGCAACGCACTCCAGCGGCAGGTGAGGGATGTTTCGAGTTCGTAAATCACAGTTAACTCAACGGGCGCGCGTAAAATTCCCACGTTAGCTCTGTTAAAACACACATTTCCTCCATCGTCCACGAAAAGGAAAGTACCTTATCCAATCAATAAGGAGACGAACTTATAGAAGTTCCTTTGAAAACAGTGCGGTGCAAATTTGGAATATTTCTCCGAATAAGACAAACATTATTTGATCATTCCCACATTTTAGTAAAACCCCAAGACTAGTCTTACTTGATCACTGTTTCTACCCAGTAGCAGAATCTTTGCAACATGTAAATTACGGCCGGCCGCGGTGGTCTCGCGGTTCTAGGCGCGCAGTCCGGAACCGCGCGACTGCTACGGTCGCAGGTTCGAATCCTGCCTCGGGCATGGATGTGTGTCATGTCCTTAGGTTAGTTAGGTTTAAGTAGTTCTAAGTTCTAGGGGACTGATGACCACAGCTGTTAAGTCCCATAGTGCTCAGAGCCATTTGAACCATTTTTTGTGAATTACGAAGCTTAAAAGAAAAAGGAGCAAAATATCTTTATACAAGTAGCGCAAGTTGTCCTGTAGATTAAGCCAATCGAACAAAGTCACCCCTCAAAAAACGGTGAACTTATATTTACATAACATCAAATATTATAGCATAAACTTATATTAAACTAATAATAAAGTATCAGAACCTAATAAAAACGCGAATGTTAGGAAAAAACGTTAATTGTAGATAATTATGTTACTAACTGAAATTTAATTATAACAAATCGTACTATTAACAATGCGTTTTGGATGGATCTTCAGTGTGTCGTTGCCTTCAAATAGTCTACTCTCATAATATGCAAGTTACAATAATTCTTTTGCCACAAATATATGATGTTTCTCATTATTTTATTGGTACGAATCACACAACTAACAACGGGTTCTCCAGTGATTCTCAATTTTCTGGTGCTCAGAAACGGCATATATACATATAGGCTTGAAATGACTGCCAATATGGCGTCTTACAACTCTGTACTGAAGGGAGACAGCGTGCGTGTGACGTAGGTGGCGTTGTGCCATCTCGTTGGTCAACGCTCAGACGCACGAGAATATCTGACATGCCAGATATTGCTCTGTACGTTCGGAAAGACTCCCGAACGTGCTCTTCCACGCTATGACGTCAGAAACTCGGCACACTCAACGCCCAACGCTCGGATGCACGGTCCGTGTGCCGACGGCTTTATGGACAACACAGTGTTTAATTCGCCCAACATGTCACTTAATAAAATGATTCCAAATAGACCCATTAAACACGGTGTTACCTGATAGTTAATGTTAGCGATAACACCAGTCGACGTCATTCGCTTGCTGTCGATTGAGTCTGTCCCATTAATCTTATCATCGAGAATCTTCTTAGACTCCGCTTGGAAGTCGAGTGCTATGTTGGAATCAAAATTACACATGAGGGACGCATTAACGAGAATATAGGAAGCAGAATGGTACAGACAAAGACGGCATTCCTTGCAAAGACAAATCTGTTAGCATCAAACACAGGACTTGACTTGAGGAAGGAATTTCTGACACCATACGTTTGGAGCGCAGCATTGTGTGCAAGTGAATCATAGACTATGACACCACCTGGAAAGAAAAGACTCGAAACATTTGAGACATGGTTTTATACAGTGATCTTGAAAACTGCAAGCACTGATGAGATAAGAAATGAGGTTTCCAACAGAATCGTCAAGGGCAGGATTCTGTGGAAAACACTGACGAGAAAATGATACAAGATGACGGGAGTTCCATGATACTGGAGCATGAAATCTGTAGGGAACGACAAGGATTTAAATGTACCCAATATATCCAAAAAATAATTGAGGACCTTCTGTGCAAGTGTTACACTGAGATAAAGAGGTTGGTACAGCAGAGGAATTCATGGAGGCTCGCATAGAAACAGTCTGAAGATTTACGATCAAAGCGGGCGCCATTCATGCGATAATCAGAGAGACACGTGGTCGCGCTACGTCCTTTAGCCTCATGCCCCAGCAGCACCCAGTACACGGGCGTTGAAAGGACGCGCATTGTTTCATTTACTGGCGCAGACGTGCCTTTACACGTAGCGTAGAACTGACGTGAAACTTCCTTCATTTGCAACTCACTGTGATCGATTGAATACACAGAATAAACGTCTATGGGCGAGAGCGCAGGACTGTAGCCTACCGCACATACTGTTCTACATGTAAACTCACCGACAACATATTATTCACCCTATTCAAATAGTGCACTGGTTGTTGTGGAGCGCTGCACATGGTAAAACTGGTGCTAGACAGTAATGCAACTATCCACCGGCGAAGTGGGCGACCAGATTGGACTGGACACGAGTGTGGTGCCTTCGCATTGAAAATAGGTTTCAAGCGCGACTGGAACTGTTCTGTCGCTAAATGGAGGACCATCTCAACCAATTTTGCGAGCGAACATTGCGAAGTGAACTGCATGCAATGGGTGTTTGGAATCAGGTACACGGCGACACCATTAGCAACAACAGTACATAAAGTTGCACGTCGCCAATGGGCGCAACAACACAGATACCGTACAGTATCTGACTGGACGCGTATAGTGTGCTCCGCAGAATCGCCATTTTGTCTCTTTTGAAAAGATGCAAGGCGTCTAATGCACAGGTGGTCCAATGACGCGTTTAACACACTACGTTGGAGAATGTAGTTCAGGTCGGGGGTAATTTCGGGAGTGCTTTTCGTATCATGACAGTCGCATTCATTTAGGTTACCATGAACACGAACCGGAATGTTTATGTCAGCAATCTAGGAAACTAACTGTTGCCCTTTCTTCTATATACAATCAATCGAATGGAATGGACACCGTCTTCAAAAGGAGAACAGCTTTCTCTTCTTCACGTGTTACACAAAAAAGATCGTTACGTATAAGAATGTATTTAAAGATACCAATATCGATTCATAAATATTTGATATTTCGATGAAGATAAGCTTCTGGCATTTTTTCCCAAATAATTTCCTTAAAATCCCAAGAAAATTCCTGCACAGCAAAGAAATAAAGCCAATAAAAATGTGGATGTTTTAATTTTTATGCAGTAAGTAAAATGTTATCCAAAAAGCTAGGTTTTGAAAACGGATATAATTTTCTTTACTTTACATGAAACTACCTTCTTTAGAAACGTAAATATGACATGAAATTCCACGTTTTCGAAGGAGCTTGACAGAAACACCTCTGAGAATCGAGAACTTTCTCAAGGCGCCCGGGTCAGTGGCTGAAAGCACGGTGCCCCTAGGAGGTATAAAGCTGTCAAAATTATTTTACGACTGACAGTTACGAATGAGGTCGTGGGATCACTTTCACGAGAAAGGTACGGCACTCATTCAGCCAGTCCTACGAGAGCCGTAGCTGCACCAGAGACCAGCGGTTGCCTGACCATCAGCCCCAGACCGCTCGTACTTTGCTGAAGTATCAGGCGGACTGTTGTCCTGCGGAATCGTTCTTTGCGCTCTCAGATTTTGTCTGTTTTCACTTTTAACTATTGAGGAGTTCACATTTCGTCAGTTATTAATCCTACTTGGAGCGTTTTGCGTGACACTGTACAACGTCGCTCTCTTGGCCAGTGGTTTGCCATAACGAAGAAAGTCGACAGAAATGATCAGTGCGTTTTGCGCCTGCACGGTCGGCAAATGTTCTTGATAATTCTACCAACCATTGTGTTGTTGACAAGATGCCTACCACTGAAAAGTGAAAGGAGGAGGTGATTGGTTTCAGCATCGAAGTAAGGAAAAACTTCAAAAAATGTGCTTACGGCTTTAATATTTCTCCATAACAAGAGCTGGCATACAATAATTAATCTTCCACCTCGTCAATGCCAATCCACGAGAACTGATATGGACCCATATTAAATAATACGTTGACAGAAATGGGTATAAAACAAAAAAATACGCTTTCTGCAGTCTAGGCATTCAGCAACAGAGTTATTAGGAAAGCAGCTCCTGAAGCTTGGAAGAAAGCAGTGCATGATGGAGAAAGCATGCCAGAATGATGCTACTGAAAAAAAATCCCTATATTTTGTGATAGTTCTGGCTTTCTTTCGTGTGATTCTGGTGGAACTGGAGAAATTGGGCCCTGTATCTGACATACGTTAATTAATCACTTACCAAAACTACGAATTAGGAATTAAATGATTACTAAGTGAAACAAGAATAACAATTAATTCGGTTTATTCTGTTAAAGAAATTTGACAAGCAATGATATTATTACGAGTACATCCTTGGCACATCTGATAAAAGGGCTCTGAGGCCAATATCTAATAATTGTGTATGTGAAACAATTACTGTTGCAAAGTTGCACTGTGATTGTCGTGATGTCAGTAGAAAAGACAGATAGCACTAAATAAGGGAATGCATTGTACTTGTGGTCAGTGATGAAAGCAGACTGGTAACTGAATCTGAATGCAAGTCTTGAAAGTGAAGCTTTAAAGTTATTAAATTGTATAAAATATCTTTAATCTCCCTAAGCACAATCTCGCGGTTGCTGCCCGATATCACCGTAGTAATTTTAGGTAGAGACTGAAGCTGTAGAGACGGTCGTTGGCGACACACCGACGAACCTCGCCAATGACTAAGTGCAGATCTGTCCGAAGTATCCTTTTCTTCGGGACATCCGTTCTGACAGTGTCGCAGTACGGTGTTGGTGAAGTCTGACGGCGGAGGCTCCGGGAGAAATAAGATAAAGCGATGAAGGCACTCTACAAAAATGAAGTAAGAAGAAATAGACTCGTACAGAGTGTTAGCTGAAAGGAAACTTGAATTTCCGCGTTTTCGCTCTTCACTCTATTGGGATTCGCTGGGCTACAGATATACCAAGTACTGACTTGGGAAAATATTCCTTAGAAAATGCTGCTCGCCTTTCCTGGGCTATTATTTATGCAGTTAACCAGTAACCGTCTTCCCATTTAACACTTAAAAATGTCATCTCGCTCTCTTTCCCTTTATCTCTGTGGCCAGTGCGGTGGGTCCTCGTCAGCACAGTCGAGTTTCTCTGTCTAACCTCTAGTTCATTCATATTAGCCAATACTGGTAGTTCTTACTTGCATAAATATTTGGTTTTCGTCAAGTCAACATCCAGCGGAATCTCCTTCAAAAGCATCCCAAAACTGTCGGTTCCCAATCTATTCGATAGCATCTGTAGTATCCAACGCTTTCTGGAGAAAACACAGTTTTCTAGGTTCTGTGCACGACAGTGTCTTCTTGGACTGCACTAAAAACATCGTCCCTTCTTATTCCACTTCTGTGTTGTAAAAGGGGTCATGCCTGGAGGCTTCATACCCCAGGAGACCTTTGCCTGTGGTTGCATGCGGTGCTCCAGGCGCCCAGTGGCGGTAACACAAAAGATTGTCCTGTTGCCTGTAGGCCATTGACTTGTGCACCTCCGGGCGCTCTTTTCCAAGAACCGCTCCAAGGGTGATGGCCTACATGACTCCACAGCTTTATCGCCTCGTCCCAGTCTTCTTGCAGCATCTTATTATGAATAAATGAAGAGTAAGTTACATTAGTCAGCTACCAACAATGATTAGTGCTGTTATGTATCAAATTTCTCGGTGTCGATTAATCATTCAAATTTAATGGGTCCTTGTCTTATGATTTTACGTACATTATGGGACTTTTGGCAAGAAGAAAAGAAATTTCTTAACATCGAACATTGGTTTAAGTGTGAGGAAGCCTTTTCTGAAAGTGTTTGTAAGGAGTGTAGCCCTGTATGGAAGTGAAATACGGACGGTAAACAGTTTGGTCTAGAAGAGGATGGAAGTTTTTGAAACGTGGTGCTGAAGAAGAATACTGAAGATTAAATGGGTAGATCACGTAACTAATGAAGAGTGCTGGAAAGAATTTGGGAGAAAAGAAATTTATGCCACAACCTGACTAGAAATAGGGATCAGCTGATAAACATATTTGGAGATAACAATGGATCATCAATGTAGTACTGGAGGAAAGTGTGGAGACCGATAGATGGATACATTAAGCAGATTCAGAAGGATGTAAGTTGCAGTAGTTATTCAAAGATGAAGAGGTCTGCGCAGGATAGAGTAGCATGGAGAGTCTTCGGACTGAAAACAACAACCTAGGATTGTTTCTGAAGAAAGTAGTCACGTAACAGTACTGCCGTTAAACAACGGCAGTGATAGCGTCATTTCAAGCATGAGTGATGGCGATGAGTCAGTAGAGTTTTTCCGTTATCACCACAAAAAAGATGCACAAGCTGAATATTTGTTATGTGTGATTTATGTACCTCCATAACAAATTACATTTTCTTAAGTTTTGACAATTAGTAAGAAGACTGTTTTCTGCAACTGAGTCCGAATGAAGTTCATTTCAGGAACTCGGTCTCAATCCTACAAAAGAAATCCTTTTCACTGTTTGCATTATAATTGTTGCAGTACTGTGGTAATGAATTTAGTGTAACTATTCTTTTTACTTCCAAACAGTTAAATTTCCCTGCCAACATTAACAAATTGGTTCAAATGGCTCTGAGCACAATGGGACTTAACATCTGAGGTCATCAGTCCCCTAGAACTTAGAACTACATAAACCTAACTAATCTAAGGACACCACACACATCCATGCCCGAGGTAGGATTCGAACCTGCGACCGTAGCGGTCACGCGGTTCCAGACTGAAGCGCCTAGAACTGCTAGGCCACACCGGCTGGCTACATTAACAGGCTTAGTATCTTTTTCTATGTTGTAAAGACGAAGAAAGTTCGAAATGAAGATATAATAACGTGTTAATTACAGAGCAAGCGTTCCATTTCTCGCAATGAAACCAAATGGGCAACTGCTGATGTTTGCAAGCAAGAACGCACTCTCATCCGTCACATTCGAATCAAATTATATCGTGTTAGAGATCTCCGACAAACTTCCGATTTTGAACAGTTGTAATGTGTTCTTAAGATTTCGTCCACATAATGTGACTACCTAAAATCAATAACAAAAAAGGTTTCCAGATCTCGAAAGTTTTAGTAATATCAGGAAACGCATTTTCATAAACTTTGTGTATATAGTCCCAAAAATGTTCTACTACAAATAGACAAATAAATAAATAGTGCAGCTATTCTAGGAGAGACTGATATCAATTTTATCTTTGTACATCGAAAAATTTGCGAGTCTGACCAAATTGAATGAAATGTAAGGCCTCGAGGGACGTGTCAATTCTGGTCCGCGCCTCCACGTGTTCCTGCCGAAATCTCATCCCTGAAATATATGAGAGCGAGCTGAAAAGTAATGCCTCGAAATTATTTTTTTGTGTAAGCCCTTAAAGATTTTTTAATAAAACAAACATTACTAACATTCTTCATTCTTCGTCTTTATTGTTCATGTCCAGACATTTATTTCTCAACATAGTCACCCCTGCGACGAACACATTTCTTCCAACGAGAGACCAGTTTGTTGATACCGTCACTGTAGAATGTTTGACTTTGTGATGGCGCCACAACGTCACCTCTTCTTGCACCGCTTCGTCACTATCAAAGAGGAGTTGTCGGAGGTGTTCCTTAAGTTTTGGAAATAGATAAAAATCGGATGGGGCCAAGTCGGGACTGTATGGTTGACAGTGAGTCCAAGGCGCCGGATTGTTGCAGATATCGCAGCGCTCGTGTGTGGTCTGGTATTGTCATGCTGAATAAGAGGGTGCTTCATTTGCGGACGAACTCTTCTAATTCGTGCTTTCAGTTTTCTGATTGTACCTTGTAGAGTTTATCGTGTCTTTAGGTGTTGATTTCTAATGTACCAAACCTCGAACATCTCAGAACGCTGTGAGCATGTCTTTACCAGCTGATGGCATGGCCTTGAACATTTCTGGCATCGGTGAATCTTAGTGGGGGAACTCCACTGGTGCTCTCTTGTTCTTGGGCTCAAAGTAGGGAATCCAGTTTCCATCACTTGCCACAGTGTTGTTAAAGAACCCATCATCCTCACGCTCAAAAAGTAAAAGAAATTGTTGACAGACATCCAATCTAGCATTCTGTTTCTGACTCTCCGACATAGCTACAAGCCGGAGCCCTCTCGTGGCGGAGGGTTGCAAAGTGCGTCAGCGAAGGGTGAAAGTCGACCGAGTAATAAGTATGACATGTAATACCTCAACCGATATTGAGAACAGAATAAAAAAACTATGAGAAATTATTTTTAGCACGCCCTCGTATTCTTTATTTATCCCTCCCTTTCCTACCAGTTACCCCTTGTTTCTTGCGGATCGAGACGTTGTCCGTTGCAGTAATACACTACTGACCATTAAAATTGCTATACCAAGAAGAAACGCAGATGATAAACGGGTATTCATTGGACAAATACATTATACTAGAATTGACATGTGATTACATTTCCACGCAATTTGGGTCCATAGATACTGAGAAACCAGTACCCAGAACAACTGCCTCTGGCCGTAATAACGGCCTTGATACGCCCTGGGCATCGAGTCAAACAGAGATTCGATGGCGTGTACAGGTACAGCTGCCCATGCAGCTTCAACACGATACCACAGTTCATCAAGAGTAGTGACTGGCGTCTTGTGACGAACCAGTTGCTTGGCCACCATTGACCAGACGTTTTCAATTGGTGAGAGATCTGGAGAATGTGCTGGGCAGGGTAGCAGTCGAACATTTCTTGTATCCAGAAAGGCCCGTACAGGACCTGCAATATGCGGTCGTGCATTATCCTGCTGAAATGTAGGGTTTCGCAGGGATCGAATGAAGGGTAGAGCCACGGGTCGTAACACGTCTGATATGTAACGTCCACAGTTCAAAGTGCCGTCAATGCGACCGAGACGTGTAACCCATGGCACCCCATACCATCACGCCGGGTGATACGTCAGTATGGCGATGACGAATACACGCTTCCAATGTGCGTTCACCGCGATGTCGCCAAACACGGATGCGACCATCATGATGCTGTAAACAGAACCTGGATTCATCCGAAAAAATGTCGTTTTGCCATTCGTGCACCCAGGTTCGTCGTTGAGTACACTATCGCAGGCGCTCCTGCCTGTGATGCAGCGTCAAGGGTAACCGCAGCCATGGTCTCCGAACTGATAGTCCATGCTGCTGCAAACGTCGTCGAACTGTTCGTGCAGATGGTTGTTATCTTGCAAACGTCCCCATCTGTTGACTCGGGGATCGAGACGTGGCTGCCCGATCCGTTACAGCCATGCGGATAAGATGCCTGTCATCTCGACTGTTAGTGATACGAGGCCGTTGGGATCCAGCACGGCGTTCTGTATTACCCTCTTGAACCCACCGATTCCATATTCCGCTAATAGTCATTGGATCTCGACCAAAGCGAGCAGAAATGTCGCGATACGATAAACCGCAATCGCGATAGGCTACAATCCGACCTTTATCAAAGTCGGAAAGAAGATGGTGCGAATTTCTCTTGCTTACAGGAGGCATCACAACAGCGTTTCACCGGGCAACTCCGGTAAACTGCTGTTTATGAGAAATCGGTTGGAAACTTTCCTCATGTCAGCACGTTGTAGGTGTCGCCACCGGGGCCAACCTTGTGTGAATGCTCTGGAAAGCTAATCATTTGCATATCACAGCATCTTCTTCCTGTCGGCTAAATTTCGTGTCTGTTGCACGTCATCTTCGTGATGTAGCAATTTTAATGGCCAGTAGTGTATAATAACGTGTCACTGAGTATGTTTGATGGGAGAGGATTGTATGTGTAATGTAATTGTCCTTTGGTCCGTTGACTTTACAATCTGAGAGAGATCTGTTGCAGTCTTAAGGTACATGACTAACAATAAGATACAGTTCTGTTTCCACTCATTTTTTCTCACTTTTTTGATACATGGACAGCTGATTTCAACGTACTATGCAACAACTTGTCGATATTGTGACACATCGACCTTTACACAGACATCAAAGAATTCAGACAAAAGCCCTGTAAAGAACTTCAATTACTGATCACGACTACGCATCGTTGTATGTCATTTGCAGGCGCCTAAAGTTGCTTCCTTCACGTTAAATGACTAATTCCTTATCTGAGGAATTATTAAAAGTGCAGTCGCAGAATAAATCCAACGAAGAGTCGTAGTTACCAGATATTACACAGTCCACTTTCAAAATTATTGATTCATAATGGAAGACGGCGTCAGACCCTATCTGCGTTACCAGCATCCCCCCTAGACGAGTTGCGGCAAAGGGTGGAAGTAGCGTGTGACACTATCTCCCATTATGACGTCGGACGTTAGTGCATTTTCGTGCCACCACTGACGGCCGCATGTTTAGGTAGTGGAGGCTGTGTAAGATACTGAAATTGTTATTCAAAACAGTCTGTGCAGAAGTGAATGATCCTGAGAATCAGAGCATAATATAGTGTACGGTCTTTCTTTGCGTTAATCCTATTGTAAGGGATCCGGTGTTTTGATGATTTGACAAATTAATTTTATTCAGCTTTGTGGCCCGATGCCCCCTGCTTGCCGCGCGGGATTAGCCGAGCGGTCTAGGGCGCTACAGTCATGGACTGTGCGGCTGGTCCCAGCTGAGGTTCAAGTCCTCCTTCGGGCAGGTGTGTGTGTGTTTGTCCTTAGGGTGATTTAGGTTAAGTAGTATGTAAGCTTCGGGAATGATTACCTTAGCAGTTGAGTCCCATAAGATTTCACACACATTTGAACATTTTGCCCCCTGCTTTCATCACGTACGCCGGCTAATCTTTGGGAACGGAGTAGTAGGTTTGGGACCAGCCCAGTATTTGCCCAAACAAGTGTTGAAAATCGCGTAAAAACATTAAGGGGGGGGGGGGGGGACGGCCTCGCTCCACAGCGCTTGTTCGATCCGGGGTTGGCTCACATCTGTGTCTCACAACTTGCGCACTGCGCTGTAAGCTGTACGGGGAGGTTGAAGTAAAACGTGTTGCATAATTTGAGAATAAAACTTCACCTAATTGAGACGATTTCTTCGTAGGAGGATTTTTTTTAACTTTCTGCGGGACATTCATTTTTGGTATCGACGTCCTCACAGTTATTTCAGCCGGCCAAAGTGGCCGTGAGGTTCTAGGCGCTGCAGTCTGGAACCGCGAGACCGCTACGGTCGCAGGTTCGAATCCTGCCTCGGGCATGGATGTGTGTGATGTTCTTAGATTAGTTAGGTTTAACTAGTTGTAAGTTCTAGGGGACTAATGACCTCAGAAGTTGAGTCCCATGGTGATCAGAGCCATTTGAACAGTTATTTCAACGGCATTGCCGACTTCGGCAGTCTGCCAACATGTAACAGTAAACCTGTGCGAACGCCCAGGTGAGTTATCTGCAGCCTACGTTGCTACGCAGCAACACCGCTATTACGTACGACTTACTACACGAGGTGTAATGTGGCCGGATACAGCATTTTGTCGTACAGTGCGATGATGACTCGGCACTTAAGAGATCGGTGCCACTGCTGAAGTAAATGTCTGCTGCACATACGCTGTTTTCTTGAGCCAGAGGTGCTGTGCTGGCAGCCCCGGCAGACAAAGGGCGAGGCGCCGGCCCAGCGCCGCCCACGCGGCGCCGCCCTATCTGCCACTAACGCCGCGTGACGCGACACGGCGCCTCACAGGCGCTAGGCCGCTGTCGCCGCTGACGCCGCCACCCACGCAGCTGCGCCCTGCGACCTGGCAGCGGCCCACCCTGACCGTTAATCCGACGCTTCATTCTCTCTGTCCTCAACCTATTTACTACGTCCGCATCTTATTGCGACGCATGATAACTGTCAAAGGGCAATCATACTGTATCTGATCAAATGTAGCCAGATTCCTATTAGTGGACATTAATACGGGTTTGCCCACCCTTTGAGTTCTTGACCGCTTGGGCTCTACTGGGGATACTTTCAGTGACGTGTCTGAATGTCTTTGGAGGGACAGTAGCTCATTCTTCCTCAAGATCCGAAACCAGAGAAGGTAGTGATGATGGACCCTGGGATGTGGAACGAAGTCGACGTTCTAACTCATGCCAAGTGTGTTCCATTGGGTTCAGATCGGGACTCTGGGCAGGCCAACCCACTTTAGGAATGTTATTGTCCTCAGATAAATGCCTCCCAGATACTATGATAGGACGCATTGCCATGCTGATACAGTCATCTTTCCTCTAATTTACGCAGTATAAAATGCTATAAAATGTTTTCGTACTATTCCGCATTTAGTGTTTTCTCAAAGGCAATAAGCGAACCACGAGAAACACTTCCAAAAAGTCTCCGTACTTCAACGTTGACACCACATGTGATAGCAGGTCATGTTCGCCAGGCGTTCACCGAACCGAAACCCTCTCCAAATGGCGGAAATTTCGTTCAAAAAATTCAACATGACTGTGGTCCTTACGGAGGAAAGATCACCAATCCCTTCCATCGGAGCCACAGGGGACAGCGTGATTCATCACTTCAAATTACTCGTTTCTAGTCATCCATTGTCCAGTGTTGTGGTTCTTTGCATCGGCACAAGTATCGCCTAGCACTGATTGCAGAAATGCGTGGCTCATGAGGAGCTGCTCAACAACTGTGCCGCATTAATGAACTCCGTACGTCCAATTGTGTTAGTTGGAATACTGGCAGAACTCTGGAGTGGACGAGCGGTTCTAGGCGTTACAGCCTGGAACCGCGCGACCGCTACGGTCGCAGGTTCGAATCCTGCCTCGGGCAAGGATGTGTGTGATGTCCTTAGGTTACTTAGGTTTAAGTAGATCTAAGTTCTAGGGGACTGATGACCTCCGATGTTAAGTCCCATAGTGCTCAGAACCATTTGAACCATTTCACTGCTGATTGTGATTTAAATAATGAAAACCGCAACAGTTTCTTAATTTTTGCTGCTTAACGCAACGCGTTTTGGGAATTTACTCACATTTTCAACTGCATTTGTTTAGATGAATATGTTTGGCGATGTTTGCGTGGGTGATTTTCTGCCTCTCTTGCGTTGATTCAAATGGCTCTGAGCACTATGGGACTTAACATCTGAGGTCACCAGTCTTCTAGAACTTAGAAATACTTAAACCTAACTAACCTAAGTACATCACACACATCCATGCCCGAGGCAGGATTCGAACCTGCGACCGTAGCGGTCCCGCGGTTCCAGACTGAAGCGCGTAAAACCGCTCGGCCTCACCGGCCGGCCTGTCTTGCGTCTTTTAAAAGTTAGAAGTAAGTGATGATTGGCGTGTGTGTGATATTCTGTACATGGAGAAGGCACAATACCTACTAACTTCGAAAAGACGCAAGAGAGGCAGAAAATCACACATGCAAACATCACGAAACATATTCATGTAAACAAAAGCACTTGAAAATGAGAATAAATTCTCATCGTGTTGTGCCAAGCAGCAAAAATAAGGAACTGATGCAGTTTTAACTATTTAAATCGTGAATGACACAGTTTCAGGCTTTCCCAGAACATCTAATATCACGAGTGATTCCTGTCGCTGATTTCATACTCGCGTTTACAACCAACCTCCACAACTCTCGACGGCCGCTGTACGTTAGTACGTCAGCTCTACGAGATCTAGATTTAGCTGTGTTGCTTTATCGCGTTTCAACTTCACTGTGTCTTCACCAACAGTCCATTTTGGCAGCTTTATAGAGTTTTAAATGTCCCTGATGTATTTCTAACTCAGGCGATGTCCAATGACTCGCCCACATTTCGAGGCACCGACCCATTCTGCTGTTACTCTTTCTCTGCTGACAATTCAATACTTTCCCCTCCCCCTCCTTTTATACTGGCGAGCCAGCCTCTCCTGACATCTAGTGGTTAATTCCGCATAACATACGACTGTCCGGATTCTTTTGATCAATGATCCGCGATTTATCAAATTTTCATGGTGTGACTGATAATCCACACTCTAATGCCCAGCAGATCGAAGACTTTAATGTATAATAAGCACGTCGGGCAAAAAAAAAAAAAAAAAAAAAAAAAAAAAAAAGTTAGTACCCCCGGGAAATCACGCTTATACCATTTAACATCATGTTTAGTTTTCATAATGGTCTCAATCTGACAACGAAAACAGTATGCTAGTTTCTTTAGATATGTCATACCCAAATGAAGCAACTCATTTATGATTAGATGACGTCTAGCTACAAATATGTGAAGATCTTGATTGCTACGTTTCAACCACTTTTCCAAATAGTTCCAGAAACTTTCTATGAGACTAAGTGATTTAAAGAACTAGGCGAGGTGAAAGAGGGTGTCTTAGCGTCCATCAAGCCAGCGAAGTATGTCTACGCCCCTGTGAACATCGCTCTTGTCATTTTGGAAGACGGGAGTGCCCTGAGCATACTCACCATTAAAACTGAAAAGAAAGGGCAATAAATGGTCACCAAAACGTTGAGATAAACATCTTGCTTCATATTAATTGTGTCCTGAATAAATGGGCCCAAGTCATGGTATGAAAAACACTCTTTCCCACCGCCAAAGACGATCACAGATCAACCTCTGCCCCGACGTACAATTTCCAAACATGGAGGCCTCATCGGGCCGTCAGTGCACTTGACGCCTTTCAACATTTAAAAACAGTCATAATCGTAACATATCGGATCACATGATACGCCTCCAGCCAGTTACTGTCCAAGCTCTGCGTAGAGCAGCTTAGTAGGTCGCTGTGGGCAATGTCCTTTTGCGACTGCAAATGTCTGTTGCACGCAGTGATCTCTGCAATGATCGCTTGGAAACTAGTGGAGATTGACCTGCACTCATTGAGATGGAAATTCCTGTCGGTCGTAAAACCGATCGGCCCTGTCGGCTATTGATCTTTTTACTACCACTGCTCGTACACTGTGTTACACCATTGCTTGTAGACGCACTGGACAGTGTGCGTTGACACACCAACAAATCTGACGACTTTACTCACGGTGACCATGGATACGCCCAAACATAAGCTATTTTCTGTCATTCTGTCACGTTTCCATGTCGATCAGTCTTAGAGCTGTGATTCCATTCTACTCATTGACACACACACGACTTCGTTGGCATGACTTACGCCATCGGTGGATCTTCACGTAATCGCCGGGTAACAGTTCTATACCATCGGCAGAATTTGTCCTTTTAAAGATGTGTTTAATATTTTGTCCGTTGAACGTAATCCGAGGAATGGCCTCGTCGACCATCATGGGCTGCGAGCGATGGTCCTAAGTGCTCACTGTCTGGATTTCATAATTTGATGTATTGGTGGTGATGTACTGTTATCAATACTCGAGTTCATTCCATTGCCTGGTAGGTCTTTCGGTGTGCATTTGCTTTTAGACAACCTCTCTGGCATTCCATGAAATTTACATCCCGTTGGTAATCACAGTTCTACTCGACGCAATGGTCGGCAGGACATCATAAACTGAGTACTAGATCCAGAGCCTTAATTAAACTGGAGAGGTCATTTCTGTTAATTTGATCTCTGTAAAGTCTCAGATCAGGTAACTCCTTAATTACAATGTACCAGTAATTAGGAACTTGTACCTCGACACAGGCCTTCTTAACATCATATTTCAAGTAGTGCTCGGCGGTTACTGAACATTACTTTAGTCGAGTGTGTTGCCTATGTTTCTTGAATCGTATTCGAACTATTCTAGACCAGTATCCAGAAGCACCATCAAGCAATAGGGGGAATACTTCATCGACAAGATTTGCAGTAATGGGTAGAGCTTATTCACAAGAAATTTGGAATACGAGTACTAATTGCCCGTAACTTGGTCTCGTGGTAAAGGAACAAAGATGCGAATTTTTTTATTTATTTTTAAGGGTCGACAGACGATTTCATTATATAGAAACAGCTATACGAAGTTTTAGAAAGGTTCTTGATGATTGCTGTTCATATTCGCTGTGCATCCTAAACATGCTCTAGAAGATTCAGATCTATTGACCTGCAGGAAATTATTTTGCAGATCACTTCGATGTGGACGGGAATTTTCGTAGACAAATGTGAGACGAGAATCATTCTCAAATAAGAAGCGGCATTCACCTGTGAAGAGCACACACATTCCTTCATTTATGCTGCACCTTTGTGTTTCCGACTCTAGGGCGGGCAGCCTCATTTGGCGGACGTGTGGCACTGGGACCGACTGCTCCCAGCCTACAACGCTAGAGTGCCGTAAGTTCTGCAGACAGTTTGTTCACAGATGTTGTTGCAATAAAGGAAGATTATGGTCTAACGAACAGTCGATGACGAAGGCATTAATGACAGAGCAGAAATCGGATCAGAAAAGGATAGGGAAAGAAATTAGTTCACTTTCAAAGGATCTGTCCATGCAGTTGTCGTAAGTGATTTGGGGAAGCCATCGTAAACCTAAATCTGTTTTGCCAGACAGAAGTACGAAATGTCCTGTCTGACGACAAACAGTTTTATGTCTCGGAACGTTTACGAAATTCTTGAAATGTCATTTGATCTTGTTCTAGGCGCGCAGTCCGGAACCGCGCGACTGCTACGGTCGCAGGTTCGAATCCTGCCTCGGGCATGGTTGTTTGTGATGTCCTTAGGTTAGTTAGGTTTAAGTAGTTCTAAGTTCTAGGGGACTGATGACCACAGATGTTAAGTCCCATAGTGCTCAGAGCCATCATTTGATCTTTTGTGTGTTTCGCTAACTTAAAGGCTCCTGAAGATACCTCGGAAAAGGAACCATCCCAGCTTTCACCTTTAGCGACTTAAGAAAGTCACAGATACCCTAAATAGGGACGACGAGACGTGGATATGAACCGTCGGCCTCCCAAATTCGAGTCGAATGTCTCAGCGCAGCGCCATCGATCACGGTGAGTAAATTATGCGATCGACGTAGATGGTTTCATGATTGACTTTCTGAGTAAAAGCTTGCATTCTCATATGATGACTTCTTGTTTGCGATCCTAAAAAACACTTATAACAAGGAATTAATCATTTGAAAGGAAAGAATGATTCGGGAGGAGCAATGTTCAAGTTCCCATCTTCCATTATCGCTTAAGTATCTCGTGTTTTTCCTAAATCTGTCAAGGCGGTAGGTCATTAGAAAAAGTTTCGACCCATTTTCTGCCCATAACCTGTAGCGCATTTGCAGTTTCTAATTAGCATACTGCAGCTCTTCCAAGATAAAGTGAGGTGTAAAGTAGTCTATAATTCCAATTATAACATTTTAATGACTTCGACCACAAATGAATTAAGCGTATGCCGTAGACTTTCCAAACCAAGCCGAGAACTTCGTTCGGATAACGTATGCCGCGTGGGATTAGCCGAGCGGTCTAAGGCGCTGCAGTCACGTCTGTGTGGCTGGTCCCGGCGGAGGTTCGAGTCCTCCCTCGGGCATGGATGTGTGTGTTTGTCCTTAGGATAATTTAAGTTAAGTAATGTGTAAGCTTAGGGACTGATGACCTTAGCAGTTAAGTCCCAGAAAGAGTCAACTAGCCACCATACTGATTCTCGAAATATATATTACTTCCTAGTTACTAAGAATTCTAATAATAAATGAAATATTTTTGATTCCATGGTACTAGCAGATCTTTTCATCAACCTCACGATGTGACCCTCAATCCTTGACATAAATCATCTTAACGCGAACGCACGCGTGGTGCAAAGAGAGGGGATGGATGCATACATTTCCTCATCAACATATTTTCCGTCTTATTAGCAGGCTTTCCACCAATCTCCTGGGTTCAGTTGCATACATCTCTTCATTGTCTGAGGGAGTGACAGATTATGATGTTCACTCCGGTGATTACTCATTGCGGTGATCAGTCCATCAAATGCGGCAGCTAAGCTTAGCTGCGCCTGCTCGAAATTAGTAGGCGATGTGTTGGAACCGGTTTTATGGCTTTCTGTCTCTATGGAAGACAGAGAGAGAAGTCCTCAGATTAAAAAGTGCCTAAGGCAAAGCTGCAGCCTATCTTCCCTACAGTTCAAAACGTGCGTATACAAAGAAATGATGGAAATTTATGTGTATATCAGGATTGACGAGAACTTGAGAAAGAGGTCGAGCGGTTACTACAGCACACGTAAAACATTAGTCCATTTTAATAAAACACTTTAATCTCTGATTCTTAACTTAGATACATTCCAGATACACTTAAAGTGACAATATACGTTTATTACGTGCTGATGTAGACCGTAATTCTCACGGGAGTCTCCAAAACGGCAGCAAAAATGTCACCGACGATTGTCATGCTCCCGTATCAAGTAAACTCCCGTTCACTTCTGTGTCAGCAAGGACGCACCGTCGCGTCATTTTCACCGCTCCTGCCGCAACCAAGAAACTTTCTCGTTGGTTGGTTGTTGCCCACTCCTTACTTAACGTTATTATAGCAGTATAAGATTCAGATTACTACAGAAACTTAACACGTATTTCCTGTCTTTAAGACAGAACATTGCATTCTTGTTGGAGTATAAATGTAACATTTCACGGCTTTATAAAATAACGTAAAGAGATTTCCACCGATGACGGGTTTCTTGTCCGATCGTGGAGACCCTCGCTCTCTACATCTCTGGTTGGTATGCAACTTTGAGAAAAAATGTTACACCGTCATATCAGAACTGTTATAATATCCACTTCCCGTTGCTGACAAAATATGTCGTGGAAGTAATCTCCACTACCGGATTATAATTGTTAACCTTCCAGTTCTTTTACACCATTTTATTTATCCAGTACAACGAACGCAATTTTTATCTATTCAGTAATACTTTCATAGTTATTGTCTAACATAACGGATACTTACCTTAGCACTGTTATTAACTAAAACTTTTCCATAAGACAATGAGTAAAAAATTGGCAAATTCTTCCTTACAGTTTCTCATCCGTTGAAGTTGATGGTGCTCTGTTGGGAGGCATGCCCAAAAGTCAGGTTCACTGTTTTCTTCATTTACCAGAATGTAATACACAGTGTGACCTTTTAGCCAGTTGACTGCACTCCTCTTCACTTTGAGTCTGGACTGAGAAAATTCACTGCTGTTACTGCGTGGGGTGAAGTCCTCTTTATGTTCCTCACTGCCGATAAGGTTACATGTGAAGCACAACGCTGAGTCGGTGAGGTATATTGTGTATAATTTGGAATTCGTTGAAACTTTCACCGACTGCGGGTCCTCACACGCATGTGTAAATCTCGTCTGTGAATGATGCTTCACATCGCTTGGCAGTTTGTGCATCTATATTTTTTCCTATAATGTTCCCAGCTTTGTGATCCATTAATCTATGGCATATTTTCTTTACGTCTGTCAGTTTGTTGTGCGGTGTTGTCATTCATATACAACAGTATTCAACAAGAAAATGCTTTCACTGATAGAATACGTGATAGATGGAATGAGGCTAACCTGTGATATTTCATTTAACAAACGCGCGGCGAGGCTAGTAGGCATATGTCTCCACTGCTTAAGCGTGTTGCTAGTATACAAATCCACCGCTTTTCTGTAGACATCGGTGAAGCTGAGACCGCATGTTTGAGTTGCTAGTGTAGCGTCTTATAGTGGTCTTTAAAAATGTGGCAGCAACTTATATCCTAGCGCTGATGTCATTCTTTTGGTGATGTCGTGAGTTGGTGGGAGGAACTGTGCCATATAGTTCATTTTGAATATTAGCAGTGGCGGCTCGTGAGTATACATTGGGTGTGTTCACAAATTTTTAGATTCAGATAAATGTGAGAGTGTGAAATTAACAGCGTCTGCTGTATAACAGATGTGCTTATGGTTCAGATGGCTCTGAGCACTATGGGACTTAACATCTGAGGCCATCAGTCCCCTTGAACTTAGAACTACTTAAACCTAACTAACCTAAGGACATCACACACATCCTTGCCCGAGGCAGGATTCGAACCTGCGACCGTAGCTGTCGCGCGGTTCCAGACTGAAGCGCCTAGAACCCCTCTGCCACACCGGCCGGCGAGATGTGCTTATCAACGTATTTATACGACAGCCACTGCCAATAATAATAATAATAATAATAACAATAATAATATGCATGCCTTGTCTGAAAAAAGAAGAATTGTTTTTGTGGAAATTTGTTGTTTTGTACATAATTAATTACTGTTAAGGGCAAGAACGAAATAATGTCTAAGCTTTCACTACTCTACATTTCAAATTTTTGTTTAAGTTGGAACTTTTTATTTTTTCGAGCAACTGTGCTAGATCTCAAACTCATTTATTAGTTAAAGAATTAATTTCGGGGCAGAAAATCAAACAATCTTACGTTGCACCCAGACAACACCTTACGCTTGTTACACACTTCTTCCTGAAATGTTCGCTTGTAGTCACGCTTGTTTGATTTCGTCACTTTCTCTGTCAACAGATCTGATCTGGGAGGCCATAGTTACTTCGCCGCTAACTTCTCCTGGTAATTTGCTTTTCTGTTAGCACTTCAAATAGATTCAATAGAGTTCATGTTGACACTGCATACGACAGCTGATTCCTGCACAATAAACAGCCAACTCTAAACCCAAACTGCAGTTTGTGAAAATGATTAATTTCAAGTATTACTCTCTACTAACATGGTCATTTGACTAGAATACGAGTGAGGCACTCAAAACCATAACGGCCAAAAGCACGCCGTTGTTGATCCCACATTATGTGAATATCATAGAAACCCATTAGACAGCTTTTCATGAATGGCCATATATATAATGTGGGCCTACAATATAGACAAACCTGACGCACCATAAGATCAACAGATTTCAGAAGCATGAATAAATGTTACTGTCTCATAATCGACGATGGTTCTCAGCGCTGCGGCGATTACTGTTTGATAAGATCCAAAACTTAATATACCACATCTCATTCAGAATCCCACAAAATAGATTTTTCTATCAGAATAACTATAACACTTACTGATGTCCGATCTAATGTTACTATACAGCTAGTGAATTGGCTTATCTAAGGAGTGAGCTACCGTCTAGGAGGATTTATGCCAAGCAAATGGAGGTACAAGTCTGCTGCACAGTGTTGCCACCTGGTGGCATTGACGTAAACTTGTAGTTCAGTGGTAAAAGCCAGCTAGCTGTGCACGCCACAAACCGTGCACGTTGTTTTCAAATCCGTATGTATTTGGCCTGTAAGGCAATTACGTCACGCCAGTCGCGCATGCGCAAAAGCTCCTTAAAATGTACACAACTGAGGGTGTGCTCGCGAGCCTGATGCCAAGTTTCATGGAGGAGCCATGTAGCACAGCGCGGCAGCTTTAGAACCGTGTATTTCAAACTACCGCCTCTACATTACCTTTAACAGCATTCAAAGAGAGAGAGAGAGAAAAAAAAAGTGCAAGGTGTCAAAAGTTAGGGTCTTCTGCTCTTGTACACCAGCCGCCACTGAATATTAGAT
The DNA here is from genome assembly GCF_021461385.2 of Schistocerca piceifrons. Taxonomy (NCBI): domain Eukaryota; kingdom Metazoa; phylum Arthropoda; class Insecta; order Orthoptera; family Acrididae; genus Schistocerca; species Schistocerca piceifrons. The sequence goes on from NC_060138.1 coordinate 805,584,671, forward strand.
ACACATTCACCAGATGTATTTTTTTGTAATTCTATGAGTTTTCTGTTGCTGTGACTTTGGATGGACGCACTTATTCAGTAATTTCCCATAATCTGCAGAATCAGTAGGGCAGCACTGTACTAGGGCGCATTAGAGTCGGGTACGGAAGCTATTTATTTTGTGGCTGAAGGAGACAAATTTTGGTTCGGAAGGTTGTGTGACGTTCTTGATGACAGTACAGCGCTGTGAGTGTCGGCGTCGCCCCTCACGAGCCGGCACTCTGGAGCACAGTGGAGCTGCCGGCTGGGCGAGCAGGGAGCGGCCGCCGCCGCCGTGACGAACCGCGATGGCAGGCCGCCGGCTGCTCTCCGCGTGCGGCCAGAAGCGGACGGCACGTGCGCAGCTGCAGCCGCACCCTCTGGCACCCGTCTCCAGAGTGTACGTCCGAGAGAGCCACGCTCGTCTCAGCTACGTCGTAACGTGGTACTGCAGCTCGTCGCCACGGATGTTTCGCAGATATATGAGCGGCTCGAAGAATTCATAAGTAATAGAACCCACTATGTTGTCTTCGACGGCGAGTGTTCATCAGAAGTGCCCCAGAGAAGTGCGATAGGACCACTGTTGTTTTCTGTGTACATAAACGATTTGACTGACAGGTTGGGCAGCAGTCTACAGCCGCGCGGGATTAGCCGAGCGGTCTAAGGCGCTGCTGTCGCGGACTGTGCGGCTGGTCCCGGCGGAGGTTCGAGTCCTCCCTCGGGCATCGGTGTGTGTGTTTGTCCTCACGATAATTTAGGTTAAATAGTGTGTAAGCTTAGGGACTCATGACCTTAGCAGTTAAGTCCCATAAGATTTCACACACATTTAAAAATAAGCAGTCTACAGTTCATCTACATCTACATCTACACTCCCCAAGCCACCCAACGGTTTGTGGCGGAGGGCACTTTACGTGCCACTGTCATTACCTCCCTTTCCTGTTCCAGTCGCGTATGGTTCGCGGAAAGAACGACTGGCGGAAAGCCTCCGTGCGCGCTCGAATTTCTCTAATTTTACATTCGTGATCTCCTCGGGAGGTATACGTAGGGGGAAGCATAAATTCGATACCTCATCCAGAAACGCACCCTCTCGAAACCTGGACAGCAAGCTACACCACGATGCAGAGCGCCTCTCTTGCAGAGTCTGCCATTTGCGTTTGCTAAACATCTCCGTAACGCTATCACGCTTACCAAATAACCCTGTGATGAAACGCGCCGCTCTTCTTTGGGTCTTCTCTATCTCCTCTGTCAACCCGACCTGATGAGCAACACTCAAGTATAGGTCGAACGAGTGGTTTATAAGCCACTTCCTTTGTTGATGGACTACATTTTCTAAGGGCTCTCCCAATGAATCATTCCACTTCAAATCGTTCCGCACGCATACTCCCAGATATTTTACAGACGTAACTGCTACCAGTGTTTGTTTCGCTATCATATAATCATACAATAAAGGATCCTTCTTTCTATGTATTCGCAATACGTTACATTTGTCTATGTTAAGGATCAGTTGCCACTCCCTGCACCAAGTGCCCATCCGCTGCCGATCTTCCTGCATTTCGCTGCAATTTTCTAATGCTGCAACTTCTCTGTATACTACAGCATCATCCGAGAGAAGCCACATGGAACTTCTGACACTATCTACTAGGTCATTTACATTTATTGTGAAAAGCACAATGGTCCCACAACACTCCCCTGTGGCACGCCGGAGGTTGCTTTAACGTCTGTAGACGTCTCTCCATTGAAAACAGTTGTTTGCTGATGCTGCCGTGGTGTACATTAAGGTGTCGAAGTTGAGTCAGTGAGGGAAGATACAAGACAAAAAATGGTTTAAATGGCTCTAAGCACTATGGGACCTAACACTGCAGGTCATCAGTCCCCTAGACATAGAACTACTTAAACCTAACTAACCTAAGGACATCTCACACATCCATGTACGAGGCAGGATTCGAACCTGCGACCGTAGCAGCAGCGCGGTTCCGGACTGAAGCGCCTAGTATCTCTCGGCCACAGCGGCCGGCAAGATACAAGACGACTTAGACGAAATTTCCAGTTGGTATGATGAATGGCAGCTAGCGCTAAATGTAGAAAAATGTATGTTAATGAGGATGAGTAGGAAAATCAAACCTTCAATGTTCGGACATAGTATTAACAGTGTCCTGCTTGACACAGTCAAATCATTCACATATCTGATCGTATCGTTGCTGAGCAGTATGAGATGGAACGAGCATATGAGAACTGTGTTAGGGAAAACAAGTGGTTGACTTTGGTTTATTGGGAGAATTTTACGTTCACCTTTAAAGGAGACCGCATATAGCACGCTGGTACCATCTGTTCTAGGTACTGCTCGAGTGTTTGGGATCCGTACCAGGTCACATAGAAGTAAGACGTCGAAGCAGTTCAGAGGAGGGCTGCTAGATTTGTTACCGGCAGTTTCGAACAACACGTAGTGTTACGGAGATGCTTTGGGAACTCAAATGGGAATCACCGGAGGGAAGACGACGCTCTTCCCGAGAAACACTACTGAGAAAATTTAGAGAACCGGCATTTGAAGCTGACAGACGAACGATTCTATTGCCGCCAACAAACATTGCGCGTAAGGGCCACGAAGATAAGATACGGAAAACTAGGGCTCTTACGGAAGTGCACAGACAGTCGTTTTCCCCTCGCTCTGTTTGCGAATGGAACAGGAGGGGAAATGATAAATATTGGTACACGGTACCCTCCGCCACGCAACGTGTGGTTTTTGCGGAGTATCAATGTAGGTGTAGGTGTAGATTTTAATTTTAAGTGAGGATTACTGCCCCACCTCTACTTCTAGCTGTGATACCTTTTCCAAGCCTCTTTGTTGTCCATGAGGCGAGATATATTAACGTGAGGGGCGATTCAAAAGGGCCCAGCGGATTTGACTATGCACTGTTATCCCCTGAATGTAAATTAATGGGGACACATGACATTTATTTTGCTCTTGGTTATCTACTAGTGCAATTTTCAGAATCTGGTAACATCCATGGGAAGATACCCTCTCATTCGTCAGCAGTCCCAGAACTCGTCTAGGAACTATCTGACTGGACTTATATACCAACCTACCAATCGGTACGCATGCGACAGCATTTGTTACCTAATGCGAGGCGTATTCCAAAACTAAGCTCCGTTTGGTCATAAGAAAATAGCCTCATGAGAAAAGATTTTTATTGGCAGTAATATTTTACTACATATCTAGTTTACTTTTCGACATAATCGCAGTTTACGTCTATACATTTTCTATAAAGCTGCACCACTTTCTTCAAGCCCTCTGCATAGAAGTCTGCCGCCTGCGAACTGAACCACGTAGTAACGCCAATCTTGAGTTCAACGTCGTTTCGAAATCGTTGCCCACCCAGTCACTTTTTTAAATCCAAGAAGAGGAAATAGTCGCTTGGCGCAATGTCGGGACTGGTCGGAGGGTGATCAAAAAGTTCCAACGAAAATCTTGGATATTCTCCATGGTTCTGGCAGCGCTGAGAGGGCATGTGTTGTCGTGAAGGAGGATTATGCCAGATGACAGTTTCCGGCGGCGTCCATTTGGATAGCACTTCTTAGTCTGGTTAGCGTTGAACAGCATACATCAGCCATCCTTTTTAAATTTGAGAGTGGAGATTGCTTAAATTTGTAGGGTGGGTAAATTTGAATGGTGCCATGCAATGACTGTTATTCGATTCTGCGTTGGTGTACGATATCCACGGCTCCTCGCTCTGAACAATGTGGGAAACCTGATCATCTCTATCTTGTCTATTGCGCTCCAAAAACTGTCGTGCACTACGAATTCTTTGCTCTCTGTGCTGATCAGTCAGTACTTGTGGAACCCACCTCATACACCATTTGTGATATCCAAGCTGTTCAGTGCTAATCGTGTAAACTGAACTTCCAGCAAGATTTTTGGAATTCATTGACCACGCCACTAATCGTCAGTCGGTGATCACTCCCAAATTTATGGTTTAGTTGATCAACGATGTCGTCGGTCCGAATACTGCGCCTGCCACTCCGCTGTTCATCATGAACATTTGAGCCCCACTTTGAAATTCTCGACGCCATTTTCGAATTAGGTAGTCACTTATTATTTCAGGCCCATATGCTAGGCTTCACCCACAATGGATTTCAGCAGCTGAAGATCCTTTTGCCAGCAAAACTCCGATCACACCGCGCTCAGCCATTACGATCTGCCCTCACTGACTACGCGCATAAAGACTGGAGTTTTCCTGGACTCATACCTCGTACTCTATTGGTGGTAGACAGGTAGGGTCAAGTGCTTCGGATAGCCTTTGGGCTAGGGACCATTTGTATACATAACAGAAGGATCGTCTTACGGTAAGTATCCTACAGTATAGGGCCACATTTTGAATATTACGCTGTCCTTTCCAGCTGAGGTAAATGGAACAGATCGGTGTGTTCTCTTTGCATTAGGTATAGTCTACGGTGCTCCTTAAGGAGCTACTGGAGACACCATTTAGTTCACGAGCAGTTCCTGAGAAAACCCGAAAAACATGGTTTTTGGGTACCAAAACCGAAACGGCTGTGAACAGCAAATGACTGAAATTTTTGCGATATATTCCTAAGATCGAGAGCCCGAATAACTTTGAAAATTTTCTTGGTATCTTTGTCCGTTTCCGAGATACAGAGTAACCCTACCTGTACACGTGGTAACGTAGGTAAAATTCTGTGAGAGGCGAAAACGTAGTTTATAAAGTGACGTAACCCCACGAAGAAATATGCTGTAAAGTGTCTCCGTTATCATCAGAAGGGTTCTGGGAACCCCATGTTTTTTTAGTACTGAAGCACATGGAAAATGTTTGTGCACATAAAATCTGGCCTCAAGTGTAAAATTACGTATTTTACGTTATACCAATCTCACGTAAGTAAACTATCAAAATGACTATAAAGTTCTATTCATGTGAGTTATTTGTACTGCTGTAG